>NC_133619.1:546595719-546939886 GCF_048593235.1 Sminthopsis crassicaudata
TATTAATATCTCCTTTGAGTTTCAGAATTTCTAATTTGGTATTTAATTGGGAGTTTTTAATTTGTTCTTTTTCTAGCTTTTTTAGTTGCATGCCCAATTCACTGATCTCTTTTTTGTCTATTTTATTCATATAGCTATTTAGAGATATAAAATTTTCTTATACTTGGCCTGCATCCCATAGGTTTTGATCTGTTGTCTCATTATTGTCATTCTCTTGGAGGAAATTATATGTTGTTTTTGCGATTTGTTGTTTGGCCCACTCATTTTTTAGAAATAGCTTATTGAAATTCTAATTGGTTTTTAGTCTACTAATTCAAACATAGGATCCCTAGCTTCCCAATCCCATGTTCTTCCCACTAGACTATACTGCTTTTCCATGGCTGGAGACTATCCTTCATTCTTTCAAATTCCTTTAAATGAGATATTATTTGTAAGTTGGTTGGCAGTGTCTGGCATAGAATAGGAACAGTTTTTTGTTTGTTTTCCCTTCTAGCCATTTTACAAATACAATTTTTTTACTTTGAACCTGGGATATTTGCTGACACTCTTTGGACTTTGTGACCATTAGAAACAATATCCAAAGGAGGTAAAGAAGTTCAGAGAGGAGAATAGGAACTTCCCACTTTCTGTGTTCTTTTCTTGAGCCACTACATGATACTGAACTTGCCAATTGCACTGTTGGTGGTCTTTGAAGGAAAGGATTCCAGGTTATAACCAAAGAATAAAAGTAGTGGGAGAAAAAACTGGATTCTGAAGTCAGAAGATCTGGGTCCAAATTCCACTTCTGAAACTTTTCTCACCCACGTGACCATGAATATCTAATTTAACCTATCTAGATCTTAGTTTCTTCAATTACAAAATGAAAAGGTTGGATTTTCAGCTCCCCTTTCATCTCTATGGCTATGAACCAAAATGTGGCTTCCTAGAATTGAAGAGTTTACTATTTTAACAAGGGTAAACATGAAATGTCTTTCATTTTGGTAAACCAATATTTCCATTCAAGTTGAAATAGTCATTCCATAATAAATATTATTGATTGATTGATTTTTTTTTACCTCTCAAGGAAAAGATGCTCTTCCTATATTCTCTGTGATGGAAGTAGGGGGAGAAGCCCTTCTAGGCTGCCATGTTATAAATATCCTTTTCTCAAGGATTTGCAATTTCTTGGGGGCAAGTAAAAGCAAGAGAATATAGCAACAGATTGTTACCAAAGAAGAGTGTTTTTAAACCTTCATGAAACAGAGTCAACATTTTCCAGATCTTCAAAGTATCAATCAGCACCAATGAGGTGCTGAATAGATGCTGAAGACAGAGTAGGGTGTTAACAAAACATTTTGCAGACATTATCGGCTTGCTCTCCGGGAGCTTTCACTGTAATCAAGACAATGGGCATAATAAATAGGAGCAAAACCAATCAAAGAATACAGCTGAAAAAGTCATGAACAAGAGCAAACTAGAATTCAAGGAGAGAACTACATAGAAATCCACATAGATTAAGAGCTTGAAGGGATTATAAAGGTTGTCTAATTGGACTCAGATGAGAAATTGAGGATAGAAGAGATTTGAGCAAACAATAAGTAGGAGAGATACCATCTTGGGTCCCTTGACACTAAATAAAACAATTTTTAGAGAAGCATTTTATAGTAGAAAGAGTATTAATTTCGGAGTCAAAAGACATGAGTACAATCTTGTTCATATTACTCACTATCTACATGACTTTGGGAAAATTCTTACCTGGAATGGGCTTCAGTGTTCTCATCTATAAAATGGAGTTGGATTTGTTCTTCTATAAGGTTCAGATCAGAAATCCTCTGAAGGATTTCCTACAATTCTTGGGAAGTGAAGGAGAAAGGTTTGGGAGATGGGGAGGAAGAATGAAGTTTATAAGAAGGGAACCAAGTGCAAGATGAAGTGATTTCCCCAATTTTAAGGAAAACATCTGGTAGCTCAAGGAAAGGAGCTCTAGACTTGATCTCCAATGATTCAGAGATGCTGTTCTGCAAATGGTTCTTAAAAATAAAACTGTATGCATATTTATACTAATAGCCAGTTATTGCTAGGCATTTCTGATCTTTTGAGATATAGGCCTGTCAACTCTTGCTAAATGACTAGAGACTAAGGCTTCCTGCTGGGATACATCTAAGTGCTCAGCTTCACTTTCTGTAGTTTAAATTGAAAAAGAAATCTATCATGTAGACCATAGGGTAGGAATTTACAGAAAACATTGGAAGAAAGCATGTACTGAGATTCAGTTTTGCTCTCACCAAACACAGGGCAGTTTGGACCTTGATGTACCAGAACCCTGGGAGCCAGTCCAGACTGTTCTTTTTTCCTGGAACATGTTTTCTCCACAGGTCCAGGCTAACTTTGGTCAAGCAGCCAGACAAGCAGTAAAAATGAATATAGAGGACCTACTATAGAAATAAAACAAGCATACTGCAAGTTCTTTCCCCCACTTTCCCAGAAAGATGAGCAAGTCTACTGACAAAAAGTCCTTGTACATGCCACTGTCAAAAAAAAGAATAAAGGGAAAAGTGTAAAATTAGTCAGTTAATCAGTAAACAAGCATTTGTTAAGCTCTTACTATGTGCTAGACATTATATAAAGTTCCAAAAAAAAAAAAGGCAAAAAATGTTCTTGTCCTCAAAAAGCTCAATCTAACAGGAGATACAACATCTAAATAAGTCTGTACATGAAAAACCTTTTAAAATTTAACATAATCAAAATTTCCCATTTTGCATTTTATAATGTTCATTTTATAATGTTGCATTTTATAAGGTAGGGTTAGTTCAATATTAGGAAAACTATTAACATAATTGACTATATCAATAACTGAACTAACAATAATCATATGATCATTTACATAGATGTAGAAAAAGCATTTGATAAAATCCAACACTCATTCCTATTAAAAACACTAAAGAGTACAGGAACAAATGGAGCTTTCCTTAAAACAATCAATAGCATTTATTTAAAACCATCAATATTGTATAAGAAATGTTAGCTTTGGCAATAAGAGAAGAAAAAGAGAAGAAAAGCATTAGAGTAGATAATAAGGAAACCAAATTATCACTCTTTGTAGATGATATGATGGTATACTTAGAGAACCATAGAGAATCTACTAAAAAACTACTAGATATAATTCATAACTTTAACAAAGTTGCAAGGTACAATATAAATCACCATAAATCATCAGAATTTTTATATATTACCAACAAAGCCCAGCAGCAAGAGATAAAAAGAGAAATTCTATTTAAAATAACTATTGATAATATAAAATATTTGGGAGTCTATCTGCCAAGGTAAAGTCAGGAACTATATAAACACAACTACAAAACACTTTCCATACATAGAGAAGTTAGATCTTATCAATTGGAAACACATCAAGTACTTATGGACAGGCTGAGTGAATACAATAAAAGTGATAATGCTACCTAAATGAATCTACTTATTCAATGCTATACCAATCAAACTCCCAAGAAATTATTTTACAGATCTAGAAAAAAATAATAACAAAGTTCATCTGGATGAACACAAGATTAAGAATTTCAAAGGGAATTAATGAAAAAAAATTGCAAAAGGTGGTCTAGATGTGCCAGACCTAAAAGTATAGTATAAAGCAGCAGTCATCAAAACCATTTGCTACTGGCTAAGAAATAGAGTAGTAGATCAATGGAACAGGTTAGGTGTACAGAACAAAATATTCAATGACTAGTAATATAGTGTTTGATGAACCCAAAGATTGACAACAGCTTTTGGGATAAGAACTCAATATTTGACAAAAGCTGTAGGGAAAATTGGAAATTAATATGGCAGAAACCAGACATTGATCCACACCTAACACTGTATATCAATATAAGATCAAAATGAGTTCATGATTTAGACATAAAGAGTGATATTATAAGTAAATTAAAAGAACAAAGGATAGTTTACCTCTCAGATCAATGGAGAAGGAAGGGATTTGTGGTCAAAGAAGAATTGGAGTGCATTACTGAACACACAATAAATAATTTTGATTATATTGTTAAAAAGTTTTTGTAAAAACCAAATCAATACAAACAAAGGGAAGCAATTAACTGGGAAAAAATATATTCAAGGATTCTGATAAAGGCTTCATTTCTAAAAAAATATATAGAGAATTAACTCAAATTTATAAGAATTGAAGCCATTCTCCAATTGATAAATGGTCAAAGGATATGTACAGATAATTTTCAGATGAAGAAATTGAAACCATTTCTAGTCATATGAAAAGGTGCTCTAAATCGCTATTGATCAGAGAAATGCAAATTAAGACAACTCTGGGGTACTACTACATACTTCTCAGATTGGCAAAGATAAGAGGAAAAGATAATGACAAATGTTGGAGGGGATGTGGGAAAACTGGGACACTAATACATTGTTGGTTGAATTGTGAACTGATCTAGCCATTCTGGAGAGCAATTCAGAACTATGACCAAAGGGCTATCAAACTGTGCTTACCCTTTGATCCAGCAGGGTTTCTACTGGGCTTATATCCCAAAAAGATTTTAAAGGAGGGAAAGGGACCCACATGTGCAAAAATGTGGCAGCCCTTTTTGCAGTGGCAAGAAATTGGAAAGTGAGTGAATGCCAATAAGTTGTGGTATGAATATTATGGAATATTATTGTTCTGTAAGAAAAAATCAGCAGGATGATTTAGAGAAGCCTGATGAGACTTACATGAACTGATGCTGAGTGAAATGAGTGAAATCAGGAGATCATTGTACATGGCAACAACAAGATTATGTGATAATCAATTCTGAATGACATGGCTCTTTTCAACAATGAGATGATTGAGGCCAGTTCCAAAGATCTTGTGATGAAGAGAGACAACTACTTCCAGAGAGTGGACTGTAGGAACTGAGTATGGATCACAACATTTTCACTCTTTTTGTTGTTTGCTTGCACTTTGTTTTATTTCTCTTCTTTCCTATTTGATATTCTTGCACATGACAATTGTATAAAAATATATGCATATATTGAATTTAACATATTTAATATGTATTAGATTACTTGTCATCTACAGGAAGAGGTGGGGGAGAAGAGGGGAAAATTTTTGGAACACAAAGTTTTGCAAGGATCAATGTTAAAAATTATCTATGCATAAGTTTTGAAAATAAAAAGCTATAATAAAAATAATAAAATTTTAAAAAGATAATTACTTAAAATATGCTGTCTGGGCTTTTATGTTAAGGACCATGCCTAGGTGAATGAGGCAGATCAATTCTCTGAGAGCCTCTAGGGCTGTGAATCATAATATCTGAAGGAGTTGAAAAGCAGCCTTTACTGTCACAGGTGTTGCTTGTGGACTGGGAATGAAATAAATTGGAGGCAGAGGGAAGAGGAGAGAGGTCAGACAAAGCAACTGCCTCTCAGTGGAGAGGTCAGAGAACAGCAACTGTCTCTCAGTCTCCTTGTATCATCATCATCCACTCACATGAAGAGATCTATTCTACAGGTCTGAGTTAGACGTCCAGCAGCTACTGGCAGGTGGCTCTCATATTACAACACTTAAAAGTGTTTAAAAAATTTTTAAATTATCATGGCCTTCAGAAAGTCCAAAAATTCTTAAATTATTTCTCCTGGATCTATTTTGTTCTTCAAATGAGGTATTTTATATTTTCTTCTATTTTTTTTTCTTCTTTTGATTTTGTTTAACTGATTCTTGATATGCCACAGAGTCTTCTATTTGCCCAAATTCTAAGTTTTAAGGGATTATTTTCTTTAGTTAACTTTTGTGCCTACTTTTGCATTTGGCCAATTCTTATTTTAAAGGAGATGTTTTCTTCAGATTTTTTTTCTCATTTGGCCAATTCTATTTTTTAAGCAGCTGTTTTTCTTCAGTCAATTTTTGTGTCTTCTTTTGCAACTGTAAATCATTTTTTCTAAATCACTTGCATAACTCTTATTTCTTTTCCCAGTTTTTTCCTACCTCTCTAACCTGATATTTAAAATCCATTTTGAGATCTTCCAAGGGACTTTTTGAGCTTGAGATCAATTCATATTCCTCTTTGAGGCTTCATATGTAGGTATGATGGTCCTCTTCTGAGGCTGTGTTTCAATCTTCTCTGTTGCCATAATAGCTTTCTATGGTTAAGTCTTTTGTCTCTTACTCATTTTAAAAAGTTGAACTTTGCTATTGGGACCCAGGGAGCACCCAGGGAGTACCAGTATTTATGCACTGGGGGCCAGTTACCTGGTCACTGGCTTTCTGTGATGGAGTATCTGGGGTTGGTGGCACTTCACCGCACTAGGTTGGCCCAGCCTAGTTGTTCCTGTTGTGCCCTGGGTTTCAGAACTAGCAGTTTGCCTGCTGTGCTACTGGTATGTTGATATAGGACCAAGAGGCCTCAGGTGCTGATTTGTATTGTGGCTAAAAACCTTCTACTTACTTGCTCAGATACCACCTTGCTGGACTCTATTTCATTTTTACCAAAATAAGACAGACCCTTTTCCCTTCTAAGTTATCTTGGGCTGTAAAATTATTTTACTTTGTCTTTTTGTTGATTCTGTCACTCCAGAATTCTTTTAGAGACTTAATTTAACATTGTTTCTGAGGAAAAGTAGGGAAATCATAGGCTACTTTCTGACTTTTCTCCACCATCTTGGCTCCATTACCTGGGTCATCACATTGTAAAGGTGCTAGAAGTAGACCAGTGCAGCTGGATGGCAGGGGACATACATGAAGTGGAGTCATGTAAGAAGACTAGAAAGGAATGAAGACACTGGATTGTAAAGAGCTACAAATGAGAAATGGAGGAGCCTTATATTTCATACTGAAAGTAGAAAAGAGTCATTGTTCATGGGAATGATATGGTCATACTTAACATCTCCCAAGAACAGAGAAGTTTGCAGACACACTTGAAGAGTCCTACTAAGTTTACATTCTTCAGTTCATCCCCCTCAGGGACTAGATTATGTGATCACTTGAGAATCTACTTAACAGTACAATCATTGAGCTCTCATCTCTTCCTCCTGATTTACAAGGATATCACTGGGACCTTTCATGAATGCTTTGCTGAAATCCTACCACACATACATCATTTTCTGCCCCACAAATCTATTGATCCTGTCAAAAAAGAAAAAAAAAAAAAGGAATGAGGTGTCTAGTTTACATAACCTATTTTTGATGGAAGTAGATCTTAGTGTCAGTTGTTTGTTTGTTTGTTTTTTGATAGGGAAGGGGTTCATTTGTTTTATTGACTTTTAAAAAGTTATTGTGTTTTGTTTTTACTTTACATACATTTATAGATTACTTTTGGTTGTAAAAACAGTAAAATAATTGAGTAAAACTAGTAATATAACATTTCCTATCTGTAGCACTACTTGCTTTTGCCTATTAAAAAAATTACAAAAATCTATTTTTTCTTTCTCTCTTCATTCCATTGGAGAAAAAGGAAGGTAAAAAAAAAAAATTCTTGCAAGAAATTTTATAGGCAAAATAAAATTCCAATATGGCTACATAAAATAAATGTTTACCACTATATATTTAAATATGTAAATATGTATATACATATGAATATGTGTATTATTTTAATCCTTTAAATCCTGAAGAAATTAAATTAGTTCTATTCTGTAAATGATCCTATTCTGTATGTTCAGATCATGAGTTCAGGAACTCAGCTTTCATTTTAAATTAGTTTAAAAGGTATAACTAAAAGGCCTTATCTTTAAAGGTGTATAAGTGGATGTGGCATAATGTCTGTCCTTGCTTGTCCTTGTACAATTAAAGAAAGTATTATATCCTTAACAAACCTTCTTAGGAGACAAAGAAATCTGCTATCCTTGGTTCACTAACAATATCCACAGAACACTGATGCATCCTATAAATCAATTAAGCAATACTTAATGATAGAAAGGGGTAGCTACTAACCCCACTTTTCTTGATCTATTCAATCATGCTGTCCCCACTGTCATGATGTTATCTGTTTCATTGCATTGTCTTTTTCACCTACCCAACTCTGAACTCTCCTAAATTATATGAAGGCTGGTGAGCCCTACTTTGGGCTCTTTGATCATTGAGAGATGCCACTGATCCAATTTATTGGTTTGTTATTCAATTATTTCAGTTGTGTCCAACCCTTTGTAACCCTGTTTGGTTTTTTAAAATTTGGTTTATTAAAAAACAGAATAAAACAAGAAAAACAGAGAAGGAAAACAAAACAAAATAAAACAGAACAAAACAGAACATTGTCATGTCCCAGAAGAACATGAGGGAGAATTCAAAATATTTGACAATAAATTACCATTTCAAGAAAGGATATATAATAGTAAAAGAAATTGTATTCACAAGTGTCCATTTTTCCTTTACTTCCTTGTAGGTTATTCTTTTGTTCTCTGCTGCACATATTTGTAACTTTATTCTTTTTTCCCCTTTCATCTCCTCTAGCTCCCCCAAGCAGGCTAACATTAAGTAAAATTATATTTATGGATACATATATAAATATATACATACACATACATACCTATTCCTCTCCCTTCACCCCATCTCCATACACATATTTTCTATTCTGATTACTCATTGCTTTAATTCTGTTCCTTAACTTGCTTTATTATTACTTAACCTTCCCCCAGACATGGATCCCTCCTCTGTCTTCTTTCCCTACTCTTTACTTCCCCTTCTGCCCATCCCTCCTGCTTTATTTCTTAAATTTTGAAGGATGCTATACTCTTCATGGCATATATGTAGTGTATGTATATGTACTGTTGTCTAACTCCTTCCTGATATGAGTAGGTTTTCAAAATTACAATCCTTTCTCCTCTCTCTTCTTCCTTTGTATCTCATTTATGTACTATAATTCCTATTTTTACCTTAACTCTGCCCTAGTCTTTCCTTTGAACTACCCTATTGTTAATGTTAATCTTAAACATATGATATACATTTCTATGTAAAATACATAAACAATTTCAGTTCCTTGAAACTGATCTTTAGTATTAGCTCTTATATGTTCAATTTCTTATTGAGTTTGGGTTTAGTTGATAGAAAGTTCTGAAAAGCTGCAAGTTCATTGAATGCCATTTTTTTCATGAATATCATAGATATTTTTGCTGGATATGATATTTTTGGCTGTAGACCTAGTTCTTTTTATTGTCAGTATATATGATTCCAGGACTTGCTGTCTTTTTATTGTGACTGCTGATAAGTTCTGTACAATTATAATTATAGCTCCAGCATATTTGAGTTGTTTTTTCTCTTGAATCTTGAAAAATATTCTCTTTGATCTGGGGGCTTTGAAATTTGGAAATATTTCTATGTGTTTTTCACAAAGGATCTCTTGGAAGTGGTGATTGGTGGATTTTTTCCCATTTTTACTTTTCCTTCATATACTAGCATTCCTTGTAAATCCTTTTCTAATTGGTTAACTTTTTTCCTATATTCTTCTTGGATGGTATTTATTTATTTTAGTTTTTCCTCAGTGTCTCTCATTGGATTTTTAAATTCTTTTTTGAGTTCTTCAACTTCTGTCTGGGCAGGGAGCCATTTCATGTTTCTTTTTGAAGTTTTTTTATCTTACTTCAATATCGTCCTCTGAAGATGAACCTCTATCTTCCCTATTCCCATAGTAAGTTTCTATGGTTGGGGTTTTTCTTCTTTGCAGGTTCATTCTTTTAAATGAAAAGTATTAGTGTAAACACCTTATGGGGTGGAGGATGGTGCCTCTAGCTGATCTGGAACCCCAAACCAAGAATTCCCCTTCCAACAAGTGCCCACAGCCAGAAGCATCCCTCTCCCACATCCTCTGCACTCAATGGATGCTGGTTCCTTCTTGCCCAGGACTGACCTCTATAGTACAGCTGGGTCTGATGTTCATTATGAGCAGAGGTTCAATCAGTCTTTCCAGACTCAGACTTTCACTCCTCAAGCTGGTAGGGAGATGAAAGTTCCTGTGGTTTGGATTAAAGCCATAGCTAAATCTAGCCAAAAGGGATCCTCATTTAGTGTTTTTGTGGGATATTGATGCATTGTTGGTGGAGTTGTGAAAGAATCCAACCATTCCTCATTACCTACTCTAATTCCTTTAATCTCTTTTTCATCTCATTGCCAAAACTAGCATTTCTAATACAATATTGAATAATAATGGTGATAGTGTTTCACTCTAGATCTTATTGAGAATGGTTCCAGTTTATCCCCATTACACATGATGCTTACTGATGGTTTTAAATAGATGCTACTGACTATTTTAAGGAAAAATCCATTTATTCCTATATTCTCTAGTGTTTTTAATAGGAATGAGTATTGGATTTTATCAAATGCTTTTTCTGCATCTATTGAGATGATCATATGGTTTTTGTTAATTTGGTTATTGTTATACTCAATTATACTAATAGTTTTCCTAATATTGAACCAGCCCTGCATTCCTGGTATAAATTCTTCTTGGTCATGGTGTATTATCCTGGGAATGACTTTCTGTAATCTCTTTGCTAATATTTTATTTAAGATTTTTGCATCAATATTCATTAGGGAGATTGATCTATAATTTTCTTTCTCTGTTTTTGTCCTACCTGGCTTAAGTATTATTATCATGTCTGTGTCATAAAAACAATTTGGTAACACTCCTTCATTCTCTGTTATTTCAAATACTTTGTATAGTATTGGGGTTAATTTTTTAAAAATGTTTGGTAGAATTTGCATGTAAATCCATCTGGTCCTGGGGATTTTTTCTTAGGGAGTTGATTAATACTTTGTTCTATTTCTTTTTCTGAAATAGGACTATTTAAGCAATTTACTTCCTCCTCTGTTAATTTGTGCAACCTATATTTTTGTAGGTATTCATCCATTTTCACTTAAGTTATCAAAATTATTGGCATAAAGTTGGGCAAAGTAACTCCTAATTATTGCTCTAATTTCCTCTTCATTAGTGGAAAGTTCTCCCTTTTCATTTTTAAGACTAACAATTTGATTTTCCTCTTTCCTTTTTCTAATCAAATTTACCAAAGGTTTATTGATTTTATTGTGTTTTTTTTTTTTGTAAAATCAACTCAGTTTTATTTATTAATTCAATAGTTTTTTTTTTACTTTCAATTTTATTAATCTTTCTTTTTATTTTTAGAATTTCAAGTTTACTATGTGTTTGGGGATTTTTAATTTGCTCTTTTCTTAGCTTTTTTAGTTGCAAACCCAATTCATTGATCTTTCTCTATTTTATGCAAGTTAGCATCTAGAGATATAAAATTTCCCCTGTGGCTGCGTCCACAAATTGTGGTATGTTGTCTCACTATTGTCATTCTCTTGAATGAAATTATTAATTGTGGATATGATTTACTGTTTCACCCATTCATTCTGTAAAATGAGATTATTTAGTTTCCAATTGCTTTTTGGTCTATTTAACCCTGGCCCTTTATTGAATATAATTTTTATTGCATTGTGATCTGAAAAAAAATGCATTTACCATTTCTGCCTTTATGCATTTGATTTTAAGGTCTTTATGTCCTAATATATGGTCAGTTTTTGTGTAGGCTCCATGTCTCCATTAATTTTTCTCCAAAGAGCTATCATACCTAACTTTTCTAGTACTCTGTTTGTCTCTTTAACTTCTTTCTTATTTATTTTGTGGTTTGATTTATTTAGTTCTGAGAGTGCAAGTCTGAAATCTCCTACTATTATAGTTTTGCTATCTTTTTCTTCTTGTAGCTCTCTTAACTTCTCCTTTAGGAATTTATATGCTTTACCACTTGGTGCATATATGTTTAGTATATCTGTAGTACCCGTTAGTAAGATATAGTTTTCTTCCTTATGTCTTTTAATTAGATCAATTTTTGCTTTTGCTTGATCTGAGATCAGGATGACTACCGTTGCTTTTTTACTTCACCTAAAGCATAATAGATTCTGCTCTAGCCTCTTATCTTTACTCTGTATGTTATCACTCTGCTTTAAATGTGCTTCTTGTAAACAACATACCATAGGATTCTGGCTTTTATTCCAGTCTGCTATTTGCCTCTATTTTACGGGAGAGTTCACCCCATTAACATTTATAGTTAAAACTACTAATTCTGTATTTCCTGTCATCTTATTATCCCCAGATTATACTTTTATCTTTCCTTTTCCCCTTACCCCCCCCCCCCCCAGTATTTAACTTTTGGACACCACTTGCCTTAAGCAAGCCCCTCCCCTTTTTATACCTTTCCTCTACTATTTCTGTATTCCCTTTAATTTATTCTATCCGTCCCTTTTCACTTTTCCCCTCCCACTTTTCAATAAGGTGAGAGCAGTTTCTCTGAAAACCAAATATGTCTAATATTTTTTCTTTGAGCCAAGTCTGATCAGAGTAATGTTCATCCTCCTCCCTTCTTTTCCTTAGATACAGTAGGTTTTCTTTGCCTCTTAGTGGAATGTAATTTTCCTCTTTTTACTTCCACTTTTCCCTTTTTCTGGTGTAATACCTTTTCCAACTCTAGTTCCTTTTTTATATTATAATAGTAAAATCAAATTATACATGCACTCTCTATGTATACCCATAACAGAAATACAGTACTCAAGAGTTATTTTTACTTTTTTATGTTTCTCTTGAGCCCTATATTTGGAGGTTAAATTTTTTTGTTTAGGTCTGTTTTTTTCATCAGAAATAAATGGAATTCACCTGTTTCGTTGAATGCCCATATTCTTCCCTGGAAAAAAAATGTTCAATTTAGCAGGGTAGTTTATTCTTGGCTGCATTGCAAGTTCCTTTGCCTTTTAGAATATCAGATTCTAGGCCCCTTTAATCCTTTAATCCTAGAAGCTGCTAGATCATGAGTAATCCTTATTGTGGCTCCTCAGTATTTGAATTGTTTCTTTCTGGCTGCTTGTAATCTTTTTCCCTTGATCCAATAGTTCTGAAATTTAGCCATAATATTCCTTGAAGTTTTAATTTTAGGGTCTCTTTCAGGTGTTTGGTGAATTTGTTCAATGGCTATTTTATCTTCTGATTCTGTGACATCTGGGGAGTTCTCTTTGATAATTTCCTGAAAAATAGTGTCTAGGCTTTTTTTCATCATGATTTTCAGGGAATCCAATAATTTTTTTTTTTGCTTTTGTTTGACTTTTTCTTGGTGTCTCATCAAGTCATTCATTTCCATTTGTTCAGTTCTGATTTTTAATGAATTATTTTCTTCATTTACTTTTTTTTTTTTTTTTACTTCTTTTTGTATTTGTTCAATTGAGTTTTTAAATGAGTTGCTTTGTTCTATGGAATTTTTTCCGTTTCATGATTTTATAAGGAGTTATTTTCTTTTTCCAATTCATAAATTCTGTTTTCCTGGGAATTCTTTATCTTTTCCAATTCACATATTCTGTTTTTCAGAGAGTTATTTTCTTTTTCCAATCTATCTTTTAATGAGTTATATGCCTTTTCCAAAACCTCTTTCAAAGTTTTCCTTTCCTTTCCCCATTTTTCTTCTAGCTCTCTTTTAAGATCTTTTAAAATTTCTTCTAGGAGAGCCTTGTGTGGTGGGGACCAGCTTATATCACCCTTTGGAGCTTCATCTGGAGACAATCTGCTTTTAGTCTCCCCGGGGTTTGAAATCTGTTCTCTTTCACTATAGAAGCTGTCTATAGTTAGAGCTCACTTTGCCTTTTTACTCAATTTTTTTAAAAAGTTGGAATCTGCTTTTAGGGTACAGAAATTCTAAGCATCCTCTACAAGTACTTGGAAGCAGCACTGGGATTACACTGAGTCACTCCCAATGCTGAGTGGGTGTAGCCAGGTCCCTTGAGATGCCAGTGCTTTGGGGGTACACTCTTTACCTTTTATGTTTGTTTTGGATGTTTTATAACTTCTCTACTGATCTACTGGCTTGCAACCAGGGCAGAGTAGGCAACACTGTGGTAGAGTCCTCCCCATAGATTATCCACTTACAGAGACTGCCCACTGCCCCCAGTCTGCTCAGTGTGGGCTGGCCTCATGCTTTGCCTCCCTGCCTGCACCTTTCCTCCTCCCGTGCTTGCGCCCAATCAAAATAGACCTTTTATGGCAATCTTCAAAATTATCTTCTGCTGATAATTTGCTGCACTCCCAATATTTGTGTATTCTACAAGTCAAGCACTATTTCAGAGGCTGAATTTTGTAATTAGTGTGAAGGTAGTAGGTGAGCTCAGAAAGAATCATGTGTCCTCTCCCATCCCCCCCCTAATTTTCAAATGTAACAATTCATCACTTCTCTGTAATGGATAACATGCTTCATCATAAGTTTTCTGGGATTATGAATGGTGATTATGTTGATCACAGGTCTTATAACCTTCAAAGTTATTTGTGTTTACATTGTCATTGTATAATTTGCTCTCCTGGTTCTGTTAATCTCTTCCTTCATCATCATTTTATAAAAGTTCTCAAAATTATTATTTTTTATAATATTGATATTAGAATATAAATTGTTCTTCTGGTACTGTTCTTTTACCCTGTATCAGTTCACAAAAGTCTTTTTGTATCTCTGAAATCATCTAATTCCTCATTTCTTATTGCTCGGTAGTACTTTCTTACATTCATATAGAATAATAATTCCTCAGTTGATGGACATCTTCAGTTTCCAGATTGTTGGTGGGCTGTTATTTTGTTTTTGTTTTTGTTTTTTGCCCAAAGAGTTGCTATAAATATTTTTGCATATAAAGGATTTTTCCCTTTTTCTTTGATCTCTTTTGGATATAGGACTAAAAGTGACATAACTGAGTTAAAGGGAATTCACTGTTTAGCAATGTTTTTGCGGACAATTTCAAATTGTTTTCCAGAATAATTCTTCTCATTCACAAATGCCTGTTTTACCCCAACCCATTCAATATTTGTCATTTTTCTTTTTTTTTTTTGTCATCTTTGTCACTCTAATGATGGAGTTGAGGTGGAACCTCAGACTTGTTTTAATTTGTAATACTCTAATTAATAATAATTTGAAGAATTTTTAAAATTTGGTTATATATATCTTGGGTGTCTTCCTTTGGGAACTACCTTTTATTATGTTTAGACCATTTGTCAATTGGGGATTGATCTTTATTTTTATGTATTTAGATTAGTTCCTTATATATCTTGGAAGGGAGACCTTTATCAGAGAAACTTTCAACAAAGTTTTCCATTAATTTTCCCTCCTTTTAATTATAGCATTATTAGGGTTGCTTGTAAAACAATTTTTTTAGTTTTACATAATGAAAAATTTGTATTTTATCTGCTGTGATTCTCTTTTTTACTTGTTTAATCATGAATTTTTCTCCTAATCATGTTTCTGATAAATAATTTTTCCATGTCTCTAACTTGTTTCTGATATGGTCTTTTATATCCTGGTTACACACATATGTGGCACATATTGGTCCACTGGTTGTGTTATGGATTTGGTCCACTATTGTGTCATGGGAGCCACCTGACAGTGGCTGCTGGAGATCCAACCCAGACCTGCAGAATGGATCTTCTCTTGTGAGAGGATGATACAAGGAGATTGAGAGGCCCTTGTGTTGTCTGACCTTTCTCCTCTTCCCTCTCCCTCCAATTATTTCATTGCCAGTCTGCAACACCTGTTATCAGTAAAAGCTGCTTTGCAACTCCTTCAAATGCTATGATCCACAACTGTGGAGGCTCTCAGAGAATTGGCCTGTCCCTTAACGGCCCACATCTAATTTTTTTCTAGTTTTCCCAGCAGTTTTTGTCAAATAGTAAGTTCGTAAGCCAGTAGCTGGGATCTTTGTGTTTACTGAATAATACAACACTAAAAATTTATTATGTATTATGTACCTAATTTGTCCACTGATCTATCTCTTTTTTAACAATACCATTAAAAATATTTATTGTAATATAATCTGAGATTTGGAACTGTGAGGAACTCCATTGTCATTTCTTTTCATTATTTATCTTGAGACTCTTAGCCTTTTTTCTTCTACATGAAATTTATGATTTTTTTTCTAGTTCCATAAAGTAATCTTTTGTTAGTTTGATTTGTATGGCATTAAATAATTAAATTAGATAGTACTGTCATTTAAAAATATTGGCTTGTCCCACCCACGAACAATTAATATTTTTTCCAACTACCTAGCTTTATTTTTACTTCTGTAAACAATGGTTTATCATTGTATTTATATGGTTCTTGTTTGTACCTTGAAAAGTAGAATCCCAAATTATACATACTGTAGTGATTTTAAATGGAATTTTTCTTTGTATCTCTTCCTACTGGGTTTTATTAGTGTTGTGTAGAAATGCTAATGATTTCTGCGGATTTATTTTATCTCCTGCAATTTTGCTGAAGTTATTGCTTCAATTAATTTTTAGTTGTCTTTCTAGAGCCAACATATCACCTGAAAAAAATGCAATAATTATTTCCTCAATTACTTTTTTTCTTTTATTGCTGCTTCCAGCATTCTCTCATATATAAAGGGAGCTTTTTTATTATGAATATATGCTACCTATTTTCAGAAAAGTTCTATTTATTCCTGTTTACTAGTTATTTTAATGGAATTGGGCATGCATTTTGTCAAAATTTTACTCATTTAATATGTTTTGTTATGATTTACTTTGATTTGTTTTCCTAATATTAAATCTACCCTGAAATCTTGACATAGACCATAGGCCTTGTGATATATTATTTTAGCCTTTTTGCCAATATGATAAAAAATTTTTTTAAATATATGTTTATTAAGTATATTTATAGTTTTCTTTTCTGTCATAATTCTCTCTAGTTTAGACAAAAGAATATTTTGTCATAGAAGAAATTTAGAAAGATACTTTCTTTTGCTATTTTTGAATTCAATTTATAAAATATAAGAATTAATTCTTTCTTGAATTTTTGATAAAATTCACTTATGAATGCATGGGGCCTTGAATTTATTTTCTTTGGAAGTTCATTTATGTCTCATTCAAATTTTTTCTCTGAAATTGAGTTGTTTTAAAATCTGTTTTTTATTTGTTCTGAAGTAACCCCAAACTATCTCTTTTATATGTTCTGTAATTTTCCCAAATAATCATTCTGAAACTCACCAACTTATAGCTTGGAGATGACACTTAAATTTTTTTCTTTTGAAACTTGGCAGACTATTTTCTACACTTCAGCTCCTCTCTTGCAATCCAGGATTTTCCACAGATAACCAGATCTACAGATGATTACAGATGTTTCAGTAGTGAAACACATGTTTAAGGTAATTTTGAATCCAGCATGTAGCTCACCTAGGCCTAGGTTTTTTAACCCAGTAAAAACCCTATCTTTTATCAAAAGTAACCTTTTAGTTTGTTCAAGCAATCTCATTTCATCCTGCCTTTTCTGAAAGATTATCTTCTCTATCATCCCTACTCTTTCACTTATCTTTAATCTCTCCCTGTCTACTGGCTCCTTTTCTATTTTCTGCAAATATGCCTATTTCTCCCCATCCTTAAAAACTCTCATTTAATCCTTCTATCTCATCTAAAGATTATCTCATATCCTTCCCTTCTTTTGTGGCAAAACTTCTTGACAAGATTGTCTAAAATAGTGCCTCCACTTCTTTTGCCGTAACTTTCTTTTTAATTCTTTTCAGTCTGACTTCCTACTTCAACATACAATTGAAATTGTTCTTTCCAAAGTTACCAATGACTTCCTAACTACCAAATCCAATGGGCTTTTCTCAGTTCTCTTTCTCCTTGACTTCCCTGTAGCTTCTAAAATTAACAATCATCCTCTTTGTCTCAATACTGTATATATATATATATATATATATATATATATATATATATATATATATATATACATATATATATATATATGAAATTTCACTTCATGATTACATCATCTTTTGATTTGATTATCATTTCTACGCTGATGATTCCCATATTTATTTATCCAGCCCTAACTCCTCTGCTCACCTCTTTTCTCACATATCCAATTACCAATTGGTTTTCCTGTTGGATATTCTGTTGACATCTTATAGTTAATGAGTCCAAGACTGAATTCATTATCTTCTTCCCCTCCCCACCCCTCTATTCTTTCCAACTTTCTTAATATTCTTGAGAACACCATCATCCTCCCAGTCAACTCAGTTCACAATCTGTCATCCTCACGTCTTCATTCTCAACCCCATACTCAATCTATTGCCAAGTCCTTTTGATAAAATGTTCATAACATCTCTTGTTTATTTCTTATTATTAAATAAGATATTTGTAAACCATTTAGCATAGCACCTGGCACTTAGTAGGCATTTAAATGCTTGCATCCTCTCCTCCTTTACCTCCCAGACTTCTCTCCTCAAGGTTGAAGCTTTCATTACCTCCTGCCTTGACTATTGTAATAGTCTACAAGTTAGTCTATCTGTGACAAGTCTACCCCCACTCCACTACATCCCCCAATTAATTCCCAAAGTGTTCTTCCTAATAGGTAGGTCTAACATTGTAATTCCCCCTTCTGCATCTATCTATTCAATTAACTCAAGGGACTCCCTATTGCCTAAAGGAGAAAAATGTAAAATTCTCTGCTCATAATATGTGTCATAATCCTGATCTCTCCTACCTTTTCAATATTTCTCCACACTCATGCCCACATACAATGCATAAATTGACTTCCTTAATGTTACTCAAATATTCTATATTTATACTCCATGCATTTCACTCACTATGAATTCACTGAAATTCTCTCTTCTCAAATCTCCCTCTTGGCTTCCTTTAGATACCAGCTAAAATTCTACCTTCTATACAAGAAGTCTTTTCTGATCCTTCTTAATGCTAATGTCTTCCCTCTGGACAGAATCAGTTATACCCAGAAAAGGAACACATGGGAAATGAATGTAAACTGTTAGCATTTTTTGTTTTTCTCACCAGGTTATTTTTACCTTCCAAATCCAATTCTTTCTTTGCAACAACAACAACTACAAATTCGGTTCTGCCACATATATATTGTACCTAGATATACTATAAGATATTTAATAATGTATGGGAATGTCTGCCATCTAGGGGAGGGGGTGGAGGGCAAGGAGGGGAAAAACATCGGAACAGAAGGGAGTACAAGGGATAATGTTGTAAAAAAAAAAATTACCTATGCATATGGACTGTCAAAAAATGTTATAATTATAAAAATTAATTAAAAAAAAGAAAAAAAAAAAAGAAAGAAGAACTCAACATGTTGGCCCAATGGCCACCTCAAAATCCATTTTCTTTTCAAGAGTTAGCTGGGTGCTGATGGACTATGTGAATACTTTACATGTTTTTGACTCAGTCTATGGTCTTCTGTAAGGTTTTAAAATTTATTTTATTTTATATTTTTGTTGGGTAAAATAAAGACTGTACCATACCTCCCATGTGGTAACTTGTGGATTTTTCAGGGATTTGGTGGGCCTCTTAATCACATTTGACAGAAACCTAATTAGTTGTCATCTGAATAAATTTAAAGATTTTCCTAATGCACAGGTAGGAATAATGAAAGAAAGATAGAAACTTACTTTTGAGTGATTAGCACCTAGAATAGGACTTGGTCCATATGGACTGAGAAGGTTTGGTGGGGCTGTAGGCCATGGGTTAACAAGCCTTCAGGGCCATATGATACTTGTCTGGTATGTTACACAAAGGGTTACTTTTCTTTTTTTTAATTCAATATTATTTTTATTTTCAGTTCCAAACTCTCTCCCTTTATCCACTCCCTAATTGGCACAGTAAATGGATGAGTCAAGAGGATTTGAGTTCAAATCTGAACTCAAACACTTAATACTTCCTGGCTGTGTGACCCTGGGCAAATCATTAACCCCAATTGCTGCCCAAAAAAAGGGGCAAGAATTCTAATATCCATTATATATAAAAGTCATGCAAAACATATTTTCTGAAGACGGGATCAAAAAAAAAAAAGAAAAAAATGATTGAATCTATATTTTAAGTCAATCAGTTCTCTATCTAGAATCCTTCATCATGAATCTTTTGGAAATGTGGTGGATTATTTTATTGATCAATTACCAGTTGATTTATTTTTAGAATATTTCTGTTATTGTTTTTTCCTGGCTCTACTCACTTCATTTGCATCAGCTAATAGAAGTTTTTTCAAGTTTGTTTGAACCTTTATTTTTTCTTACAACACGATTTCATCTATCACATTTATTGTGACAACTTTTTCCAGCCATTCTCCTTTTTGCAAAACTGTTTTAATTTTATGTAAGAAAAACTTTGACTGTCTCTGTTCTTTGTTTGTTCATGAACTCTAATCCTATCCATAGACCTGACAGGTAAATTCTTTCATGTTCCCCTAATTTGTTTATGATATCACCCTTTATGTCTAAATCATAAATCCGTGTTGAACATAGTATATAATATAAGATATTGGTCAATGCCCTGTTTTTTCCAGACTACTGTTCACTTTAACTTTTAGTTTTTGTTAAATTGTGAGTTCTTGTATCAATAGCTAGAATCTTAGCAGTTATCAAAAACTAGGTTACTATGCTCATTTGTTTCTGTATATTGTGTACTTAATCTATTCCATTGAATAGCTACTCAATTTCTTATCCAATACCAGATTATTTTGATAATGACCACTTTGTAATATAGTTTGAGACTTGGTATTACTAGGCTGCCTTCCTTCATTTTTTCCCCTCATTGATTCTCTTATTCTTTTTGATCTTTTGTTCCTCCAGATGACTTTTATTATTATTTCTTTTAGCCCTATATAGCAATTCTTTGATAATCTAATTGGTATAGGACTGAGTAAATTAACTTAGGGAATACCATCATTTTTATTATACTGGCTCAACCTACCTATGAGCAATCACTATTCCTTTAATTGCTTGTATCTATCTTTATTTGTTTGAAGAGTGCTTTGTAATTGTGTTCTTATGGTTCCTGAATATATCTCAGCAGATAGACTCGCAAGCATTTTTTACTGTTTGCAGGTATTTTAAATGGAATTTTTCTTTCTAACTCTTCCCACTGGAGTTTTATTGGCAATATAGAGAAATGATTATTTGTACAGGGATACATATATAATATATATTGTAACTTTCCTAAAGTTGTTCTTTTGACCAGGTTTTTCTTTTCAATTGACACACTAGGGTTTTTAAGTAGATTATCATTTCATCTGTGAAGAGTGATGGTTTTATTTCCGTGAAAAATAATACATTTGGACTCCAATCAATATTAATCAATTTGATATGATTCTATAGGAGTAGTGGTTATAAATTCTGTATATTGGCTCCCAGAACTGTGGGCTGCAGATTGTAAATTCACTTGCTCAGTCATAGGAAGCCAACTAGAAGACTTCCATCCTTGTTTTTCCTTATCATGGTGACCAAGGTCAGTTTGACAGAGGAAACTCAATTACATGGAAAATCCTCCAATTTATTTTTGTATCTCCTGACCACTCTTTCTTGTCCAACATGAGCAAGTGACTATCTTGAATACCTAGTCAGTGGAGATATTCCTTGCTTCACTCAGCTTATGACCTTGCTGACATGTCATTTTTGCTTATGCATCATATGTCAACAAATGAGATTCTGCACTTTACCATGCCTGTTATGCATATTTCGGCATCAAACTATAAATACAAGGTCCTGAAAGAAGCCAAAGTCATTGGCTCAGAGCTCAGTTTTTTACTATGTGATGGACAATTTTAATCCCTACATTATCTCATTGCTTATGTTTGTTACTTCAATTTCTTTTCATTGCTATATTGATATAGCTAGCATTTCTAGTACAATATTGAATAATATTTAAGATAATGATATCCCTGCTTTATTCTTGATCTTATTAGAAAGGCTTCTAGTTTATCCCCATTGTAAACAATGCTTGTTTTTAATTTTAAACAGTTGCTACTCATCATGTTAAGAAAAGCTGCATTTATTCCTATGCTTTCTAGTGTTTTTAATAGGAATGGATACATTTTGTCAAAAGTTTTTTCTGTGTGTATTGAAATAGTCATATATGGTTTTTGTTGTTTTTTTTTTTTTTAATTGCTACAGTCAATTATGCTGATAGTTTTGGTTTTTTTTTTTTTTTTTTAACATAGTAGTTATGCATTCCTGGAACAAATCTCATTTGCTTATAGTGTATGATTTTTGTGATATATTGTTGTAATCTCCTTACATCTATATTCTTTAGGGAAATTGATTTTTAATTTTCTTTCTCTGTTTTTGTTCTCCCTGAGTTAGGTATCAAATCCAGATTTATGTCTTAGAAATGTGTCATCTATAGAAAGAATTTAGGGAACTCTTTATGTATTTTTATACAATTTACATAGTATTGGAATTAATTTAAATGTTTGGTATAATTCACTTGTAAATACTTCTGATACTGGTGTTTTTATTTTGTTTTTTATCTCAGGGAGCTCATTCATAGCTTATGCTATTTCTTTTTCTAAGAGGGGTTATTTAAATATTCTCTTTTCTCTTCTGTTAATCTGAGCTATTTGTATTTTTTTTCAATATACATCCATTTCATTTAGATGGTCAGTTTTATTAATATTTATAATATCTTGACATATATAAAAATATTGACAAATATATTTTTCTAATTGGGCAAAGTAGTTCCTGATAATTGTTCTTATTTCATCTTCCATGGTTATGAGTTCACCTTTTTAATTTTTGATACTATTAATTTGATTTTGTTCTTTTTTTTTTAAACAATAAAATTGCCAATTTTTAAAATTTTATTGCTTCCCCCAGAGAACTATCTCCTACTTTGTTAGTTCATTTTTTTTTTAGTTTTCAATTTTATTAATATCTCCCTTGATTTTCAGATTTTCTATTTTGATGTTTAATTGGAAAATATACATTTATTATTTTTGCAGTTTTAAAAATTTACTAATTTTTTTCTTT
The DNA here is from genome assembly GCF_048593235.1 of Sminthopsis crassicaudata. NCBI lineage: Eukaryota > Metazoa > Chordata > Mammalia > Dasyuromorphia > Dasyuridae > Sminthopsis > Sminthopsis crassicaudata. Next base: position 546,618,437 of record NC_133619.1, read on the forward strand.
TATTGATATAACCATTCAGAGGTAGAAATTTTTCCAAAAATTCTGCTTTTATTGCTTTGATTGTATCCCACAAACTTTGCTATGTTGTTTCCTTTTGTTGTCATTGTCTTTACTGAATTTATTGTTTCTATGATTTGTTTTTTGACCCATTTATTATTTAATACTAGACTATTTAGTTTCCTTTTCATCTGATATGCAAAGACAAAAGTATTTCTTTTCAATTGTGAGTTGAATTAAATGTCAACTGAGATACTTTGGCAGCTAGAATACTGGATTTCTGAAATCTCTTAATTCTTTTTTCCTTCAGCTCAGCTGAAATTTTAATATTAATTTTTCCAGTTTCTGTGGAAAGCATTTTAATGCCTGAAATGGATAGTATTTCTACACTTATGCTCTAATATATTCATTTTTTGATCGGCGGAGGAAAATTTCCAAGTATGTATTTTTTTTTAAAACTAAGATCTAAGAGGAAGAAAAATAGGCAAAGATGAAGTCTGGTATTAGTGTCTTCACACATAAAATGAAGGAGATAAATTAGTTGTTCCCAACATGACTATCTACAGATCCTTCCCTCAATCTCCCTTTTTCAATGATCCTTCAATTCTTCTAGCTCCATCAGAGTAAAGCATCAATTAAATAGTAATATATTTCAATATCTTATGATTTTTTTATAATATCCAAGACAGCCAATGAAGTTGGCAAAAATTCCTTTGAAAAGAAATCTTGGATGGAAGCAAAAGACTTGTTGAGGGAGAGTAGAGGAGATCAATCAATCAATCAATCAAGATTCATTAAGAGACAATTTTGTGCTGGACATTATACTGAACACAGTAGATGCAAAAAAGAGATAAAAGCCAATCCTTCCATTCAAAGAGCTTACTGTCTAATAGGGGAGACAAGGTGCAAACAAATACAAAAAAGCTACAAACATGACAAAAAGGAAATAATTATCAAAGGAAAGCACTGGAATTAAGTATTGGGAGGAGATTTTCTGTAGAAGCTGGGGTTTTGTTTGGTAGTTATAGAAAACCAGAGGTCCGTAGCTACAGTAAGAGAGAGCCAGGCATGCTACTTTGTGGAAGAGCCAGAAGGCTGGTGTTGCTGGATCAAAGAGTATGTGTAGGGGAATAAGGTATAAGAAGACGAAAAATAAGGGGGGCTGGGTTATGAAGGACTTTGAATGTCAAACAGAATTTTATATTTGATGATGGAGACAATAGAAAGCTGCTGAAGTTTATCAAATGGGGCAGGTGAGAGGTAGGGATCATAGTCAAACTTGCTCTTTAGGAAAACCATTTTAGTGGCTGACTAGAGATATACTGGGATGCCGAGAAGCCTAAAATAGGCAAACCCACCAAAGACTCTTTCAGTAATACAGTTGTGAAGTGAAGCCCCTGTGGGGGAAAGGGAGGGTAGTGGGAGTAGAAAAAGAGCTGGACCAAGAAATCATTAAAGTGCTTGATGGATTAGCCCCGAAAAAGGCAAATATTCAAAACTACAACCTGGAAATATAGCAATAGTAATAACAGCTGTTGTTTGCATAGTGTCCACTATGTGCCAGGCCCTTTACAAATATCTCATGGGAGCTTCACAACAATACTGAGAAGTAGGTGCTATTGAATCTCTATTCTTCATTTGAGGAAACTGAGGCAAACAGAGTTTAAGTAAAATAATAAATATATAGCTTAAGTGTCTGAGGCTGGAGTTCTGCCTCCAAGCCCCAAGCTCTGTCCATTGTACCACCTAGCTATGGCCCTATACGTCATTGGAATGGCTCTAACCTGATCTTTCAATTCTAACATTTCTATGTATGACTGAAATACCCAGAGAGATCTTGCTTTTGCCTTGTCCTGGGCAGGAGGAATGTATTAGAGTTAATAAAATGTACATTTTGAAAACTATGATTTGATTATATCCTTTGTATCTGGACTTTTGGGGCTTAAAGGATAAATAGGGGCTGAAAGAGACTAGGGGCCTCCTTCACTAACTCTGCTCTTGAACCCCCTGCCCTAGTTGGAGCTGCTGAGGAGGAGGCAGACTCAGTAATTCAGATGTCCTGCAAGCACCTACACAGACAGCTTGAGCAGCCAAGGGCTGAGTCATCCTCCCTTTCAGAGCCTCTTTGAGCAAAAGGTGCAGCAGGGGTTGGAAGCATAGACAGAAAACAGTGGATGCTATTCTAGGGAGCTTCCACTTCCCTTTCCTTAAAGGCTGACAAGGTATCAGCCCCACCAATTCCCTTACTTGGAGGACTAAAGAGTGCTTGACCCTTGCTGAGTTCTTATAATCATAGAATTCCCAGATTCCACACTGAACAGACCTATGAGATCATCCAACCCTCTCAGTGTACATATGGGGAAATAAGGTCTGGAGAGAATGGTAGTAGCCAACATTTCTTTGTATTTGAGTTGCAAAATACTACACAGGTTTTCATTTGTGTCTCCATATCTTTGTGACATAAATGTTAGGATTGTCTCTATTTTACAAATGACAAAGCAGAATCTGAAAGAGGCTAAGTGCTATAGTCTGTGTTACACAGCTAATCAATGGAATTTGATCCCCTGTCTTCCTGACTCTGAGTTCAGGTTATTCAGTAGCTCATCTAAGGTCTCACATCAAGTTAATGTCAGAGATGACTCCTAATTGGGTGGGCTTTTCATTACAATGGCATTACTTATCTTAGTTTCCATTTCTCTGCCACTTCTCAATAGAATAGAAAGGGAACTTGAGCCTCTCTGTCTCTCACTGCCTCTCTCTCTCTCTCTTTGTGTGTCTTTCTGTGTGTGTGTCGTTCTCTCTCTCTCTCTCTTTCTCATTCTCTCTATCGTGTGTGTGTGTGTGTGTGTGTGTGTGTGTGTGTGTGTGTTTGTAGAGTTGAGGGAATGGGGAGGGAGAGGAGTGTAAAAGACAAAAGAGAAACAAGTAATCCTGGTACTTGGCAATGGATAAGGCTGAGGAATTTTTTCCCCTTGCTATGGAAACAGCAGTGTTCTATGTTAGGGTCACTTTGTAGTGGTTTAAGAAGAACACTAAAAATAATTCAATAAATAAAAATAGGGTCTCTGCCCTTTGGTTTTCCCAAGTCTATTAGAAAGTATAGACATTCTTCTTTAGAAAAAGTAATGTTTGAAGGGAGGGAAGGAAGGGAAAAGAGGTGCCGGGGGCTGGGTTGGTCAATGCAATTGATGTAAAAGTGCAAGATGCCTCACTGTAAATTAATAAATTGGTACTATGGTTTATGAATCAGTCCCTTGTGAGCTGTGTGGGCACAAATTCATTTCCCAGAGCATGATTACCTCTAGATGAATTGATATAATTGCTTTTCTGACTTTACCAGTCTAAGCTCAAGGTGCTACTCAGAACAGGAATTTCTGAGGCAATGGTGGGGGTGGATAGTACTTCTCTATAAGAATAACCTGCCTGGAGGAAAAGCCAAGAATATAAATTGTCTGTCCCTGTTAACCTAAGAGGACCTCTTTCTGCTTTAAATTATATCCCATCCCCTGTCCCATCCTGGGAAGGATGCTTCATCTGGGCTCCTTGGTTGGCCCTCTCATTCTCCAATCCCCCCCTCCCTTCCTTAATATATACAATTTATCCTTCCAGGTTTCCCTTGAATTTAGGTTGGAACCTACCAGCAGCCATAGAGCACAGAGCCTGAAGTCAGGAAAACTTAAATTCAGATCCTACCTTAGACGTTTATTAACAGAATGGTCCTGGGTAAATCAGTTAAATTTTGCTTCAGTTTTCTCATCTGCAGAACCTATCTCACAAGGTTGTTGTGAGGATTGAATGGTAATATATGTGGGTAATTTTACAAACCTTACAACATTATATACGTGGGAGTTACCATAGAGTGAGAGTGGTTTATGTCATAAATTCATGCCTTTACAGATTGATAGCTTACTGGTAAGGCAAGGGAGAAAGTCTGTGGCCCAAAGGTTCCTACTCAGGAAGGACTCAGAAGCAGGGAATGGATTACATAATAAGGAGTTGGGAACATGTATGTTGAAGGATAACAATTTCAAGTTTGCAAAGCATTTAACAAATATCTCATTTCTCCCTCACAACAACTCTGAAAGGTAGGTATTACTATTATTATCCTCATGTTACATGAGGAAACTGAGACACAGAGAAGTTAGATGACTTATCCAGTTACTAACACTTAGTAAATGTTCAAGGCAAAATTTGAATTCAAATCTTCCTGATTCTCAAATTCAAGCTCCTACCATCTAGCTGTCTATTTTATACAAGTTATTTCATTTGCTCATTAAAGTAATCCCAATAAGAAAGGTACTATTATCCCCAATTTGTGATTGGTAATAATTGATAAGGATTTGAGTTATATCAAGAGTTTCTGACATTTGCTGCAAGCAACTTTCTGTGGGCATTCAGAGAATTTTTTATGCTTCCAGATCTCTCTAAATCAGTTGTGCCTGGGCAATCCCTTCCTTCCACTGCCACTAGCATTATGTAGAATTCAAAGGGAATTTAGGGATTATTTTGTCTAGCCCCTTTGTTTTTAGAAATGAGGCAGTTGAGACAGAGGGAAAACGAAGAGACTTGACTAATGTTAGCCAATACATAGCAGAGATAGAAGTCAAATACAAATCCTTTAACTATAAATCTGGTGTTATTTCCACTACACAAAACCTGCCTCTATGAACATGGCCATGTGCCACTGCATACATGCTCATTGTGGTTCCCTTCTCCCAAACCCTTCCAAAATCCCTTAACACTGATTCCTGACTCATGCTCCTCAAATTCTCCTTTGTTGGACTCACATCTGTTAAGTCCCTCTTCCCCACATTGTTCTTTAGGTCAGAGGAGCCAATAAGACATGCCCCTTAGGAAAGCTCTGCCTTTAGCAGAATTGGAGATAACTCCATTATGAAGGACTAGAGTTTCTTTAGCCTTTTTCTTCCTATCCACAAACAGGGAGGCTTTACCTAGACAATGATGTCCTTGGGATATCAGGATGCAGGCTTCTCAGAGGCAGTTTCCTAGCCATCAAAGGCCATAAAAAGTCCCAGCCATATAGAGTCTAGGATCCTTGAATATGGTGGATTTCTGAAGTCACCTTATCCTGACCTACAGACCAGATTCATTTCCACAAAGAGAGAGGGTACCTCCCGACTATACCTTGCTTTGATAAGGGTAAAGTAAAGCTTTTGTTAATTGATCAGTGACTTGATAAATGTGAGTGCCTCATTTTGTCCCAGTATTGAGACCAAACTGACAGAGTGATAGCTTTAGGGCTGCCTCTGATTCCCATTTTTAGAAAGTCACATCTACAAAGGTGATCAGACTATAGAACTGTGGTGAAGACACCCAAATACAGACACCCTGGGAAGAGGTGGTTGAGCCATCCCGTCTCATTCTTTTACTCTACTAGCTAGGTGGTATGATGGATAGAGCTTTGGACCTAGAATCAGAAGACCTGAGTTTAGGTTCTAGCTCAGATGTTTTATTAGCTCTATGGTGCTGGACAAGTCACTTTAAAAAATACCCATTTGTCTGTTTTATCATCTGTAAAATGGGGATAATAATAATAATACCAACTTCACAGGGTTGATATAAGGATCAAATGAGATACTATTTGTAAAACACAGTGTCTGGTATATAGTAAATGCTTAATAAATGGTTATTGATCAATTGATTGAGGTATTTATGGGGCATCATTATGTGAAAAAGTGCTGGATTTGTCTGATTTTGAATTTAGACTCTGCCATTTACTACCTGTTAGAACCTGCCCTTTCTAAGGTCTAAGTTTTCTGCTCTGGAAAATAAAGTCATTGGAAGATTACCTGCAAGGTCCCTTTTAACTTCAGATCTATTATACTCAGTGAATACAAGGAAATAGAAACTATATTTCCTAATTGGCAAAACAAATAAATGATTTACTCTATCAAGTCTATTAGCTGGAAACTCCTTCCAGGTTCTGTTCTGAGATTTCATCATGAAGTGGGTGGCAAGGTATGACTCTGGACTCCTAAAGTCTGTACTAGTAGGGTGCACTTTTTGCTAGAATAAACCAAGTTAGAAGGAGTCAGAATATGGACCTGAAAATGATTATGAAGTTGTATAAGGATTAGCTTAATTAATATGCTAAGGTTTACCATTGGGCTTGCCACAGGCTGATGAATTTTTTTTGAATGCAACTCTTAGATAATCACAAAATTATAGATAATTATTATCTGGATCAGTGGAGAAAATATTCACACACGTAAAATCACAAGCCCTTCAAAATTTGAGACTGTAATGCCAATTATAACATAAATTATTTATAGTATGGCATCCTTCCTGAGGCAGACCCAAGAGTACCCTAGTTAAATCTCATCTGCTTTTACACCTGCTGTTAGGCAACTGCAACCAGAACCTCTCTCAAACAACATTTAACCAGAGAAAGAATGTGGGAGAAGAGAGATGGGCATGGTGCTGGATGAGAGAGGAGGCAGAGAATGACAAGATTATTTATTGCCAAGTGTCCGTCAGAAGCTCTCAGAATTCTCAGGTCAATATGACTATGTGACTTTCCTCCGGATGTGGCTTGAAATGCTGTCATGGTACATGTGAGCAGGGAGCTGGAGTGGGTCTAAGAGAACTCTGTGTATTCCCTTAAACATCTTAGAAATATCCATGACTCAGAATCTCTGTGAAAAACAGCCAGATGGTCGGTAGGCCTTGTGGACCTAGTGGGCCTTCATCATCTGGAATATTTGGAAGAGGAACTAAAAGGGCCATAGGAGGGGATTCCCAGCTTCGTAGGTGGATTGCATAAGGCTTCAACTCTTGCCCTGCACCCCCTTCCTTCTCAATGTCAGGATTCCTTTTTGGGAGAGATTTCTATAACAGCTCATCATTCAGTGTTCTGCGTCACAGAAGAGCACAATCTGGTTAAGGCCCAAAATAGGCCATTGGCTCCTCCCTGACTACCTATTCTTTATTCCAAAAAGTGTGTATGATAGAAAAGGAACTCCTCATATGGACAGCTCCTGAGACTGGGAGAGAAACCCAGAGCAGGGGGCTAGAGCCTTTGCTGCCCCATACTTGGAAGGCTTATAACTAGACTAATCTAGACAGACAAGAAAGATGGTGATTCCTTACAAGAAGCCAATTCCTATAAGAAGTCTGCCCCATGAGATTTCTGTCAAGGCAGAGAATACTAAGCCAGCAGGAAGACAGTTATTTTCAGACATGTTTTTCTGTTTTCCTAAATATTAATGCCACTTTATTTTTTAGTAGCATTTAAAGTGCTTTCCTCATTACCATCTTGAAAAATCAGTATTATGAGGCCCATTTTACAGTTGAGAAAACTGAAGCTCAGAAAAGTTCATAGTTAAATGCATTTACTTTTAATACATGAAGAAGCTGAGGCTTTAGAACAGAGCCTGGAAAATAGTTGGCCTTTAATTAGTGCTTGTTCTTGACAGATAAGTAATAATTAGAGGAGGTGGATTTGGGTTCCATGAAATTAATTTAGTCTCTTTACTATACCACACTGTTTACAAAGCAAATGCTGATGGGTTTAAGATATCCAGTGTTATCATGTTCAGTATTAGCATATTAAGTACTAGGGATAATCCCTAATCTTGAAATGTTGAGGTCTAATCACAGCTCAAGTTTAGCAGTGATAATGATTTAGTGATTATCCCCTTCATTTTAGAATCAATTGTTTTCAAATATATTTTATGGTGACATATGTAATAATAACATTCTCCATTTCTGTAGTATTTAAAAATATGAAAGAGCACTTTTTTGCCCTTGATGCATGATGGGCTGAATGGAATCCAGCAAAAGATCATGTCCTTGGCAACAATCCAGTGCCTGAATGGACTCCAATGAGGAACAAACTGATCTTGTGGAATTATTTTGTACAGATAGAATTACCTTGTACAGTGAGAGCTATCCTGTACTGACACCCACCGTTATCTTACACAATCCACAGGTTAAATTATTGATGTCATCTCCCCAGGCTGTCTTGTAAAAACAAGATGAACATGACTGCCAGTTCCTTTGCTGATTTACACAAATAGCATAGTTAACAAGCCTTGTTTGGAGTCATTTCCCCTTGTTTGTTAATTTTGAGTTCATTAGAAACTTTATCCATCTTATAGTATTAAAATAAAGCTTTGCCATCTGGAGATGATTTGAGTCTTTGAATTCATTCTGGACAATTACCCACCTTTGTGACTTTTGTACCTCATCATGACTTGTTGAACTCATCAATACACTCAAGTCTGTAGTCCCTGAAGAACTACATTCCCAAGTACTGAAAGAAAAGAAAAGAAAAGATAACCCAAAATCACCTATGTGATTGCTGATTCACTGTCAGTGATCTAGAAAGGATCATGGAGAATGGGAGAGGTGCTACAGAACTGGAGAAGAACAATTTTTTTTTTTTTTTTTTAAGAATAAGAGAAGAGAACATTAGGTCAGTGAGCTTGACTTTGATTTATGACAAAATTATAGATTTGAGCTATGTCCAGAGGACTGAGACCAGGGTGGGGAAGGGTCTTCAGATCATGAGACATGAGAATCTGAGAATGTTTAGTTTGAAGAAAAGAAATCTTGGGTGTAGGACATAAATCTATCTTCAAGTATTTAAAAAGTTTTGAAGTGAAAGATCAAAGAAAGAGAAAAAGGACCCATATATACAAAAAGTATTTATAATAGTTTTTCTGTGATGGCAAAGGTCTGAAACACATCAATTGGGAAATGACTGAACAAATCTGTGATAAATGGACATAATAGAATAGTACTATGCTATAAGAAATGATGAAAGGGACAATTTCAGAAAACCTTGGAAGAACTATAGGAACTGATACAGACTAAAAGGATTAGGAGAACTACTTTTACAATAACAACATTAATTAGATACAGCACCAGCCCTGAACTCAGGAGGACCTAAGTTCAAATCTGGCCTCAAACACTTGACACTTCCTAGCTGTGTGATCTTGGGCAAGTCACTTAACGTCAATTGCCTCAGCAAAAATTTTTCTTAAAAAAAAAAAAAAGAAACAATAGCAACATTAAAAACAAATTATGCATGGCTTAAAATTTTCATTCATCTCCATTCCAGTGGGCTAATGATGAAACATGCCTCCCATCTTCTGGAGGAGTAAAGGACTTAAGATGCAGAATGAGACTTTTGTTTTGGCCAAGGCCAAATTATATGAATTTGTTTTGCTTTACTATAAATATTTGTTACAAGAGTTTTGCTTTTTTTTCTTTCTTCCTTCCTAAATGGGAAAGGAGAAAGAGAAAAAATGTTCATGAATTGAAAAACATAATTTAATTAAATGAGAAAACTTTTATATGCAAGAGGGATTGAATTATTTCTGCTCAGCCTGAAGAGGGAGAACTAAAACAGGTAGAAATGTCAGAGAAGTAGATTTAAGTGTGAGAGCAGGAAAATCCTTTCCAACAATTAGAATTGTTGCTAAGTGGAAAGGGCTTTTACCGGAGCACAAAGTGGCTTGCATCTCAATGAGTGAAGGTGTATGACTACTTAAGAGGTATGTTACAGAGATGTTTCTCAGGGATGTATGGACTAGTTGGCCTCTCAAGTCATTTTTAACTTGGAGGTTCTATGTTTGTTCTTACTTTTTCTGCCTAACATTTTAAAAAACTCATCATACTATTAGTTATCTTCCCTTCCCTGAGAGATGTAAGAAAATCCTACAAAAATTGTTTTTTTCTGTATATGTATATATCTGTGCATATCTGACGGTATATCATTCTGTTTTCTTTTCTAAAAAGATGATTTCATTGAGAGTAGGAGATATGGAATTTCAAAGATTTGTTTCAGAGCGTAATATTTCTCTAGGTGAGAAGAATAATTGGGGAGATTAAATTTTGGTTGTTGTGTGAGTCTTGGACGTGTATGACTCTTGGTGACCCCATTTTAGGATTTTCTTGACAAAAATACTGGAGTGGTTTGCCATTTTCTCCTTCACCCCATTTTACAGGTGAGTAAACTGAGACAAACAGGGTTAAGTGCCTTACCTAGTCACTTAAATTAAATTAGAGTCACAATAATAATTGAGCTTTAATAAAGTGCTCTAAAATTTGCACAGTGCTTTGCGTATATTATCTCATTTGAGCACAATCTTGTGGGGGTAAATATTATATTGCTGCTCAACAAGTATTTATTTTAATACTGGCACAGGAATTTGAAGGATGAATAAGTTTGCTGTTTAGAAGTCATAAATCTTAGATGTCATTTCTTTATGCTCATAACAGGAATGTTCGTTTTAAGGAAATGATCTTTGGGAAAAACAAAACAAAAAAGCTGTTACAAATGAACTCTTTTGACTAAATTCAGCTAAGTTTTCTGGAACAGTAGATAAAACATTGTACCTGGAATAAGGAAAACTAAGTTCAAATCCAGCTTCAGGCACTTATTAGCTGTGGTGATCCTGTAAGTCATTTAACCTCTGTTTGCCTCCACTTCCTCATCTGTAAAATGGGAATAATAATAATAATAATAATAATAATAATAGCATCTACCTCACAGGATTGTTGTGAAGACCAAATGAGATAATTGTAAAGTACTTAGTACAGTGTCTAGAAAATAGTGAGCCTTGTATAAATGTTAAGAAAATTCAACTTCAACTTCTATTCTAGGTACTATGTGCCAGACACTAAGCAGGGAGCAAAAAGAAAATTAAAAGACAGCCCCAGTTCTCAAGCATCTTACAGTCTAATGGAAGTATTCACAAGTAATTTTATACCCATCATATAGAAGTGCCCATGATTACATAGTTAGCAAATGTCAGAAACGGGATTTGAACCCAATCCTTGTGGATACTATAATATGCTGCCTCTGAATTATAGAGTTGAAGGGTCCTTAAAGATTATCTGATCCTACCTCCTTTATTTATAGATCAATGAACCAAGATCTAAAGGGAGACAATTAGGAATTTAGAAAGGCATATGATGCCTTTGCCTTACTTCTCCCATCCCCTGCTACCTTCTTGCAATTTTGTTAACTGGGTGATCATAAAAGCTTCTTCTTTGTCTCGAGAGAGCTCTTCATCTAAGGAAAGCCAAATACCCTTGGCTTCCTGCCCCTTTTTAATTAATCCTGAGCTGATCATTGCTCAGGGATGAATCATCTTGGTTAGACGCCCAAATCCCTAGCTGACATACCAGAGAGACTGCTGGTAGGTGAGCAGAGTAAGAATAAGTGTATTGATAGAGCATCACCTCCACACACACCGCTTCCTTTGACTCTGGCAGCATTTTCTTCCCATAGATATAACAGTTTGTTTATTTTGTCCTCCATTGTCCTTGGACTCTCCTTCAATCTACCACTCTACCAAGGAGCACATCCTCCTTGATATTCTCTCCTTGTTTGAATTTATGAAATCCTCTTATAATTGCCAGGGAACATAAGAAGCCATAACATTATACATTGAGAACTGGAAGACGATCTGGCCCAATCCACCTCATGTTACAGATGAGGAAATTGAATTGTAGGGAAGTTAAGTGACTTGACCAAAATGATACTGGTACTAAGCATCAAAGATTTAAACCCCAGCAAGGACCTGAAAGGAGCTGTTACATCTTACACCTTCACTAAGCAATACTAGAGACCTTATAAGTACAGTCTCAAACCTGAAAAGGCTTAAAATCCAATAGGAAGACAATTATAAATAAGAACTCTCTTTCTCTCTGTCTCTGTCTGTGTGTGTGTGTGTATGTCTTGTCTCTGTGTCTGTATGCGTGTCTGTCAGTCTCTGTCTCTCTGTCTCTCTTCTCTTTTCTCACTGTCTGTCTCTTCTCTCTCCCTCTCCTTTCTCCCCCTTTCTCCTTCCCTCCCTCCTTTCTGTACTATCTATGTAACTAAAAGACCTCAGGTCTTTGTAGGATGAATGATATCTAGTCATGTATACCTCCTTCCTCTTGATGAGGAGTAAACTGAGGTTCTAAACTGAGATGGATCAGTTCCTTTCTCTCTCTCCTTCCTTCCCCAAAGTAACCAAGGGCGGGTCGGCAACAAATGAATTTGCTACTTAATGCTGTATGGAAACATAGTCTTTATTGATTAGAATGGAAACACCGGAGAGCTGGTGGGCAAAATGGCTGCATGGTACAAGGCCAATTTTGCAAAGAAAAGATTTTTGAGGACTCTGTTTTATACAAGAGCACAATCATTCAGATGCAGTGATGTAAGGAGGTTCCTGAGAGTGATGTAAATAAGATAAGGATTCTCTTGTTATCTTTTGGGGACAGACAGAAGTCTCTTCCCAAAAAGGAATTTCCTGATGCCATTTGGTCTATCCGAGCAGATTAGAATGGGGGCTGTAAAACCCCAGCCAGCTCAGATAGCCCAAACTAGTTTGACCAGATCTTGTATCAAAGGTCCAAGTCCCAAAGGAAGTTGGAGATCAAACAAGGAATACCAAGGGGCTACTGCCCCCAACACTCTCATACGTGTTGATTTGATTTTTCTTTTTTACCTATTATTATTCAGCCATTTCAGTCATGTCCAATTCTTTGTGACCCCATTTGGGGTTTTCTTGGCAAAGATGCAAGAGTAATTTGCCATTATCTTCATTAGCTCATTTTACAGAAGAACTGAAACAAACAAGGTTAAGTGATTTGCCAGAATCACAAAGCTGGTAATTGCCTTTGAAAATTCAGATTTGAACATAGGAAGAAGTCTTTCTGATTTGAAATCTAGCACTATATCTACTGAGTCACCTAGCTGCCCTACTTCTCACCTAATACTTTACATTTATTTCAGTGAAATGTCATCTTATTTGATTTGGCCTGGCAAAGATGATTTAATCTGCCAAGATATTTTAAAATTCTGAATCTCATCCAGATTTGCATTGTGTAAGTATGTTACTAAGACAGGAATTTAAGAATTCATACATGCATATTCATGTATTGCATGTACAATGTTATAAAGCTAGGTATGTAACAAAGTTGGTTTTCAAACCACAATGGCAAAGCAACTACGTCATTTTATAGATAAGGAAAGTAAACCTCAGTGAATTTATTACCTAGAAGTCACAGAGTCAATAGTGACAGAGCCAGGATTAGAATCTATTGCTCTAGGCTTCGAGTGCCATTTAGTTCTATAACATGTACTTTATCTACTATGTCTCCTAAGTGTCAGAACCCTGACCTCCAGTGCTACGGAAGAGGCACTGCTTCCAGCCTAGCCATCATCCTGGGGAGCAACAACTGTGGGAATGCAACCTGGCAACTATTTCTGTAGAAGCTGTAGCCATAGTTATTCAACACTTAGAAAGGGAAGTTCTGGTTAAATCTTAGATATGCCAAATAGGTCAGTGATAACAAACTAATAGAATTTTATCAATGGAAATTACATTAAAGAAGAAACATTAATATTTGCTCTGCCATTATACCCTGGAGGATACCATGGGACTTTTCCTTCTGACTTGCAAGTAGAACTTTCCATATGTGTTATTTCTTCCCATTAGAAAGTGAGCTCCTTGAGAGTAGGGTCTGTCTTCACCAGTACTTGGCACAATGCTTTGCACTTAGTATATACTTACTAAATACTGCATCCAAATATTCCTTCATTCATTCATAAGGTTATCCACCTTTGCTTAAAGAACTGTGGAAAGGCCACTGCCTCTGGAGGCATTCTATTTCATTCTCAGTATCTTCATACCATTAAAAATTATTGAAGATCTGTCAAAGAGTTTTTGTTTATATTGATTATATTTATAGATATTTACCATATTAGAAATAAAAACTAATTTTGAATTTGTAGACTCTCTGAAAGCTTATCAGAGACCCCCCCCAGGATTTTTTGGACCATACTTTGAGAATCCGTCTATTCCATTTTGGGGCATCCCTAATTGTTAGAAGCTAATTTTGTTTAATCTTTCTTATAGTTTTCATCCATTATTAATCCTAGTTGTATTTTCTAAGGCCAAATAGAATGTGTCCACAATCATCTTATTTTATGACAACCCTTTTAATACTTATGGAGAGCTAGCTTGTCCCTCTATGAGTTTAATTTTCTCCAAGTTAAAAGTCTGAAGTTCTTCAACTAATCTGATTCCCCTTCTCTGATTTTCCAGCTAGTCAATGACCTTTTTAAAATGGGGCATTCAGAACTAACATCTTTAAAAGTTAAAAAAAATAAGTAAATAAAACATTTTGGTCATGTATTCACAGCTCAGTACAAGCTGGTTCCAATCAGCTTCCCAATTTTTTACATTTTATGCCACTTCTTACATTCTACATTTCACCAAATTACAATCATTCTTCTCTGGCCTTTTCCTGTTGTTACCATTTCTGTTCCTTTTCCATTCTGAGCCTCATCCCTGGAATGATTTCCTCCCCCAAATTCTGGCTACTCAAAACCTTTCTTTCTTTTAAAGCCTGCCCAGGTGTTATTTTCTACAAGAGGCCTTGCTGAACTTGGATATCTATAAGTGATTCCTTCAAGTTGATGAGTTTTATAATCTTATGTTTATTCTTTTGTTAATTTCCTTTATTTCCTGAAGTATATTTATTATGCCAATGAATATGTCTTTCATTAGAATGCTAGCTTCCTTTCTTGGGGCATTATTGATGTTAATTCATTATATTTTCCTTTAGGCCACTTCATTGCCTTTTAATCCGTTATATCTATTCATCTATTCATTGAGCAGGAGATTTTTTTTTGTTTGTTTGTTTGATCTTTTTTTATTTTTTGTATTGTTCCTTTTCTTTTTCTGAAAAACAATTTTCTTTTATGGAGTTTTAAAAATATCTCTGCCATTTCTTTTTCTCTTTCTTATCGCTATTATTTGCACATCTATTGCAACATTGAAAGTGGATGATGAAGATCTGGGCTCTTTTGTGACCCTTTGTTTCATCATCTATCCTCACTATGTTCCCTCCCCCCAACATTTTAATCCCACCCTCATCCATTTTAAAGCCTTATGGTATTGGACTTCTTTTATCTGCTTGCCATAATATAACTTTGTGTCATGAGATGAAATGTAAGCTCCCTGAGGCCCCGTACTGTTTTTGTCTTTTAATCCTTTGAACCGATGTATTTACATGTAGTATGTACTTAATGTTAATTGATTTGAATTTTTTAATTGTATCACATTAGTTATAATTTATGGATTTGTATGCCTCCTCATCCTACCCTCCCAATAGATTATAATTATCTTAAGAACAGGGACTTTATATCTATAGGATCTGCACAAATGGTACAAGTATACAAAAAAATTATACTACCATACCCCTATACTCTATTCTGTACTCTCTATTCTCTATCCTCCTTGAAACTCTCTTCCAATTCATAGGGTACAGTTTCTAAAAGAAATATAGCAGTAATCCTGAGGCCCCCAAGACCTTAGAAGTGCTATTGTTCTAACAATCTTTTTGCCAAGTATTCTAAAGTCACTTGGCCTTAGTCCTATAAATATTGGTGACTGCCAGATAAAAATCTGTTGGTTAGTGATAACAGTTTCTGAGAAAAATGGTGATATTCATACCAGACTACTCCTCAATCCCACCTGTAAACCATAAAATTCAATATTGAGGTGGATACTAGACCACTCCTCAGTTGTACTTCTAAGCTATAAAATGAGCATATCAGTGACATGAAGAACTGGATCTGTCTTTGACGAGGGAAACTGAGGTCTGAAACCCTAAAAAGTCACTTTGATTGACTTTCAACGTTATCCTGACCCAGAAGTCAGCCAGACCCCACCTCTGTTAAGTACCACTAATTACCTTTCTATAGAGTTCAGCTGACACTACCCAAGTTTTCTATAGAGCTGAACTAAAGCTAAGTACTCCTACTTAACTTTCAATAGAACTGAATTCACTTTAAGTACCTCCACTTAAGCTCTATATAATTTGAACTATCACCAATCAAACTTTCTATAGCCTTTCTGAAGCCTATTCAAACCCAAAAGCTCTGTATTGTCTCAAATCATATAACTTTGTACTCTGTCTGTATGAGGGTGGGCAGAATGGGCAGAACAGACAGAACTCTAATTCCATCCAAGAGTTCTGGTCCACTGAGATCTCTCGATGATTTAAAATAAACTTTTACTTTTACTTTTAATTGAGTAAATTCTTTTACTTCACTTGCGCCTTGTCTCATGCATCATAAAGCCTGGAAATCCCCCAACAAACTTGGTGGCCCACTGGGGGAGATCGACAGAGCCAGCTGTAGGTAAGCCCCCTCTTTCTCTGAACCCCCATAGCTGTGAGCAGCCAAAGATCCGGATCAACTTTGCCTGCTGGAGCATTTTTTTCCGCTCAAGCAAAATTCTTACTCGCGGGGACGCTTGAGATAAGGATTTCTGCAATTTCTTTTTCTCTCTCTCAAGGGACGCCTTGGAGAATGAAGGAGCTATTGGGAAAAATTCAGGGTGTTTTATGGCTCTTAAGGCTTTTGCGTAATTTTTTGAGGCTTAAGGCAAGAATGGGTCAATTTATCTCATCCATTCCTAAAGATTCACCTCTAGGGTGTCTCTTAAAAAACAAAGATAAATTTGGCATAAGAGATCTCAAAACAAAAAAACTAATTCATTTTTCCAAAACTGCCTGGCCAAAGTACCTTCTAGGCGGCCAGCAAAGATGGCCCATATTTGGCTCAACAGAATATAGAATTATTAAGGAGTTGGACTTATATTGCAGGAGACAAGGGAAGTGAATTGAAGTCCCTTATATTCAGGCCTTCATGGCTCTAGTGCAGGATGCTGAACTAAGGCCAAATTGCTAAGCATTACTTGCAAAATCTAATGGAGAGGAAGAAATTGACCTTTTAGAAGATCCTCTCTTCTCCACTCCTTCAAGGGCACAATAAGTGTCTGCTCCGCCCTCCGGCTCTCAGCAGAACGCTTGCACTCCAGGACCACCTCCTTATCAGAAACAGGACCCAGGGTCCACAGATATGGGACTCCCCTCTCCACTGGAGTCGAGTTCTGGAAATGCCCAATCCCCACTTCTTAGTCCTTCTCGTACACGAAGTGGGCTGCCTTTCTCCTCAACCCAATCCCTTCCGCCTCCCTCTGAGGCCGGCCAGGCCAGTCTCAAGGCCTTTGCCCTCCTTGGGCTGAAGCTGTGGATTCCCCTTCTCCTCCACGGGAGCCTGATTCCACTATAGCTGTGGATCAGGAGCCTCCTTCTTATCTCTTCCCCTTGAGGGAAGTCGCCAACCCTCAGGGGGGAGTACTCAGAGTACAAGTGCCCTTTTCCATGTCGGATCTCTCCCAAATCAAGGAAAAATTGGGCAGATATTCTGAGGATCCTACTAAATATATTGAGGGATTCAAAGCCATCACCCTCCAATATGATCTTTCCTGGGGGGTCCTCTTCCTGTACCATAGAGGAGAAAAGGCAAATCTGGGATTTAGCCCAGAAATTCGGGGACGAGATGGCTTCCTCCTCCCCTGCTAGGTACCAGGCAGGGGCTGTTGCTGTACCCCTATCAGCAGGGATAGAGAGAGGAGAGACCATCTACTAACCTGCCTCAATGAGGGCATGAGGAAAGGAATCAAAAAGCAAGTCAATTATGACAAGCTCAGGGGGATTACTCAAACAGCTGAGGAGAATCCCGCTCTCTTCCAAGGTCGATTGGAAGAGGCCCTGAGAAAATACTCTAATCTGGACCCCACTTCTCAGGAGGGTGTCACGGTTCTTAGCACGCATTTTATAAACCAGTCTGCCCCAGATATCAGAAGGAAGCTACAGAAATTGGCCCTAGGGCCTCAAACCCCCATGACTCAATTATTAGAAGTTGCTTTTGGGGTGTTTAATAATAGAGACCAAGCAGCAGCAATGGAAAAGGATCACAGGGCCAGAGTCAGAAATAAAGAACAGGCTCAGCTTTTAGTGGCCACCATTTCTAGAGATCAGACCCGTTCGTGCTTTATATGCAAGAGGCAGGGTTACTGGGTGAGAACATGCCACCAGAAAAAGCCTCCAAGTCCTTGTCCTACATGCCACAAGGAAGGACACTAGAAAAGGGACTGCCCAGAAAGGGGTAGAGCCATTGCCTCAAACCTCACCCTCCAGTCTTCTCAGGACTCGGTATGACAGGCCCGGGGTTCGGCGAGGCCCCACCTCTCTCCATCAGCGCAGCCGAACCCAGGGTGACTCTAGACGAGGCAGGTAAGCACATTAATTTTCTATTTGATACTGGGGCCTGTTTTTCGGTTCTATTATCCCACTCTGATCCAATGCATCCCTCCCCCCGTAAAATAATGGGGATTGAAGGGAACCTCCAGAGCTGCTTGGAAACTTTTCCTCTACCTTGTAGATATGGAGATTTGCTGTTTCCACACTCCTTTTTAATTATGCCTTCCTGTCCCACTCCTCTATTGGGTCGGGGTTTAATGGAGAAGCTGGGAACCCAATTCTCTCTGCTCAAATCTCCAAGTGATATATTTGTGCTCCTTCTGAGACCGTCCCATGTTCCTTATGAAATCTGGGAGGACATAGACTCTTCTGTCTGGAATCAGGGCATTCCTGGAAGGGCAACACATGTTCCTACTGTGTTCCCACATAGATGGCAGTATCCAATTAAGCAGGAAGACAGGATCAAGTTACAGCCTTTGATTGAGAAGTTCCTTAAGTTTAAGCTCCTGGTCCAGTCTCCCTGTAGTACTACTATCTTCCCGTTAAGAAAGCGAATGGGGATTATCGTACGGTACAAGATTTAAGGGCAATTAATGAAGCAGTTATCCCAATCCATCCCATAGTACCTAATCCTTACACTATACTTACCCAGATCCCAGGAAATACTCAATGGTTTACTACCCTGGACCTAAAGAATGCTTTCTTTTGTATTCCTCTGCACGAGGACTGCCAATTTCTCTTTGCCTTTGAATGGGTAAAGCCAGGTGGACTTCCTGGTCAATTAACCTGGGCAGTTCTTCCTCAAGGCTTCTGAGACAGTCCACATCTATTTGGGCAAGCCCTAGCTAAAGATTTGAGAGATCTTGAGCTGCCCGGCAGCAGCCTTATTCAATATGTGGATGATATCTTGTTCTGCAGTCCTACTAGGGAGGAGTCTCTGGCAGCGACTGTAAAAACCTTGAATTTCTTAGCCTCAAGAGGTTACAGGGTCTCTCTATCCAAGGCCCGCACTGTTTGCCAATCTGTCAGATATTTGGGTCACAATCTCACCCCCACCTCTCTCTCTGTAACTGAGGAGAGGAAGCAGGCTATCTTAAGTATCCCACCTCCTGTTTCTAAGAAACAGCTGAGAACCTTCTTAGGTATGGCGGGCTTCTGCAGGATCTGGATCCCAGTCTTCGGGATTATTGCTAAACCCCTCTATGAGTCTATTCAAGGTCCCGATAATCTCCCTCTCCAATGGGGACCTGAGCAGGCCAATGCTTTTAAAACCTTGACTTACAGAAACCTTTCACTCTGTATGTAGATGAAAGGTGCGGGCAGGCTTTGGGAGTCCTTAGTCTCTGGGACCAGATCCCAGGCCAGTGGCCTATTTTTCAAAGAAGCTGGACTCAGTTTCTCTAGGATGGCCTTCCTGCCTTAGAGCAGTAGCAGCGGCAGCCCTCTTAATAAAGGAAGCCTCCAAACTGACCTTGGGGTCGCCATTAGAGGTTTTAACCCCCCACAGGGTCCAAAGCATTCTAGAATCCAAAGGCCATCAGTGGCTCTCAAGTGGGAGACTTATTAAATACCAGGCTCTCCTGCTAGATACCCCTGACTTGACTCTTCGAATTTGCCACACACTAAATTCTGCCACCCTCTTCCCTGACCTCTCTCCATCTGGAGAGATTGTCCATAATTTCGAGGACATTATAGACGCCGTATACTCTAGCAGAGCTGACTTGAAGGAAATCCCTCTTGAGAACCCAGATGAGGAATGGCTCACGGCGGGTCTAGCTTCCTCAAGGATGGGGAGAGAGAGGCGGGTTATGCAGTGGTATCTCTTTATAGTGCCCTGGAAGCTAAGCCATTGCCTCCTGGCACCTCCGCACAGAAATCTGAACTTATAGCATTAACCAGGGCTTTAGAACTGGGGAAGGGGATGAGAGTCAATATTTATACTGATTCCAAATATGCTTTTCATGTTTTGCATGCTTGTGGAGCGATTTGGAAAGAAAGGAGCTTGTTGACAGCAAGGAATTCTCCCATTAAACACTCGGGAGAAATTCTACATCTATTACAAGCTGTCCACGAACCCAAGGAGGTCTCGGTTATATTTTGCAGAGGGCACCAGAAGGGAGAGTCACTTCAGGCTAAGGGAAATAGGCTGGCAGAGGCAGCTGCTAAAACAGCTGCCCTTACGCCTCTATTGACACCTTTAATTCCCCAGCTAACTGAGTCTTTTACTCCTTCCTATAGCACACAGGAGAAAGCTCTCGCAGAACAAAGGGGGTACAGTCTTTCTCCCTCTGGTTGGTACCAGACTCTCTCAAACCACCTCTTAGTTCCAGAGGCAAATCAGTGGAAACTGATTTCTGCTCTGCACCAGGCTACACATCTGGGGAGGAATGCCCTCCACTCTTTGGTTGAACGCGTTTTCACTGGCCATAAGCTGGGGGAAACGATCAGGCAAGTCTGCCGGGCCTATCCAATTTGTGCCCAGGTGAATCCTGAGGGAGCCGTTAAACCCCCACCTCTCCTGAAGCCAATTCAGAGGAGAGGCACTTACCCTGGTGAGGATGGCAACTAGATTTCACGCATATGCCCCCTGCAGAGGTTTCAAGTTGCTTCTAGTGTTAGTGGACACATTTACTAACTGGGTAGAAGCATTTCCTTGCAGGACTGAGAAAGCCCACGAGGTATCCAAATGCCGGTTAAACAAAATCATACCTCGCTTTGGTTTACCTGCCTCGGTATAGAGCGATAACGGGCCTGCCTTTATTTCTCAGGTGACACAAATTGTAGCAAAAGCTCTTAAAATTACCTACCACCTTCACTCTGCCTGGAGACCCCAAGCCTCGGGGAAGGTGGAGATGAATCACACCCTTAAGCGAGTCCTCACTAAAATATGTCTTGAAACTCCAGAAGATTGGATTAAGAATCTCCCTGTCGGGCTTCTTAGATTCAGAATTGCCCCCAGAGAATCTATTAAGCTCCGTCCATTTGAACTCTTGTATGGAAGGCCTTTTCTAACAACTGATATTCTTGTTGACCCTGAACAGCGTCTGGTCACTCGATTTGCTTCACAGCTTGGTGCAGTTCAGAAGGTCCTTTCTGAATATGCAAATGAGCATCTCCCCAAACCCACAGATGCTCCTGCCCAGACTAACTCCCCTATAAATCCCAGGGATATGGTTTATTTAAAGAGCTGGAAACCCCAGGCATCTGACCCCCTAGGCGTGAAGTGGAAAGGCCCATACAAGGTCATTTTAACTGCTCCAAATGCAGTTAAACTGGAAGGGTCCCCCAGCTGGACTCATAGTTCTAGGATTAAACATGTTGCTTCTGTTTCCGATAATCCAGTTTATTCCTGTGAACCCATAGAGGACCTGAAGTTTCTCTTTTGCAAGACGCCCTGGAAAGACTCTGGAGAAAGAAGCTTCTCAGGCTAATCTCCTTTCTTTCTCCTAATGAGGACTCTACTCTTGATACTTTCCAGCTTTCTTGGTCCTACTCTGTGGGTCCTGGGAAATGGAGTGACTGGTCAGACTTGGGAACTCTGCGGGAAATGGGGGTGTCCAGGACTGCTGGGTGTGCCATCACCACCCCCAGCGTGGGTCACAGATGCGGCCTAATGCATTCTTTGCAAAGGCTCCGTTCCCACAGGCCACCAGCTCCTCAGTAGATGCCACCCCTTTTGTACTAGCCAACCCCCAGGGGAACTACTCTGACCCAACTGTTCCCTGCTTTCTGGCTGGGAAGGATCTCATATCTACCCATCACCACACCACAGTGGTTGTCACAGTAGCCCCTAATGGCCATGTTCAAATCCCTGATGTAGGAATATTGACCTGTACCACCAATACTGTGAGTGCCAGCGAGTGTGATCCTTTTCAAAACTGACAAAATTTCACTTCAGCAACTTGAATGAGCTGCATAGGTGGGACACAGGCCAGATGCACTTATGATGACGCACCCCCCAAAAAGGTAATTGTAGGGAACCCATTTAGGGATTGTCCTGGCAAGCTCACCCACAGTGCTAATACAGCAGCTTCCTTGAAACTTCTCCATAACCTCCTCAGGACTAACATTCCAATCGATAGGATGTTATGCGATTATAATCATCCGTGGGGACAAGCAACCAGGACACTGCTACAAAATACAACTTCGGGGACCATCTGTGCGCCGAGGGGATATACATTCCTCTGTAAGGTAAGTCCTCTACTCCACCTTAATGCTTCTGAGGAGCCTGTTAGAAGAAATGCCTCTGACTGGAACCCTCCTCCACCTGTGATACTTTCCACTCAATGCCTTACACCCTTTAAACATTATGGGTCATGCACCCTGGGTTACCTAAGCACCCCTTTCACGATATATAATGCCAGCACCTCTGATCCCACCCCTTCAAATAAACCAAGGAGGGGGCTTTGGGAAAATGTTCTATGGTACTTACGGAAAGGGGCTTCAATGCTAGTGCCCTGCGTAGGGTACTTAGAACATGAAAATGTTCTTTCCAACCTGCTTCAATTGGCATTGCAATTATAATAAACTTTGCCTCTTGACTTGGAGATGGGTTTAAGATAAATTCTTTTGGATTACCTCTCAGCCCTGGTATACAACCCCAACCTTTTGAACCTCAACACAATGACCTGTGTTCCAAATTTTAGGAGCTAAAGATTTAAGTTTGTTTCTCTTGTATATATTCTTCATTCAAGACATAACACAAGGTAAAATACATTGATTATGTTTTTTTTTTTTAATTGATTAGTTCCATTTTTCAGGAGAGCACACTCATAATAGTAAATAGATGCCTCTTCCAGGCTCTCCATCCCTTACTCAGCTCAGTAGCACATCATGCATTGTAGGCACAACTATGTGTGAGAGACACATTACCTTTCAGGCTTATGCTGACTACATAATATCAAGAAAGATCAGGGAAATGGCTGAGCAGATGAAAGGAGGCAATGATTCTGCCCCCAGGATTTGGAATTTACTTTATGCTACCCAATCATTCATTTACATGCGAAAAGGAAAGAGATTTGGGTTTTGAAAATTGAAGGCCCATTGCTCCCCAGGGATATTTACAGCTTTATTTTTGCAGATTAAAATAGAAGATATATAGAATACTTGATAATCACAGAGGCCCCCATGTAAAAAGATAAAAATTAATAGTATCCCTGATTTTTACTGGATCAACTTTACAGTTTAATTGATTTTATAATAGTATCTGCCTGAATTTGTCTTACTCTAAAATGTGGTCTTTTCTAGTCTGAATTAGTCTAACCACTGGGAAGAAAGAGAATGTTGTTATTACTCATGTGGTTAGCTTTTGGAACACCTGCCTACTGTCTGTAAATCCCAACCAGATTAACTTTCCGTCACCCCTACCCACACCCACCCCAAGTCATTTGTTTTTGTCTGTCCTTGTAAAAATCAGGAGAGGTTAGACTTTCCCCAAGGGGGCATCTGGTATCCTAACAAAGATTACAAGAAGCTAGTGATTCTCCTTTTAAAAATGGAGAAGTAAAATCCAGTTTTTCATCTCTTGAGGATTAGGAGCAAGGCCATAGGGAGGGAGTTTCAGTGTAAGGAGAGATAGACAGTGGTGCACAAAAGTATGGTGATGTAGCCTCTTTGTATCTATCTGGGAACAGAATAAGCTTGAGGTAGAAGGTGAATCCAAAAGGAAAAAGAATCAGTTCTCCTGCCTGTCCACCTTTGCAAAGTGGACATTGTCAGGACCAGCCACAATTATTCTTGCCTGACAATTCAGTCCGATCACCACTTTCAACTTTATCCTTACTTTCTCCGTGCATGTGTTGGGTTATTGGAATGGGTAGTGCAACAAGAGTGGGAGCAAGGAGATAGAACTCATGTTCCAATCTTGTCCCCAAAGAGCACAAATAGTGCTTCCCAAAACAAGGCAAAGGAAGGAAATCCCAGCTATTGTTTAGTTCTGACCTTAGAAAAGCTTATCAAAATATTCCTAAAGTGGCACAGTGAATGGTGTGCCAAAATTGGAGTCAGGAAAACTAATCTTCCTGAGTTCAAAATTGACTCCAACTATGTGACTCTGGGAAAGATTCATACCTCTGTTTGCTTTAGTTAACTCACCTGTAAAATGAGCTGCAGAAGGAAATGATCAAGCACTCCAGTATCTTAGAAAGAAAATAGTGCAAGTATGGTATCCCTATTTTACAGATGAACAAAGTGATATTCCCAGAAGACAAGAGGGACCTGGTGGTGAGAATATAGGAGTTACTCAAATATTTGTAGTATTTAAAATTTTCAAAGAAAATGTCCCCAGTAAATTATCACACAAGGAATAAGTAGCAGGTAGAGGATTTGAACCCAGGAAGAACTGCCATCAGGAATCTCTAACCCCAAATTCAGAATTCTTTTTTTAAATAATGGCTTTTTATTTTTAAAATACAAAAATAGTTATCAACATTCACCCTTGCAAAACCTTGTGTTCCAAGTTTTTTCCCCTCCCTTCCCCTTCACTCTTTCCCCTAAACAGCAAGTAATCCAATACAGATTAAACATGTGCAATTCTTTTAAACACATTTCCACAAATATCATGCTGCACAAGAAAAATCAGATCAAAAAGAAAAAAAAAAAACGAGAAAGAAAAAAAGCAAGCAAACAACAACAAAAAGGTAAAAATACTATTTTGTGATGCATATTCAGTCCCAACAGTCCTCTTTCTATATACAAATGGCTCTCTATCACGAGTCTTTTCACTGAATCACCTCATTGTTGAAAAGAACCACAAGGGTCAGAATTAATCATCATATAATCTTGTTGTTGCTGTGTATAATGATCTCCTGGTTCTGCTCATTTCACTTAGCATCAGTTCATGTAAATCTCTCCAGGCCTCTCTAAAGTCATCCTGCTGATTATTTCTTATAGAAGAATAATATTCCACAACATTCATATACCATAAGTTATTCAGCCATTCCCCAACTGATGGATATCCACTCAGGTTCTGGCTTGAAGTTACCAAAAGGGCTGTTACAAACAGTTTTGCCCATGTGGGTCCTTTTCCCTCTTATGATCTCTTTGGGATATAGACCTAGTGGATACCCTTTCTGGCAAATCCTGCGTTTTTTAAATTGCAGCAGTGTAGTGAAATAGCACATCAGATAGAATGCCAGGCATGGAGTCAGGAAGATTCCTCTTCTTGAATTTAAATCTGTCCTCACCTAGTAGCTTTGTGACCCTGGGAAAGTCTCTTAACCCTGTTTGCCTCAGTTGCCTCATCTGTCAAATAAGCTGGAAAAAGAAATGGTAAACCACTCCAGTATCTTAGCCAAGAAAACCCCAAAGAGGGTCACAACTGTTCATGATTGAAGAACAACTAGTCCAATCTCTTTATTTTATGAGACCAAGAAAAAAGAAATTGTTCACGTAGCTAATAACCTGGCAGAATTTGGGGTTAGATTCCAGTTCTCCTTAGTTTCCATCCATCATTCTTTATAGCACATCATAATCTTTCTATTTAAATAGGGATCCATATAAGGAGTACAGACTCTGGTCATGGAGAGTCAGAGACATTAAAACTGAACAAGAAGCCTAGAACTGGATTCAACTTCTAATTCAGTCAACTCGACTACTCAATCAAGTAGTGTGAGCAGTGGTTATTTTTGAGTCTTTCTTCCTTTATAAAACAGAAATAATAGTAACATTTTATTCATAGGCTTGTAGTAAGGATCAGACGTGATTATATGGAATAATTACTAATATTTTTATCACATTTTAAGGTTTGCAAATTTAAGGTTTAAGCTTTAAAAATCCTCATAACAACCCCAGGAGGTAAATGCTAATATTACCGTCATTTTACAGATGAAGAAACTGAGACAGAGGTTAAGTGACTTGAATTGTCACGCAGCTAATAAATGTCTAAGGTGGGGTTTGATCCCCGGTTTTTCTGACTCCAGGATCCACTGGGTCACCTAAGCTGTTTCATATACAATTTTGCAGATCTTACATTGCTATACAAAGCTATAAACATTATACTTTATATATTTATGTGCTGTATGCTTTATCCTTAAAATACATATCTGAATATAAACTGGTAAAAACAAGATAAATTGCTCCCTCAAGAAAGACAAAATTGGCCATTTTTTGATAACTTGGCTGTCTTCTTTCAGGGATTCAGGGACTGTGGGACAAGGGGCAGTGTCAGTACTGCTGAGAATCAGCCAGAGGACTCGCTCTTATGTACCAGCACCATCCAGTTTCTGTAACCAGAGCTTTGCTTCCAACTCACATAATTGTAACTTCGGGGCTAAACCAAACTTCAGAAGCCTATTTGGCTTGAAGTGACTTGTTCAAAGTCACATGGGCAATAAACAGGTTAGGTGGTATTTGAATCCAAATCCCCTGACTTCTTCGTACCCACAGCATAGGGCTAGTTGCTTAGGCTATAATGCACAGAGATATATTACATTTCATAACGGTACATAACTATTTTACATTAGGAAATTTCCATTTCTCTGGTACAGAGGAATATTGTGATAAATTCAGTCCCATGTGTTATAGCAAATGCACAAAACCTTGAACAGACATTAGCTCAGAGAAGATGCCATTTTGAAATGTAGATCAAGCCTTATGTTGGGTACAGAAATGCTTTATCTTAGATCTCCTGATGGGCAGTTTATTCTCATTGAATTTATCATTGCTTATGCTAAATGATAACATTTTTAAATAAAGTACTTTGAAAGAGACAAGAGGGCCTCATGGGGCTTCTGTACTTAACAGTACATCCTTTATTGTAACAGCCCTCATATTTCCCAAGATAAACTGAGTTGTTTCACATTAAAATCTTTATGAGTATCTGATCTACCTCAAACTATCAAGGACAGAACACTTTTTCTTTTAAAATGAAGAAGTTTCCATGGAAGCCTAGATTAAATTGTATCCTTAACTTCTGATCAAAATGCAAATTTTGTAATTGGGGACTTAGGAAAAAATAAGTCTGTTTGCTACTATTTCTGCTTTATACTGATTTCTACCCAAATTGAACTACAACTTCTGATAAATAAACACTGGTCTCATACATATACTTGAAACATCGTCTAATTAGTTTATGAAGAACCTGGATTCAAATTCTAAGTGTGACCTTAATATATTTGTGACTTTGAACAATGAGGAAGCTGAATAACCACTAAAGTCCCAACTAGGATTGTCTGTCATCAATTCATTAACTCTTGAACTTAGTCAACAGCCCCCATGAAGGAGAGCAGTTGGGTCAGCTATGTTTCATTCCTCTCCAAACCATATTCCCAACTTCCCCACATCTTTGTCCCCAATTCCCACCTTGTTTCTTCTGTGTGTGTCAGCTTTTTTGTTTTCTTCCTTCATTAGAATATCTGGCATATGTCATATGTTTAATAAATGTTTACTTATTCATTGACAGATCTTGAAAGAAATTCTTATCACAATTCCATATGTGTACTAGAGGTGATGAAGAGGTCAGGTATAATGCATAAGGTTTGCATAGAAGACGGCCTAATGAAATGAACCCTGCACTTGGAGTCAGGAGAAGTTGCAAAAGCATGTCATTTACCTATTTTTCAGCTCATTTCTTCCTCTCTAAAATGGGAATAATGTAGAGCCTACTTCACAAGATTGTTATAATCAATGAGATCCCTGGAAAGCTATTTGCAAACTTTAAAGTACTGCGTATGTCATCTTTTAGTATCATTTTATGAAAATGGAGTAAGATAAGGCTGGGATCCCAAAACTCTTTCCTGCAATTCACAATCTGAAATTTCGATTATGAGAAAGTAGGGATTCATTGGATAGTCAGCCAACAATCATTAAGTGCTTATCATGTTAGGCACTATGCTATCTCCTAGGGTTACAAAGAAAGGTTAGAATAGATTCTTTCCTCAAAAAGTCTAGTCTATTTGGGGAGACAATATGCAAATAATTATGCACATATAAGATATATTCAGTATAGGTAATCTGAAACAGAAGCCACTTCAAAGCAATGTGGTGAGACTTGAGAAAGACCTTTTGTACAAAGTGAGATTTCAGTTGAACCTTGGAAATGAGCAAAGGAAGCTCAAAGGCAAAGCTGAGGAAATAGAACACTTATAGCTTTAGGGACAAGTATTACACAGCCATGGAGGTGGGAGATGAGAGTATTTTGTGTAAGAACAGCAAGGAGGCTAGTGCAGTTGGATTATAGATTACAGGGAAGACTGGTAGGAGGAAGGAAGGAAGGAATGGCCAGTTGGTGAAGGTCCCTAAATGCCAAACTGGATTTTATGTTTGATCTTGTAGATAAAAGGGAATCATTAGAGTTTATAGGGTGAGATGTGGTGTGGTCAGACTTGCACTTCAGGAAAAATTACTTTGGCAACTGGTTGGATTGAACTGGGGAGAGACTTGACACTGACTTTGTTGCAATAATTCAAAGTGAAGGGTGATAAAGGCCTGGATGGTGGGAAGGGAAGATTTAAGAAGAAATATAATTCTTCCCTGAAAATGAGTTTTGAGATGCTAATGAACATTCAACTTAAGATGTCCAAAAAACCGGTTGGTGGCAAACAACTAGCTTAGCAGAAACACTAAGGCTGGACAGATGAATCTGGGAGTCATTTGCCTAGCGAAAATAATCAAACCCATAGGAGTTTCACCAAGGGAAGTTAAATAAAAGAGCAGAAAGACTCAGACAGAACCTAGGAGGACACTTCTGGTTAGTGGACAAAACACAAATGAAATACCAGCAAAACATACTGAGAAGTATAAGAGGGCTTGCCTTTGTCTTATATTTCTTCCCATCTTATTGCTCTCAGTTCCTCTCTGAATTGACACATCTATTTCATACAGAATCAGAGAATTCTATAATTGGAGGGGGGCATTTGTCCTCAAATCCAATCCATATCTAAACAATCCCCTCTATGATACCTGACATCCTGAAAGGCCCTCATTGACTCATGCATGGCCTTTTATTATAATCTGTCTTATTTGTCCCTCGCTTCAACTCTCCACTCCAAACCATCTTCCTTATAGTTGTCAGTGCTTCTCCACAAGTGCCAATCTGACCATGCCATTGTGCCTACTCAATAAACCTTAGGGGCTTCCCATTACTTTCAAGATCAAGTACTTCATCTGAAGTCTTTATAACCTCATCTGTTCTTACTTTTCCAGTCTTCTCATACTTACTCTTTGTGAAAGTATTTGATAAAAATCAAATTGCAAAGCAAATATCAGATGTTTTTGTGCTTATAGCTGGAGCATTTGTGTGTCACTCCTTGACAAGTGGTCACTCAGATCCAAATTCCAAAGAATTCATGATAAAAAAAATGTTATCCATATCCAGAGAAAGAATTAATGGAACTTGCAGATTGAAGCACATCATTTTTCGCTTTTTGTGGGTTTTTCCCCCTTTTGGTCTGTTTATTCTTTCACAACAAGACTATTAGGGAAATACATTTTACATGATTGTAGATATAGAACCTATATTAAATTGCTTACCATCTTAAGGAGGGGAGTGGTGAGGGTGGGAGAGAAAAAATTTAGAACTCAGGACTTAAAAAAAATGAATGTTAAAAATTGTCATATGTAATTGGGAAAATTTGTGTTATTAAAAAAAATAAACAGTCATTCAAAATCATAAGAAGGGGTAGCAGTAGGGAGCTGGTAAACCTAATATTGAAAAATTTCACTTCATTCTGTCCAATTGGCAAGGGCCCCGTACCTGAGAGGAGGTGATGAAAGAACCCAAGAGCAACATTGAAATGTTCAGGGAAACTTCAACTTGGCATTCTAGGTGGAGCTTCACTTCCAAAACCAAATGAAGCAAGGCTAGCATGAGTTTTGTGGAGGTCATTTCTGATGATGCAGAAGAAAGAGTTGAAAGATGTTCAGTGGGGGGCAGCTAGGTGGCGCAGTGGATAGAGCACTAGCCTTGAATTCAGTAGGACCCGAGTTCAAATCTAGTCTCAGACACTTAACACTTCCTAGCTGTGTGACCCTGGGAAAGTCACTTACCCCAACCTCAGGGGGAAAAAAAAAAAAAAAAGATGTTCGGTACCACCATGCAAGCCATGTCCTCCTTTTGAGAGAAGAGCTGAATGAGTGATTCCTGGCAACTGAAGGTATATTCTTTTTTTTTTTTTTAACCTAGCCCAGTAACAAAATTACTGATTACTAGTAATCAAAAACCCTGCAATTTAAGCCTTAGAATTTCCATCATCCAGGATATTTAATCAGGGGTTTTCTTTCTTTAGTTATTGCCAGGTGGGTGTCTGAAAATCCTGGGTGCTTGAAATTCAATTGGGAGAGCAGTGGGGCAAGACGGCTCTCTTGTCACAAAGTCTATGAGCATAATTCCTATTGATAAGAAACTATGACACGTACACAGACACAAACACGTTTTATTTCTTCAGAAAACTTTTACTTGGGGAGTGCAAATTTACAGTGCAAAATTACAATATTATGTTTAATCTTTCTTTGTAAACATAGCAATCTTATTTGTATCTTATTTCCATCTCATTTTCAGCTTCTCACCACTTTTTAATGGAAGTCTGCAGAGGTTAGATATTGACCTTTTCAAGGAAATAAGCAATGTATTAGTATCTACAAACATCTTATTACAGTGTATAAAGACATTTGTGTCTTATGAAGAGATATTTCAAGAAAATGTGTTTTTTTGCTAGGGAGAGAGAAGGTACCATGTCCATTTTTCTTTTTGAGAGGGAGACTAATAAAGTCCTAAGTTGTTATCCTTTTCCTCTCTGCTGGGGGTCACCTTTATCAAAGAAACTATAGCAAAAAATAATTTTCCTTTCAGTTCAAAAAAACCCAACTGAGTGCAACATTTCCCAAATTAATTTGCTCAGTGAACACTTTGGGACTCAAAACATATTGATGTGTCCCATAAATGGTGGTCTAGGGCAGCCATAAAATATTCCCATGAAAAAAGGCCAAGGAGATTTGGCAGTTAAAAAAGGAACAAATTAGCCCTACTTCAATATCCCCAAAATTATTGTATAAATAAATAATGTTTTGGACATTTAAGTAATTTCATACTTAATATTTTAGAGGGAGAAATATCAGTAGCATTGACATTATCTTCTGGAGTCCTCAAACTTATTAAATAGGAGCACCAGGTTACTGAAGAACAGTATTAAAAAATGTTGTTAGTGCTTGGGGTTTTTAAGTCAAGAACATCACTTTGAAACAGACTTTTAACAGCAATACTGACAGAGCTATAAATACATTTTAACACAATCATTTTTCCCACAAAACACAAGAGTCACTTATGGATCTAACATTATATGCTGACTATTTGTTATACTATACTACCTTATAATCTAAGATATATTCCTCACTTTGGTAGAGCAAAATGCTCAAGAAATTCGTAGCAAACTTGCAAAGACTTCATTAAGAAATTATTTATTTTATCAAGTCTCATGATATAAATGGCAAACTATCTTTTCAGTTGAAAAAGGAACATAAGAATAAAAATACATCCTATTCAAAGCACATTACACAGTGGTCACTGGGAGTTAATTACTAGTAACTATATATTATAATACCATGCCATTCTCATCAGTCTTTTGAAAAATGGATCTATATAAAATTGGGGGGAGGAAGGGAGAAGAGAGTATTATTATTAAAAACACTACTCAGAGAACAATTTATATGAAATCATAGGATGAAATTTTAATTTCTGGAAACTAAAGATTTAAGTTGATCTCTATTTTCTCTGAGATTACCCCCTTGTAATTTCCATAGACTTAAAAAGTTCAAGTCTTCATGCCTGATAAACTAATTGTTCCTTGACCATTTGCTTGCAACTATCCCAATATCTCTGAGGCCTTTGACTACCCATATGTTAAAATCTGGTTTTCACAGAATTACAAATAACTACATGAATTTTGTTGAAAATACAAAGAATCACCACAGGCCTTTAAAAACCAAAATCTCAACTCACAGGGAACAGAATCTTAAAGTAATACAAATGCCATCACCTGTGGCTTGGACTAAGCAAAGTAAATAGAACAATGAACCTATGAAAAGGTATTTATGTAAAGATCAGATTTTCAGACCTTGGATTTGGCCTTTAAAAAGGCTGCTGAATTAATTCCCAGTTAGGCAAAGATGATTGCACCTGCTTCATCCAAGGCAAAGATAGTGGTTTCCTGCATTGGGCAGAACCCATTGTACACAGTTGTAAATATTGCTCAGCAGAGTGAACAGATTTTTCCATATCCTTGAAAGTAAAGACTAAGAAGGTTAAAAATATATGGAAATTGTTTAGTTTTTCTATAGCAACACTTTAAAGGAGGGACAAACCTTTTTTACAAACATTATCAAATTCATATTCCCAAGTCCAGAGAGACGATAGGTCAGAATAAGTTCACTATTTTATCAGAAAAAGAAAAAAAAAAGTCTCCTCCAAGAAAACAAAAGACTATTGAGCATCATGGTTCTAGTACATTTCTACTCATTCTCACATTTCCCTTGTTCGGTCAAGCTTGTAACTTGTCAGCTGATTAAACCAAGAGAGTTCACTCAAAGATTGACAAGAGTTAATTCAGCCAAATAGGATGGTCCTCCATGTTTTAAGATGATACAGATAGTGTTGGTATTAGGATATAATTACAAAGATCAGTATTTGTCTTGCATACATAAAAATTCACATAGGTTTTAGCCACAGAAATTCGCTTGTAACTGGGTATAATCCACCCTTCGGAAAAGCACAAACATTGTTATTCAGAATTATTTGTTGCTGTATTACATTGAAAATACCATTGAACTTGGAGCTAGGTGAGACCTGGAAAAGTCACTTAATATTTGAGTCTCAATTTCATCATCTGTAAAATATGAGTGGAAGTAATGATACTAAAGGAAGTATCTCACAGGACTAATAAAGTGTTGGAGTAACATGAATAGTTCATTGCCAGGATGGTCAGGCTATTTTTCAGTTATTTTTCTGTAATAATATTATGTCTGGCTTGATTTTTGTAGGACCTGTGTTGAAAAAGCATAGTAAAGTTTATATACCTTGATATTAAGAAGATATGGACCCAGTCCTGCCTTTGGTACATATTGGCTGTGTGACTATGGGTAAGGCACTTAGCCATTCCATGCCCACAGACAACTTTTTAAGATTATACGTTTAAGTTAGTTGTCTGCATCTGGGGAAGGAATTCTTCACACCCATATTCAGATCCCAAGTCCAAAAAAATGATATCCCCCAAGAAGAACTGGGAAAGGAGGGATTAGAAGCTAGAACTAATCAAGTAAAGCTATAGCAAAGATTCTTAATCATTTGCTATAGGTGGATTTTTTTTGGAGAATCTGGTGAAGCCTATGGCTTTCTTCCTTGGAAAAACATTTTTAAGAGCATAAAATAAAATACAGAGGATTGTCAAGGAAACCAATTGTATACAAATCAGTTATCAATTAAAAAAACCTCACTAGGCTTATGAACCCAGTTTAAAAACTCTGATCTAGAGTTTAAGATAATAATAAAAGGGACTAATTGTTTCTTTTTTTATAAAAGAATAAATAGGCTATCTTCCCCTGTAGGAAGTCTCATCTGAAATGCCACAATAATTATTCTATTTCCTCAAGAAGAGAATGAGATCAAAATGTCAGGAACTTAGCCACAGCTTGTAAAGTCATTGATGACTTCTCAACTGGAGGAGCTTTATACTGGATTTTATTCAAAGATTTCCCATAAATATACAAGAATTTCTTAAGGAAAAAATCATTATTGTTCTACTGCCAATTGGAATCATCATGCTATAGAGATCTAACCTTGGTGGTAGACGACTTGAATTCAAACTTAATGGATGACCCTGGATAAGTCACCTAGATTTCTGGGATTTAGTTTCTTCTATGATTTCTAAGGTCTCTTCCAACTCTAGACTTAGGAAATTTGTAAATCAAGACTGGCTAGGAAACTGTTGCTAGACAAGATTCTGTGTTGCCAATTAAACTGTATGGGACCCTGGAAAAATTATGGAAGGGATGAGGGCAGAATATAATCCTTTAGAGAGAAGGTAAATCATGTGTGACATCTTCCATAAATGGTAAAGAATCTCCACACAGTGTGGAGATGGGCTTTTTATAGATGTAAACTATTTAACCCACTTGGAGATAGGTTAAGAGAGATCTTTTCTTCTACTTTTTCATTTCTTCTTCCAATCTCTCTTCCTCTCTTCTACTCATTAGCACTTCTGGCCAGAAAATGGTCAAAAAGAAATAAAGGAAGGCAAAATTCAAAAAAAGTTAATGGTACTAATTCTGACAATTAGCTTCAAAATGACCAAATATGATAAAAGAACACCTGTTGTATTAGTGGATAAAATAACAACATTCATTAGGCAGAGTGGTTTAAAGAAAAAATCCATATAGCCAGTTCTTCCTATTTTTGTATGGTTTGGGAGCTAAAAAATTGTTTTCTTATATTTTTACAATAATCATTTTACATGTAAAAACAAAAATATAAAAACCATTCTTGGCCCATGAGTTACACACAAAAAAGCGGTGACACAAGTTCAGGCCATGAATACCAATACCTGTTTTAAGATTTACATAGCATTTAACATATTACCTCCTTTGATCCTCTCAACAACTCAGTGAGATATTATTATTAACATTATGAAATTTTGATACCCATTTTATAGATTAGGTAATTGAGGCTTAAAAAGATTAAGTGATTTGTCCAGAATCACCCAGTTAGTATTTCTCCTGACTCCAAGTCCAGAATATTTAGCTAGATTACCTCCTTCCCTTCCTAGTCCCAGAGAACCTAGAACTATCAGTAAGGGCAATATGTTGGTATTCAAAACTTTACTAAAACAGGTTGCATGAAGGGGACACACACAATTCTCTAAACAAACATATTCACACCATAAAACGTGCTCCCAACATCAAAAAATCTGGGCTCGAGTATGTCTAGTATGAAGACATTTATGCTAATGTAGCATAAGGAAACCAAGTTGTCGATGTGTCTAAGGTCACAGTGAAATACATTCCAAAAGGTAGTAATACAAATTCAAAAAAGTATCATGAAACAGAAAAAAAGATTTTAACACTGATTTCTTAATTTACTTCATCTATTTTCAAACTCGTTACAGAAAAATCTATTTTTTTAAAAGCCTATGAGAAGCAGATACTATGATATGATCTTCTGCAACTACCCCATAAATAATTACACTGTGTAAACAACTATGACTGACTAGTGAAGATTCAAGTTTGCTCAACTAAGAATCACTATTCACTTCTACCTATAAACATGGTTAACAGTTAAGATCCCAATGAGAAAATGCAATCTTTAAAAGGATTTATATTAAAAATTTCTGTGGTGGCAAGATCTACATGATAGCTTTGAATTCTTACCTGAAAGAATTACCTGGTCTATCCTCCTGTACATAGAACATCTAAACATATTATTATGTTTAAAATTGTCTATTAAAAATTCTGTAAAAAAATTGGCTAAATAGCCCTAGTACCACATTTTAAATCCTTTCCTAATGTGCTATATTTTGTCAGGAATTATTTAATGCTTTCTGACAGAAATACAATGCAAATTTATCTCACTTTTAAGTTAAAGAAATGTCCCCTTCAAGTTGCATTTCAATTCAATCAAAACTTAGATACATTAAGTGAGTTCAAGTTTGCAGGAATTCCCTTTGCAATGTAAAATGTTCTTTCCTTTATCTTTCTACTTTGGCAGTTTGTATTTCTATGTTATGGTTTTTAAAACAAAGTTGTATTTGGAGTCACCCAGATGTAGGCTTAATATGTTAATTTTGTCTCTATTTTAACTAGACTCTTTTCAGATTAGTTTTCCCTACATTTTAGACTTCCTGACTTAAATGATTGTTTACAACAATATTTGTTTCCCCAAATCCTCAAACCAAACCAAACCATTGTTGAAGGCATTTGACTGGTCTGTTCTAAAAACTGCTTAAATTAAGGATACCAAAAAACCTAAAATATAATATAAAAACTTTAAAAATAGTCTAATTTTTATTATCCCTAAAATAAGACACTTAAGAGGAAGTCAGTTTTCCTACCCACTTGCCATCCATATATATCTTGTGGTGCTTTATGGTCCAACAGTAATTATTAAGTACTGCCAGGAGCTTAATATTCATTAATATCCTTTCTTGATAGTTATAGTCTGGAAGTTCATATCTTCTTGTTGATCTGCACTTGATCACCATTGTCTTCTACAGAAATGCTTTTCTCTGGATCTCTCATTTGTGCTACTTCTTTTTATACCTTAACTGTTTTATTATTTATGTATAAAGTGGTCTAGCTATACTTGAGGCAATCTTGTTTCGCTCGCATGTAATTTATTCAAGATGTTCTTAAACCACTATGACTTTGCCTTTTGGTCACAATACTGAAAATCTTTGAGCTCATCATCCCAGTGCTAACAGTAGATTAGTTCCTTGCCATCCTCACCAAATGTGCACTTATTGTGAGTTAGGCTCAATATCAAGGTAAGAGTTGATTTTTTTATTTCTTTAATCAACAAAGCTTGCACCATAATTGGGATGCTACTCATCATAAAAGTCATAACACTGAAAGTTAGAAGGAAAAGGTCATTGTGAAGATTCTAGAAGTCTCTGGCGAATTCTCTTCTCTTCATTATTTGCTTTGGCTTCATCACTTATGTCCTGATCTGTCAAAACTAAAAACAAAACAAAAAACCCATATTTTATATAGTAGCATTAATTGAAGAGAACCAGTCTCAGCCTCTAGAAACCACTGTTCTCCTAACTAATCAGGATGGAGTCTGAAAAAGGCTGTCTTTGCTTTTGTGTAAAAAAAAAAAAAAAAAAAAAAAAAAGGAAAGAAAGCATTTGTAAATGATCCCTGGACAATTATTCAAATCAACAATTACACAGTTAGACTCAAAAGAATCAAAGTTAAGTTAATTGTCACTATCCAATGCCTTAGCAAAAAAAAAGGAAAAAAAATATTAAAGATTCTACCAGAATTAGGGGAACTGAAAATGGGATATTTTTGAAATCATGTAAACTTATGTGGTTTGGTTTCCCAAAACTATCAATTTATACAAATTTGAGAATTTAAATTTTGTCTGTTAGTTTGCTTAAATCTTTGGTAGGCTGATGAAACAAACAGAGCTAACAGGAATAAGGGAAGTTTATACGAATTCAAGTTAGGCAGCCAACTACACTTTGATTTGCCCCCTTTGTCAATAATCTGAGAACTATTCGCTCCTTTAGAGAAGTAGGTAGGTAGTTGTGAAATCTCACCAGACAGAAGGCATACACACAAATAAACATATCTCCATAGTTACACTTAAATTTCAACAGATCTGGCTTGGTTATCTCAGAAATATAAGAGGATTTAAACAAATCTTAGAACTTAAAACTTTTTCTTTTAGTCAGTTTTGATTATACCTCAACTTCAAGGGATAGACAAAACATGTCTAAGTCACTGGTTGAAACAGGATTAACAGTTTCACTGAAGTCTGGAGAAACCAGACTGGGAAGGAGAGTATTGGGAAGGAGAATGTGGAAGCCCCAGAATGGGATGGGCACACACACACACACACACACACACACACACACACACACACAGATGGATGACAGGTAGGAAGAAAAAAAGAAAGACAGGAAATAAATGGCAGGTAGATAGAAATATATAGACATAGAGGTAGAGACTGATAGATATAGAGACCAATAAATGAAGATATATAAAATATATAGATAAATGGGAGATAGATGGGAGAGGTATATAAAGATGTAGATAAAACTAGATATAGACAAATATGGTTATAGATGCAAATATAGATATATATTATGTATTATATTATATTACATATAATGTATGTTATATAATAAATATATTAAGATATATGGATAAACAGGAGATAGAGAGATGGAGAAGCTGGGAAAAAGAAGATGAAAGAAGAGAAAGTGAAAAGGCCTTTTTGGTATCTCCTCTTCAGAAGTCTTTGGGATGATATTGGACCTTTACTCTTTCCTACCAGAAAATGCCCATTCCTGTTCATCTCCACACTCTTATTATCATCACCTAAAATAACATTAAAATATGATTTGAGCTTCAACAGAGGTGGTGATAATATCTATGTTTACCCAGAAAGGATAGATACAGTATTCTGAGGGCTGCCCTTTACCTCTGACTTTAAAAGCATCCCTACCATTGAGCTCTGTCGCATCATTCCCAGGTTCTTCTCCCTTTTTGTTTGCGGGCTTGGAGGTTTTACCATCTATGACATCAGTCTTGATCATCCCAAGGTTAGACAAGAGTAGCATGGGATCAGTCCCCTGACTGTTGTTTTTAATGTTCTCCAGGACTTTAAGACACTTAAAAGATTTAAGTTCACTTATATTTTCTTCCAAGAAAAGATAGTAGAGGCTCAAGTCATTGTATGCTTCCGACTTGAAGTGTAGGATATCAAAGGTAGGCAGGATTTCATAGACTTTGAGAACATCGGTCTTCTGTCTAAAGGGAACCAAAAATGTGTATACAACCACAGGCACCAAAAGAGCATAAACCACCAGGTTAATGAAGCTGAGAAGCTGAAAAATCCCAACTGCAACGAGCTTACATTGAAACTGCTCTGGAACTGTGCTGTCATTTTTCAGGATTCCTGACTTGATGCTACAGACAAACTCATCTGTCAGGGAGGAGAGGCTGAAATAATACCCCAGGTAGAAACAGGCCAGCAGTATAATTATGAAAGTCACAGCCCGGCAGATGAGGTACTTGACTATTAAATTCTTCGACTTCTTTTTTGTCTTCAAGTACTGTTCCACAATTGGGTATTTGAAATGGCTTTCGGATATTTCCCAGAGACTGTAAAGTAAAAGAAAGGAAGGAGAGAGAGAGAGAGAGAAAGAGAAAGAGAAAGAGGGAGAGAGAGAGAATTGATTAAATGATTAAGTAAAATTTGAATTAGAACCTCATAAAATAAGTGGGATGGGTCTACATTTCCATACATTCAATACTATCATGTGATAAACCACAGCTGTGGTTTTATGAGGGCATGAATAGATGTGATCAAAGAAATGTGACCCTACATTAAATATTGCAGAGCTTATTTTATTTCTAGATATATATTTACTTATTTCATTAAATATTTTGCATTAAATGTAAAATGTTCAATAACCATTTAAAAATATTTTAATATTTTGAGTTCCCTCTTGTCCTGTCTCAAGCAATTTTATACTGATTATACATGTGAAGTTATATTGCAAAAGAAAATAGACAAAAATAAAACAAAAGGGTCAAAGGGTATGTACAGTTCTGGGCATATTTAATTACAAATTGTTCTACAGAATGGATTAGTTCACCACCTCATCAGCAGTGTATTGTGTCCCTATTTTTCCCACATTCCTTCCAACATTTGTCATTTTCTTTTTCAGCCATTTAACCAATCTAATAAGTTTGAGTGGTATTTCAGAGTTGTTTTAATTTGCTTATTTTCTAACCAATAGTGATTTAGAGCATTTTTAATATAACTTTTGATAGTTTTGATTTCTTCTTCTGAAAACTGTCTGTTCATATCCTTTAACCATTTACTAAATGGGGAAGTAACTTTTAATTTTATAAATTTGGCTTAGTTCCCTATACAGTTGAGAAATTAAACCTTTATCTGAAAAATCTACTGTAAATATTTTACCTTAGTTTTCCGTTTCCTTTTAATTTTTTGGCTGTATTACTTTCATTTGTGCAAAAGCTTTTTTAATCTCATGTAATCAAAATTATCTATTTGACTTCCTATGATCCCTTTCTCTTTTTTTAGCATATATTTTCTTACCCATAGATGTGAAAAGTATGTAAAGGGTGATATATATATATTATATATATAGGTATAGAGATAGAGATAGATAGATATAGGTATATCAATATCACCCTTTATGTATTAATCAGTTATCCATTTTGACCTTATTTTGGCATGCAATGTGAGATGTTGGTATATGCCTAGTGTATGCCAAATTGCTTTCAAGTTTTCCCATCAATTTTTGTCAAATGCTCAGTTCTTATCCAAAAAGTTTGGATCTTTGGGTTTATGAATCACTAGATTATTATAGCCACTTACTACTATGTAGTCTATTTCACTGATCCACTACTCTACTTCTTATCCAGATTATTTTGATGATAACTATTTTGTAATACAGCTAGAAATCTGAACTGTTAAGCTGCCTTCCTTTATATTTGTTTATTGATTCCCTTTATGTTCTTGACCTTTTATATTTCCTGATGAATTTTTTAATACTTTTTAGCTCTATAAAATAATTTTTGGTAGTTTGATTAGTATAGCACCAAATAAATTAGTTAA
This sequence comes from Sminthopsis crassicaudata, assembly GCF_048593235.1. Lineage (NCBI taxonomy): Eukaryota > Metazoa > Chordata > Mammalia > Dasyuromorphia > Dasyuridae > Sminthopsis > Sminthopsis crassicaudata. Next base: position 546,658,818 of record NC_133619.1, read on the forward strand.
TTTAGGAGAACTGTCATTTTTATCTATTAGTTTAAACTACTTGAGCAATTATTTCTCTAATTGTTTAGATTTGTTTTTATTTGTATGAAAAGTATTTTGTAACTGTGTTTATATAATCCAGGGATTTGTCTAGTCAGGAAGACTTCCATGTATCAAATATTGTCTTCAATTATTTTAAATGAGAGTTCTCTATTTCTTTCGATTAAACTTTGTTGTAATGCTGAGATTTATGTAGATTTATTTTCTATCTTGCAACTTTGCTTAAGTTGTTAATTGTTTCAACTACTTTTTTTAGTTGATTCTCTAGGGTTCTCCAAGTACACTCAAAATATCATCTATAAAAAGTGATAGTCTGTTTCCTCAATGTCTATTTTTATTGCTTTAATTTCTTATTCTTGTCTTAATTGCTATAACTAGCATTTCTAGTACAATATTGAATATAGAGATGATGGACATCCTTGTTTCATCCCTAATCTTAGTGAAAAGGCTTTAAATTTTTTCTTCAAGAATTTGGATGAAATGCCTTTAGTACATATATGTTTAATATTATTACCTTATTTTTAGATATATTCATTGTCTATGGTTCCTTTTTAGCAGGCTGTAGTTTCCCTGCTTATCCATTTTAATATGTAAGATCATTATTTCTACCCCTGACTAAAACCACAAAAAAGATGGAACCCAATAGAGTCATCCTTCGGTCTTGAGTAAGTAGTTCGCATTGCAGGTCCATGTATGCATGCATTTTGGGGACAATTCTATGAGAACATCATTTAGTCATTAGAATTACTGCATAAAGGTTGTTGAGCCTTGTCATTGTTCAGTGACATACTGAACCAAACCTGGCGTAGTGGGCATCTGGTTAGGGGTTAAACAAGCACAGAAATTGTTAGAGTGTCAGGAGGCTTGATTTATTACTTTCTGCTGCAACATGTCAGCTATTTCTGGCTCTTAGGTCCCTGGGAAAAATTGGGATGCTCCAACAAATCTAAATAGTTATTTATTAATATAAAAATCATAAATCCCTCAGAAAACACTTGGTGTTGGTTAAAGAATACATTTTACCAGAGGATGAGGTCATCCAGAGAGTAGGACAAAAGACTGTTGTTATACCAAACTCAGAGCACAGCCTACTTGCTGGGTCTTAGCTTTGGAAAACAGAGTATCTCCAAACATCTTGACAATGTATCCACATAAATGTTATATATGTATATTTTGATATGTATGTGTATTTATATATATAGGTGTGTGTGTGTGTGTGTACATGTGTATTTGGAAGTCATCATGATACCAAAGAGAGTTTCTATAATATAAAAAGAAAAATAGCAGGCAACCTAACATACTGACATACAATTCCTACTTTAGAAGCATCAATACCTTACCAAATTATCTCTGAGAGAGTTTTGTTTTCAAAAAGCAAAGGACAGGAGTAGGAGAAAGGAAATAGTAGGAAGGAGTAGAAATCTAGTGGTAGAAATGCAGGCATCACGTAATGGAAAGACAGTTTCCTGAACATTAGTTTTAGGCTGGTTTAGGTCTCAGGAATAGAGTAAAAGCATAGCAAGAGTCAGTTAGAATCCCCATGCAATCTCACCTTTGCTCGACATTCTCATTTACACCCACAAATGGGCCGGCACCATCTCTCACATCAACACCACGAACACTCTTCACAGCTTGAATGGCCCGGTTGTAAACTTTGTCAAGCTCCTCCATGATAAACTTCATATCCGAACAAAGATGAGGGGCTGCAGTGAAACGCCAAAACAAAGTAGGCAAATACAACAGGATGGCGAGCAGCAACAAAATGTAAGGGAAAAACTAAAGGGAGCAAACAGAGAAATAAAAGTCATTAAACCCAGCCAGAAGCCTTCTTTGACTTTCTATTTCACTTCTTCTCTGTACAGTGCATCTTCAATAGTCCAAGCAGTCAGGTTCAAAACTTTGGAGTCATTCTCAATTCTTTCCTCTTGATAATCTCTCAAATCCAGTAAGTTGCCAAATGTCCTTGGGTTGACCTTTATAGCATCTCCCATATTCTATTTCCTCACATAATCTCTTTTTAAGTCCTCATCACCACTCTCCTTGGGCCATTGGAATAATCTTTTAATTGATTCCCCGGCCTCCATCTTTCCCCTCCCTAATCCATTCTTCACAAAGCTGCCAAAGTGATATTTCCAAAGTACAGCTCAATTGTCACATCACTCCTCAAGAAGCTCTAGGGTTTCCCTCTTGCTTCCAGAATAAAATACAAGTTCCTCAGTTTAGCTTTTAAAACCCTCTTTAATTGGGATCCAATTTAGCTACCTAGGCTTAGTGCACATTACTTTCCCTCATATGCAGTATTATAGCCAAAATAGACTACTTGCTTTTCCCCATGCTCCCCAATCTCTTTTTTCTGTGCCATTGTAGGAGTTTCCCCCCTTGCCTGGAATACACTCCCTTTTCATCTCTACTTCAAAGAATCCCTTGCTTACATCAAGGATTGGCTCACACGCCATCTCCTTCAGGAAATCTATCTTGATAGGTACTCTCCCCCCAAGCCTGACCACAATTGCTGATAGTTCTCCCTCCTCTCCCCAAAATTTTAACTTTATATCTAATTTCAGGTACATATATTTCCCTCAATAAAATGTAAACTCAGAGAAAATAAAGTAAAAAATTACACAGCAAAAGACAAAAGAAAACCTACAAGAAAGCAAAGAAAAGCTGGGTAGCTTTGAAAACAATGTGCAGTATTTATTATGTAGGTTTTGATGAAATGGGAATTTTATAGGAAGGAAGGAAGGGAGAGAGGAGAGAGAGGAAGAAAGGAAGGAAGGAAAACAGGCTAACAAACAATAAATATTGGAGGTCCTTATATTTTCCAATACCTCAGCCATTTGAGGCTAGTGAGGTTCCAGCACCCATGTCTTTAGCAATCCTTCCTATCCCATCAGCAGCATTTAATAAGTAAAAATGTATTAAGCAACTGCTGTGTGTAAAATCCAAGATTACAACTGGTTTCCCATTGTGGATACTAAACACCAAAGGCAATAGTGAGAGTATCACCATATAATCCCCAACTCAAGTATGCTCAGCCCTAATAGAAAAAGCCATCATAACACAAAAACCATTCTTCCCTTGGAGTCTCTATTTATATCCTGTTCCCTAAGCAGTACTGATCAGCTGACTTTCCTATAGAGGTGGAGATAGAGATCCTTCTTTCATTTTTAGCAAAGAGAAACCAGTTCATACCTTTGTAGACTATAATTCTTGCTGATGTAGTCCAAGCTGACATATGACCATGTAAAACCTTCCAACTTGGGTCAAAGAAAGGACCTCTTCATATTTTCATGGTCCGCTTGGGAAACTAACCAGGTATGTCCTGTTAACATGCAGCTCTCCGTGCATTACTTCTAGAATGTATGTGTCATACATCCAAACTAATGCCATTCCTTAACTGTCACACACTACATGTTATATACTCATACCCTTTAAAAATGGGAGGAATATGTGTATATGTATATACAGAGACACACATGCACACATACATATATAATCTGTCAACATACATATATGTAGTTATATACATATTATGTAAGCCCATATTCTGCGTATCTCAACTTGTATTCTCTTTCTCTGCAGATGGATAAATTCTTCCTTTGTAATAAGGTCCAAGTCTTTCCATATTTTTCTTAATCAACCAGCTCATCATTTTCTGCACCACGGTAATATTCTAACACAATCACATCTTATCTGAGATTCTCTAAGAAAATTTCCCCCAAATTTTCTTTATTTCTTTTATTCTTGGCTACATTGGTTTCATTTATACAAGAAAATTTTAATTTAAAATAATCAAAATTATCCATTTTATATCTCAACAATGTTTTTATCTTATAACATAACTTTAAGATCTGATATTGTGAAATCTCTTTTTTATATCTTTCTTCCCATAATTTCTTTGAACTTCCTGACCTTTTGTTCTTCCAAATGATCTTTGTAATGCTTGGCTTTCTACAGCAAAGTCTATCCTCAAAACCTTATTTACAACCAGGAGTCCCTCATATGGATATTAAAATAATACACAATTCCTTGGCAAATACAACTATATAAATAAAACCACAAGATTAAAGAAAGAAGTCTTCATTATATTTGTAATGGGAAATTGGTGCACCTGCAGACCCCATCAGCTTCTAAGATGATATCTCCACATGGAAGATCATGGGGAGCTGTCTCTAGGACAAGAGTGAAGATGGTTTGGAGAGACATTTGAACATTCTGAAACTGATTCTGGATAACCTACCACGTAATTGGAAGGAACTATTTTCTACTGGCTTGTGTAGCAGAACTGTTGATATATTCAGCTCTGGATGTCTCTTTGTGTATTTATATCTAGGAGGACAAAGCATTTTCACTAATGGCATCTAGTGAGAAAGTATGCTAAAAGGGGAAGGGCCATGAGAACTCCTTTCCTCACAGCTTCCTCTCCCCGAATTGAGGTCAACTGGTTCCCAAGAAGCAAGGCCTGGCTGGTCTGCTCATGTGCTTTGTTTTCTGTTTTAGGGTACTAGAAGGGAATCTGAGGAGTTTCAGAGGCTGAGAGAAATGAGGCATGGGAATACAGAAATCAGAATCTAGGTTATATTTTGCAGAGAGTATAGCATAAATATTCTAAGGGACAAGAGCAATCGTTAGGGGTGACATTTGGGACCTCAGCCTAGCAAAAAGACTCATCTAGCAATGATGAGATTTGGCTGTGAACTTGGTAGGACCAAGGCTATGTAGGAACTAAGATAAGTTTTGAACCTAATTCCTTTTCCTCACCCCCAGTAAACACAAATGGAGATTATGTCCCAGAGATATTAGAGAAGAGATTTTTGGTTTGTTCTTTCTAAAGGAAATATATTTTATAAAAATTACAAATATTAAGTAGTGAAATGGAACTAGGATTGGGGAGTTTATTTACTTGTTCTCTAAAATTGGCAGGGAAATGTTAATGGTGGAATTGAGTCAGTAGCAGAGAAAAAAAGACATTGCCAAACCCCACAGGCTTGTGAACCTTGGAACGCTGAAGGAGAGATATTTCCAGCTGGGCTCTGGAAGAGGCACATAATCTGTTTTTGAATTTGTCTGCCTGCATGATATATGGTTCTCTTTCACAAATAATCGAACATACGTACTCACACTACATTAAGGTGAGTGAGAACATCTCTTTCATCAGATGTGGGGATCTGAGTACTTGATAGAGTGAAGTCCCAGGGTACAATGGACTTTTTGGACTTGGCTTTTAAAAAAGAGAAGGTAGGGTTAGATCAAAGATCAAATAGGAAACAAAAAATGGAGAGAAAGAACTTCAGGACATGGAGAGCAAACTTGGGTCACTGAGGAAGACATAGATGTATATTTATCAATGCTGTCCTTCTGAAGTAGCACCTCAATGGAGAGGCAAGAACAAGCCTCTTAGAGAATGGAGAGTGATTTCTCAGCCAGTTCTGGGAGTTCCTGGATCCAACTTAAAGTAGCAAAGAATAGCAAGGGGTTAAATAATTATATGAAAGAGTAACCATTGCCCTGACCCTTTACTTCTGTGAATTAAATGGACTGTACAGGGTCAATAAGTTAGAGGCTAGTTAGTTCTCTAGCAACCTGAATTACTTTCACTTATCAAGGGATAAGGGAAATGGAAAAAATGTTATTTTGCCTATTTATGGATGCCACCACCATCATCTTAGTCACTTAGTTTGCAACCTAGGAGTCATCCTCAACTCCTTGCCCTCATTCCCTCACTCATATCCAACCTGTTGACAAGTTCTGTCAATTCTACCTTTGTAACATCTTCCTTTTGTACTCCCCACTATCTTGGTACAATTCCTCATTTCCTCTTGTCTGGATTATTGCAACAGATTTTTGATTGCTCTTGTTATCTCAAGTCTCTTCCCACTTAAGTCCATCTTCCATTCAATTGATCATCCTAAAGTTCAAGGCTGACCACATTATCTCCATATTCAATAAATTCGTGTCTAATACCTCTCAAAATAAATCTATATTTTCTCTTTATTCTATGCTCCAGGTACACTGGCTTATGAACTGTTTCTCACACATAACATCCCATTTCCTGTCTCTGTGCCTTTGTCTTGAATGTTTCCTACTCTAGACTATTCTTATGATCCTTCTCTCCCCCTCTTATTCTTTTTTTTCCCCTCATTTTCTTTAAAGATGAGCTAAAATCACAACTTACGGAGGCCTTTCTCAGCACTTCCCAACTGCTGGTGCCTTCCTCCCTGAGATTATCTTTTATCTACTCCACATATCTTATATATTTATACATATATAAATATAGAGATATGTATACGTATGTATGTATATGTACATATACACACACACTCTTATTTGCATATTGTCTTCTCCATCAACATATGGGATCCTTGAAGCAAGAGGGTTTTTATCTTACTTTGCATCCCTAGCACTGTGCCTGACACACAAAGCATTTAATAAATGTTTACCTATTTCTATATACCAAAGAGATAATAAAAAGGGGAAAGGACCTACACATGCAAAAATATTTATAGTGGTCTTTTCTGTTGCAGCAAACTATTAGAAACTGAGGGGATGCCAATCAATTGGGGAATAACTGAACAAGTTGTAGTATAGGAATGTAACAGAATACTATTGTACAATAAGCAGGCAGATTTTTTTTTTAAATTGGAAAGACTTGTATGAATTGATGCAAAGTGAGCAGAATGAGGAGAACATTATACATAGAATCAGCAATACTGTGGGAGATCAGTTATGACTGACTCAGTTCTTCTCAGCAATACAATCAACCAGGACATGTACAAAGAACTCACAAAGGAAAATGTTATTCATAACCAAATAAAGAACTGGTGAACTCTGAATGCAGATCAAAGCCTATTTTTCAATTCTCTCATTCATTTTTATGTTTTTTTTCTTTTGATCTGTTTCTTCTTTTAACAACTGTGGTTAATATAGAAATATGTTTTACATGACAGCACATGTAAAAACTACATCAAATTATCTGCTATCTTCAGAAGAAGGGAGGGGAGGGAGAGAAGAAAACTATTTGAAACTCAAAATCTTGTAAAAAATGAATACTAAGAATTTTTATGATATGTAAACTATTTACATGTTTACTTACTGCCTGATTTACTGAAATAAGGAGCTATCTATACTCCATATACAAATATTATTGTTGTGAGTACTCACATGGGAACTGGGAACTCCTCTGTACCTGCAGAGGCCCAGAAACTACCTAGATCTCAATATCTTTAGAAATCCTGAATGGGTATAAAAATGAAACAAATTATGTTCCCAAGGGAAACTCTACCAAGAAGGAAGGTATGAATTTGAAATATGATTTATGACCATGACTGAACTTGGTCTGTGTAAACTCAGAACTTAGGACCCTGAAGCACACGCCATAATTAATTTTAAACTTTTTCACCAGTGACAGTCATTGAGTCTTACAACTTTGGTATAGTCTTCAACTATGCACTCATGACTAGAAGTTTAGTTTCTTATTGCTAGAATGTTTTTGCAACTACCACCAGCAACAAACTTTATAGCTTACTTAATTTAGTTGAACAAAGAAAGTCTCCCATGACCTTGAGCTAATTTCCCCATCTGTTAAAGAAAAAAAAAAAAAAAGAATAGATGGATCAAGAATATTGACAACATTTCTTCCACTTCAGAAATTCCATAATTCTATGAAATGATGAGAGTTTCAATAGAGTAGATAAAATAACTTGAAGGTGATACAAAAGTACTGAGATACAGAATCAATTCTAAGGCTGATTGGGCCAACAATGAGCCTTAATAAGCCAACTTGCTTTTCTTCTTCTCTCACTTGGAATGAACTTTGCTTACTTATTTTTTCTTGTGAAATGTCTTCACATCTAAGCTTTGTTCATAGGAAGATATGGATGTCATGATCACTACCACCTTAAATTTATTTCTTTTCCATCCTCTTCCTTTAATAACCATAATATGATTTGTCATCCACTGCTGGCAGAAAAAAAGAGATGTAGAAAAAAGCAGTAGCTTGTTCATGAAAGGGAAGAAATGTCCCTTCTCTCAGAGGAGGAAGTTGCTCTGCCCTTCTTCCAGCTTACCTAGTTCATCTCCTAAAATGGTGAGGGGAACACAATCTGAGGAGACATAAACACTCACCTTGCTACTCCTGCTGTTAGCAAGTCTTCACTCTCCAGCTAATATCACAGATGCATGTAAATAGGTTTCTCAAAAAATGTTAACTTACTTCCCATGATTCCACTGGGCACACAATAAATGGGTCATTAGCAAAGTTTCTGGTTGCCTCATTTGAGATTCCCGCTAACACACTAAGGGAAGTTTTCACCCAGGCCCACGCTGGAGGGTTTGCATTGTTGTGAAATGTAATTACTAAGATAACAAAGTCAGCCAGGATTCATAGTCTCAAAAGCCAGGCATTATCTACCAGAGCCCACAGGAGAAAAGTATGATTTTCACCTTGGTCTCAAGAAATCTGTTTCTAAGCCAGCTTGGTTTCAAAGGCAACAGAACAATAGCATATTATCTCAAACTGAGTGAATGAATGAACAAGTGGCTGTTCTATGGGCATAGCAATTTTGCCACCTGTCCCAGCCTTGTGTAATCAATGTTAATGAACAGCTCACCACGGCTCGGTTGTAATTAGAAAAATGGGTACTTAAATGTATTAAATTCTGGGTATTTACTTTTTCTTTTGAAGTTTTCTCACACCAAAGCTATGTTCACAGGAAAGAATAAATGAATAGTACCACCTGTACCAGTACCACTGTTTCCTGATTCTATCCATATGCCTAATTTTTCTCCCATTTTATCAATCAAGCAAGTAGCAAGGAATTATTAAGCAGTTACTATATAACCATTCTATAGCTGAAGTTTCAAAAAAAGATTACAAAGAACAAAATCCTCAGCAAAAAAAAAAAAAAAAAAAAAAAGCCTTGCTCTCAACATTCTAATGAGAGAGGTAGATTATTAGATACAAGATATACACCTTTGGGGAGAAGACAGTAGCAGATGAGGATGGATGAAAGTGGTCAGATAGGGAATTTGGAAAGGCCTCCTCAAGGAAGCCTGAGATTCTGAGAGATGGAGATGAAAAAGGGAAACATTCAAGGAATGAAGGACAGCCAGTAGAAAGGTCCAAAGACAGATGATGAAACATTATATACAAGTAACAGAAAGAAGCCAGTATGTATATTTTGAAGATTCCAGAATGGCAGTAACATGTAAACAGATTGGAAATAGAGGTAGGTTGGTTGAATCTGTGAGAAGATGGGATTAAAAGTTAATTCATCAAAACAAGCATTTGAAAAAGTGATTAATTATAGACTCTAATATTTCTCTTCACCAAAGAACATGGAACAAACTTGAGCATAGCTTTTGAAAGACTTCATAGCACTCTATAATCAATATAATAACAAAACAGAAATCCAAAAGAACAAAGATGAAATACAGCATTTCCTAACAGAAAGTAATAAACTTAAAATGAGAGACTTATTTTTTCAGACATGGCTAATGTGGGAATTTGGGTGTGTTGGGGTGGGAAGGGAAGTAGAGGTTATTGAGAAATTTTAAAACAGTGAAAAATATGGAGCTAGGAGAAAAACATCTTGGTAAAGGACAACTGCTTTTAGCAAAATTTGATTTAGGATATCTCATGAATAACCTGAAGGTCTTTTGATGAAAAGATACCATCTGTCCATTTCTGTGTGAGCTAGAGGAGCTGGGCAAAGAGTTAAGAGGATTTCACTAGTGGCTTCATTTCAGTTTAAAACACTGGATTTTCAGACCTTACATAACCTTGTTTTGTTCTCTGCCTCCAACTCTCCTGCTAAATTCCCCAGGTTTGGTCTGAAGGAAGGACTAGAACTAGGAAGGAAAGAGGAATCTAGATTGTGAAAACATTTCCATTATGGAAATGAAAGGGCAATGAAGATTTAGGAATATCAATGGACATGAAGGGTGAGAGGACAACAATACTGAATAAAAGGTTTGGTTGAGTTCAGGATTCAGTGATGGATTTGGTTCCAATGGAAAGATAAATTGAAAAGATAGTGAAAGCTTCCATATGGCATAGAAGAATACGAGTTGCATTGAGAACCACAGAGCTGTGTTCAAATCCCAGCTCTGGAACTTCCTGATTTATAAGACATCGGGCAACATCTCTCAGATTCATTTCCCTCCTCTATACAAGGGGGTTGAACAAGATTCTCTCTGAAATTCTTTCTTTTAAATCTTATCACAGTCATCCTCTCTCAAACGCATGACTTGTTGATTATAAAGATCTTTTTTCAGAGGTACTATGGTATACAAGAGGAATCTAGAAAGACCTAGGAGTCATGTGCTACCTCTGACATTACTAGCTATGTCAAGATGTCTAAGCCTAAGTTTCTGAATCTTGAAAAATAATGAGAATGATACTTAAAGTGCTACCTCACAGAGTTGTTGTGAAGATTAAATAAAATAATGAGATTATAGATTTAGAACTGGAAAGGATTTTATGGGTTATATAGTCTAGGGTTTCTTAAACTTTTTCCATTCATGACCTTTTTGTCCAAGAAATTTTTATGTAACCCTGGGTATTTAAGATAGCTATACAAATCAAACATTTACTGACAAGAAATCATAATTTCACAACTTCTATATTCAGATACATATCCTATATGGAGTTGAGAACTACATCTTAAGAAACTGGGATCTAGTCCAACCCTCTTCAATTTATATAAGACAGACAGAAAAATGAAATGACTACATAAAAATATTTTGCAAATCTTAATGACTTACTTAAATGCCAGTTATCATTATTACTATTTTTGCTCTTAATTCAAAAGTAGTAGTTTCCCAACCCACCCTACTCCAAAAGGAAGCACATAATTGTAGAAGATAATTTTCAGCTGTCTAGCTTTAAAGATGTCTTATTCTTGGCCCTTACCAGAACCATAGGCGCTCATGACTGGAATTTATATAACCACTAGATATGATAACCACAGAAAAACCTAGATTTGGAATTAGAAAGAACCTCACATCCAATTCCTCACTTAACAGGTGAAGAAATTGAAGTACACAAACATTATAAAACTTGCCCAGGTCACATAGCCAGTGAGTGTTTCTGAGGTAGGATCTGAACCTCGGTCTTTTTGACTACAAATCTAGTGCTCTACCAACTATTATGTTATGCTCCCACTAATATATGGCATTACTGACATTTCTATTTCTGGTATACCAAGAGTCAAAGAAAAATTTGTCACAAAAATTTTGAATTTGGTTTAAGGTTATTAATTTTTAAAGAAATAAAACAGGCATTTCCATAGCATAGCGTAATAATGATGACGATGATAATGATAATGAAGTAATTGCATATGAAACTGCAAATTCTCTATGTACAACTTCCCATTCCTTTTTTTTTAATTAAATAGTATAGTATCTAACTACATGCAAAGATATTTTTCAATATCTATTCCCATAAGACCCTGAGATCCATATCTTTGCAAAGTTTTGATTTTTTAAAAAAGCTGTATCTTGAGTTTTCAGTGTTACAGAAAGGACATAAACAGTATTATGCCGCCAAACCTCATTGACTAAATGATACCATATTGCCATCTGCTGGTTTTATTTAATTCTCCTCAACTGCAAGAATCCATGACTTCTATGAGGACCATGTTGCCTATGCAACAAGAGGAGGAAAAAAAGGGAGGATATAAGAAGTCAGGAAGAGGAGAGAAGGGAAAAATGAGGTCCATATGGGGAGATTGTGTGGTTCTTCTGAGAGATGGAAGAGTTTAGGTGGTACTGAGTCTGGAATCAAAAAGTCCTGAATTCAAATGCAGCCTCATACACTAACTTAGCTGTGTCAGATTGGTTAAGTCATTTAACTTCTGATGGCTCCTGTCCTCAAGGAACAAGGAGTTTATAAGTAGTAGGGAAGAAAAAGCAGGCATAGATAATCATGCTACCATAAAATAAACACAATACCACAATTTCTGAAAATTGGAACTTCCAGGTCATCCAAACGGCTCTGGGAAGAGATATGGCAAGTATAAACAAGTTGTGCCGTATTTTCAAGAAGAATACACACAAAAAAAACAGTAGGGAAAGTAGCACTAAAAAGATATAATAATGAGAAAATGAAGAGGTCTAGTCTTATACAAAGGAAGCTAATTGGCACAATAGGTAGAGGGCCAGGTATGGAGGCAGGAAGACTCATCTTTCAGATTTCAAATCTGACATTAGCTGTGTGACCCTGCACAAGTTATCTAAACTTGTGTGATTGTGATTGAACAATAAGTCTTAGATAAGATGCCATGAAGCTGCACTATATCTTGTCTAGAGGAAATTCTAATTCTATGATGTCAAGGCCCCTTCCATATTAGGTGAAAACTGTCAACTATTCACTGAAAATCACAGAGAGAAGTCAAGCAAGGTGACAAAAAAAAATGGAAATTCTAATCCATTAAGGTGAACACTGTCAACTATGCACTGAAAATCACAGAGAGAAGTCAAGCAAGGTGACAAAAAAAATGGAAGTTCTAATCCATTTAGGTGAACACTATCAATTATTCACTGAAAATCACAGAGAGAAGTCAAGCAAGGTGACAAAAAAAAATGGAAATTCTAATCCATTCCAGTAGAAGGAACACCTACTTCCCTGAGATCTATCACACAAGTACTGAGGTCTGTGAGAGGTACAAAGGAAAGACAACACAACATTCAAACCAAGAAGAGGATAGGGAAGAAAATGGCCTTTGTACTGAATTTGAAAGAATAGACGGGATTTCAACTGGCCCACAATAAGAAAGAAATTTCATGAATAAAGAAGAACAAAAGCCAATGTGTGGAATGAGTACTAGATAACTTCATGTACATAGAGCAGAAAACTGTAGCATCCCAGACAGGAAGAGCATTTGTGAGATATGAGCCAGAAATGCAGGGTGACAGCATGCTGAATAGACTAAGCAGTTTGAATTTGATTTATTAGGCATAAAGGAATCACAGAAACAATTTCTTCTGGAGAATATAACTCTTATGAGTTTTTTCAACTTCAGCCTAATGGCACACACCAAATTTGTATCTGCACTGGCCAGATGAAAGTGCACTGGAGTAAAAATGAGGTAGCTATGCTCTAAACAGAATAAAACTCAGTTTTTCCACTTGTAAAATGAGGTTAGTGTTGCTTTTAGTTTTAACACTCCGATTTAATAATATTCCAGATATTGCTTTCTTAGTGTCTTCACTATTATGGAGAAATATAAGAAAATTGCCTTCATGAAGGATGGGAAAACTGCAGATGAGGAAAACAAAGGTTAAAATGATTTGCCCAGGGTCACAAGCTAGTAAGTGTCTGAAGCTAGATTTGAGCTCAAATATTCCAGATTCTAAGTCCAATGCTCTAGTCATGGTGCCACTTAGTTGCTTCTAGATCTGGTATCTTACCTTCAAGCCAGAGGAGAGGGAAGAAGATGGGGGATTAGCTGGTCCATGGAACAGTTAGAGCACACACAAAAGTTATTAAGTTCACTTTTATATTTGTGTGGTTTGTGGTACTCCAAAACAATTACAATAGTAACATCACATATCACTGTAATAGATATATTAATGATGAAAAAGTTTGAAATACTATAAGAATTACCAAAAGTAACACAGAAACATGATGTAAGTAAATAAGTATGAACTTTTCCTGTCCCCTCAGGTTCACCTCAACATGACTTCCAGGCTCTCTTCTTCCTCAGGGTTCAAGATTCAGCTGTCTTCTGTAGATCTCTTTGCATGGATCATGAAAATTCTGTCATTGTTACTTTTAAAAATTATTCTTCTTAATTATTATTTTTTTAGTGAGGCTATTGGGCTTAAGTGACTTGTCTAGAGTCACACAGTTAGTAAGAATTAAATATCTGAGGTCATTTTTGAACTCAGGTCTTCCTGACTTTAGGGATGGTGTTCTATTACTGCCCCATCTAGCTGCCCCTTCTTAATTATTTCTAAAAATTATTCATTGCTATTTTTGATTTTTACCTCCCCATCATATCTAAACTTATTTCTTCTTCCCTTCCCTCATTCAGAGATGCTTTTTCAATTTACTTATGCTATTGGGAAAATGGGGGAGGTAGCCTTGCTTGCTACAGAGTCATCACAAATCTTCAATCTGTTAAAAAAAAAATGCAACATCTACAAAGTGCAATACAACAAAGTACACCTGTATTGGATAGCATTTATATAGAATTTTAAGGATTGCAATGTGATTTACATATATCTTATTTGACACTCACAATAATCCTTCAGAGGAAGTACTATTTTATAGACATGGAAACTGAGGCTGAGAGTTTGTCAAGTGTCCATCATTACACTGCTAGTAAATGCTAGAAGTAGGATTGAAATTCAGGTCATTCTGAGTCTGAGGCCAACTCTGTCTCCACTACACCACTCATCTGTGTCAAAAGTAACTCATAACAACTACAGCAATGCAAATGGAAAGTATACAGAAAAAAATGACACAATGTTATCTAGTTATAATGACCAAGCTTGCCCCAGAAGAAGAAAAGAGAAAATGTACTCCCCCCTTTTCTTGGGGGGGGTTCAACATTTACTTTTGTAAGATTTTGAGTCCCACCTTTTTCTTCTTCCCTCCCTTACTTCCTCCCTCCCCAAGACAGTAAGCAATCTCATAAGGTTATAGACCATACCTTCCTTTTTTGGAGAGGCAGGAAACTATGTGTGGGAAACGATGAAGACAATCACCAGTTTGGGTTAATGGATTAGTATTAATTTTTTTCTTTCTTTTAAAAATATTCTAAACAGTTAATTAGCATTTATTAAGCAACTACTATGTGTCAGGCACTATGTGCAGTTTTTTGCTTTTCTTTGTAATCCCAACACTGCTCTTGTTTTAAAAGAGTTTATGGTATAATGGAGAGACAGCATGCAAATAATTGTATACAAATGAGAAATACAGAATAAATTTGGGGTATTCTCAGAGGGAAGACATGAAATCTTAAAGAGGAGAAGAAATGACCTTTTGAAGAGAGTGGGACTTTAGCTGAGAGCTGAAAAGAAGCCAGGGAATCCAGGAAGCAGAGAGTTCCAGGCATATAACTCTGGCTGTAGGGAATGAAAATGTTTAGAGTATACTAGGTCAGAGGAATAGCAAGGAGGGGAATAAGGTATAAGAAGACTGTAAAAATAGGAAGGGACCAAGTTGGAAATGGTTTTAAGAGAATTTTATATTTTATCTTGGAGGTAACAGGGAATCATTAGAGTTAAGTAAATTGAAAAAGCATCTATGAATGAGGGAAGGGAAGAAGAAATAAGTTTAGATATGATGGGGAGGCAAAAAATCAAAAATAGCAATGAATAATTTTTAGAAATAATTAAGAAGGGGCAGCTAGATGGGGCAGTAAATAGAACACCATCCCTAAAGTCAGGAAGACCTGAGTTCAAAAATGACCTCAGATATTTAATTCTTACTAACTGTGTGACTCTAGACAAGTCACTTAACCCCAATAGCTTCACTAAAAATAATAATAATTAAGAAGAATAATTTTAAAAAGTAACAATGGCAGAATTTTCATGATCCATGCAAAGAGATCTACAGAAGACAGCTGAATCTTGAACCCTGAGGAAGAAGAGAGCCTGGAAGTCATGTTGAGGTGAACCTGAGGGGACAGGAAAAGTTCTTGTCTGGAAGGTCAAGTAGCAAAATTAGATGTAATAAAGGTGCAAAAAACAAACAAAAAAAAAACCCCACCAGACTGAACTGAGGAACTAACGATAGGAGAGAGGCACTCAGACTGCACACTCAGGCCAAAGGGTTGGGAGAATCACATTCCAGAAAGATGACACATCCATAGCCCTCTCAAAACAAATCCATTTGGATAAACCTGGTTACCAGTGTTTGGAGGAAGACCTGAGGTGCAAAGGGAAATGGCATTGAAGAAAGGAAGATAGATCAGATAGGACAAGTTTCTGTCCTTGTAACCAAGCTTTGGGTATCTTAGTTTGCTGTATTTGCCCACTTATTTTGCTTTTGTGTGCTTCCTCTTTAATTACCAAAAAATTCCTTTGATATTGTAATAATTGGTCAGTAATTACTATGAAGGGCTTATTTTAGGACTTAAAGGCCAAGGGGAAAAAGGTTTGATTTGGAGGGAAAGTCTGCCCTAGGAAGTGAGCAGAATAAGGAAGTTATGAGTTCATGGATGTAATCTGGGATATAAGCCTTTATAAGTTTTTAAGATAGCAATATGATTCAAATGCTAAGAAATTAGAATAACAAACCTTAAAGTAGTTTAAAGCTCTGAGAGAAGAGTCTGTGTTGTCTTTCCAAAATACCTAGGACAGAACAGGAACTAAAGTGCTACTAGTTGAATTAAATTATTTGGTTTACATAAAAAAACTATAGCACTGTTGAATATATAACAGGTTATGTTTGAATGAACAAATTAATGAATGAAAAGTCATTTATTAAATTCTATGTTCCCAAAGTTGTGCATTCTCTACCACTCACCAATGTGGAACCTTCCCTTTGGTCAGGTCAGTCTCCTTGGTTTCCCCCCCCCACACACACACACACACACATGCTCATGTTCCTATCTCTTTGCTTTGGATTATGTGTTTTCTGTATTGGATTCCTCTTCTACTCCTTTTCAGCCACCTAAAGTCTACTCATCCTTTAAAGTTCAACTCAAGTTCTACTCCTTCATGAAACCGCCCAAATTTTCTAATAAAGGTATACTCAAAAGGTAGTCATCATCAACTTGATGTCTACTTGGAGGATCTCCAAAAGGATATGAGCTTGGCCCTATGCTGTTTAACATTTTGATGTTATTGATCAATATCACTGATCATTGACTTGTATAATGTCATATGTGGTATTATTCCCAAATAGGCAGATGATGACATTGGATGGCTCAGCCAAAACATTGGATGATGGATTCAGGATCCGGAAGGATTCTGGCAGGCTAGGACAATGGAACAAACAGAATAAAATGCATTTTAATATTGACAAATAAAAATAATTTTGCACAGGTTAAAAAAACCAAATTTTTAAGTATGAGATGGGAAAGGCATGGTTGTATGAAAAAGCATGGGAGTTTTATAGACAGAAATCTTTACAGGAGTCAAAGATAAAAGGCCATGCTTCAGAAACTAATGTGATCTTGGTCTTCAATAAGAAAACCTCCAGGATTATGGAGGAAATGATCCCTCTGAACTCTGTTCTAGTTAGATTTTACTGGATAGTCACTTTAAAAATTCCCACTTTCAAAGAGAACACTGATAGATTAGAAAGGGGAAGGCAACCAGAATGATGAAAGACCCTAAGGGTTCCTTTCCCATACTGAAGATGTTAAATCTACAGAATGCTTAGGAGACACATAAAAGTTTTAGTCTACTGAGTAAGTGCCTCATATATCCTAACTTGTCTAGATAGGCTCTCCAATCATCTCTTCTCTAGACACTTTACATGAACCATTGCCCATTAACCATTGTCTCCCTCTTGGTCATTCAACATTGCAATTGTTATTACTCCTCCATGGTAGTATTAACCATTCTTGTAGGCTTCAAACCAATATTCCCTCCCCTAGCCACCACCTCTTTATGTGTAGAAGCTAACTTCCCATTGATATTTGTGTCCCAATGACCCAGACACAACAAGCATTTAATAAGTAGGGTTTTTTTATTGTTAGTTTGCTCATCTGTAGAATGGAATTTGAAATAAGTCACTTCCAGTTCTAAATCTATGCAACTATACTAGCCTCTGGGGATACAAGCCAAAACCTGAAACACTCCATGCCCTTGGATAATTGACATTGTACTGAAAACTTTGGAATTCCTATGAAGTTACCATCTATATGACATCATATATCACTTGATTATGGTCCTGCTGTCCAATATTTTTAAAATAATATTTTATTTCCCCAATTATGTGTAAAAACAATTTGTATTGTGTAACATTTGAAGTGAACTGGTAATCTGTCTCCATTGAGATTATCTGTTATTAGGTTAACTACATCCTTGTTGTGGGAAAGCAAAAGAGATAAAAAAAACAAAATGCATTGTAAACCATAAAGGGCTGTTGATTAAGAACAAATGCTCTTGCTTTAAGATCTAGTACTTTTGGAAGAAAATAACACAAAAAGTTTAAAATTGCAAATAGAATGGAAGAAAAATATCCATCTGTGATGGAAAGATAATAATAATAATAATAAGCATTTCTGTAATGCTTTAAGATTTGTAGAAGAGGGAATTGATGCAGAGAGAAGTGATTTACCTAGCTAGCAAGCAATCCAAATTCTGGATTTGAACTTGAATCTTCCCAAGTCCAACTCTAGCCCTTTATCAGAGGAATACTAGTTTTTCTTACAGCATGCAAACAAATATTTTTAGGAACATATAATCCAATATAACTGGGATTTTCCTGTCTCTACAATCTGAACCTGCGAACTCCACTCAAGAACTGTTTTTCTAAGCTATTTTGTTTCCCAGGTTACTAAATTCTATAGTTAACATACTCTGTCACCCTTAGGGCTGAAAACCAAAAAATCAAGCAGGAGCAAAAAACCCAGCACACACAGGATAAGGATGCCAACTATCAGGCCCCAACAATAAGCTAAGTTCCAGGAAATAAACATTAAGGAAGCTAGAATGAGTCAGGCAGAAATATTCCTTTAAAAAGAGGGTGAATGCCAGTGTTGTGTCTGTGTTCTGTAGCAGAATAGAGTGAAGTAAACTCCAGTATTTGCCTTTTCAGAGCAGGATAAGCCTGCTGAGAGCTGCATCTTTGTGTTCCTCTAGGCAGATGGGGATTATAAAAGATGCACAACTACTCCATTTGTTTTCATGATGGACAAAAGGAATCAGTGGCTGGTACTGAAGGCCAGCTGAAATAGGACTCTGCTTTCATTAATGCATAAAAAGCCGTTATGAGCCACTGTATCACTAATGGAGCTTTCTTCTTGAGAAATGCCACTTAGTACAGTATAAGCAAAGTTCATCAACTTTAGTTAGCTGCTATTATTTTTTGTCTTCTAGCCAGAAAAGCATCATCCTCTGTGATATAATATCTTCCATACAACATTTCAACTCCAAGGGGGAGCCCTATCAAAGCTGCTTCATACAATTAAATTTAACCCAACAAATTCAAAAGAGAAAAGCACTGAAAATCACTTTAGTTTCCCTATTAGTAACTTTGTTTTCTAGGTCTATCAGAGGAGTTTTCAGATCTTGACCCTGAAACACTATGTGTAACTATGGACAAATCACTCAGCACTTCTACCACTATCTTCCTCAGTGACATAAGAGTATTTTGAATAAAAGAATAGCATTTACTAAGTATTTTCTATATACCAAGCACAGTACTAAGCATTAGGAACATAAAAGTTAGACAATCCTTGCTTTCAAGAATTCACATTCTAGTACGGTTAGCCAGATAACAAAAACAACAATAGCAACAACTAGCTTATAGAGTGCTTTAAGGTTTGTAAAGAGCTTTACATAGATCATCTTTTTTGAGCTTCACAGCAATACCGTAAGAGAAGGAAGAGGAAGAGAAAGTGGGAAAGGGGGAAGAAGAAAAAGAGGAAAAAAAGAGCAGAAGAAAGAGAAAGAACTGAAGAGGGGTAAGGATTTGTACAAAGGTCTTCCTTATAAGGTTCTATTATGGCACCTCTCTCCCCCATTATCTCTCAGGTTCTAATACTCTGGGGTAATGAAGTTATAACTACACTTACCTTATGGAGCCACAATGGGAGATTTTCTGAATCACTACTCAATGAACGCCTTTGCTGAACTGCTGCCCAGCAGTAGGAATCCACAAAAGCAGCCTGCCGCCAAGAGAATGAACTGGGAGAGAAGCAGCTTATCTGTGTACCTAGGAAACAAAACAAAATATTGTTAATAACTTAAAACATCTTTGGCAGAAATTTGATAACATACTTGTTAACATGACAGAAATTGGTACTACTTTGTAATGTCAGAATTTCAATAATGTCCATACATTCCTACTCCTGAGATATTATTCTTGCTTACGTTGAGGTGAAACACACTAGGTTTCCCCACCCAAGGATTTTGCCTTGTGAAGAAGATGAGATTAAACTGGATCTTAGCTTCTAGTGTTCTTGGCTGCTTCTAATGGAATTCATGATATGAAAGACAAAACAGTTGGAATGAAATGGCTTTTCTCACCCAGATTACTAGGGGCTACTGGGGTTTCATGAATAAAATTTGATACCTCATATTGTCTCTCCGCCATCTCCTCCTAAAACAATTCCAACTTTGCCTTGAGTTTCTTTGGTTGAGAAATCCACTGAATATCCCCAAGAGTGACAGGCTTACTATCCTGTTACGCCAATTTAAGACACTTTATCCCTCCCCTCCTGGCTTTGATTTATTCACACATGACATCTGCAATGTGCCTTCTTACTATTTGTTCACTGATTCATTGTCCCAAACAGAATCTGCTTCATTAGGTAACTACATAAAGCATCTCCTAGGTGGGGACAAGGTAGGGACAGCTAGAGATGAGGAGAGGTTATAGAGAACAAAATTCAGAAGATGTGGACACCATGGACTCTGACAGGATCTGACAATAATCTAGTCTAGGAATATAGGGCCCATTTAGATGTTAAGAGCAGGAAGAATCCTTAGCACTCAACTAATCCAACCCCTCAAGCTATATACCCAATTAAAATTTTCTGTCCCCAAATTTCTATGAATTCCTATAAATTCTTTGGGGGCAGAAGATGTATCCTTTGGCTTTTTTAAGTCTAGGGTTTAGCCTAAATACTTTACACAGAATAGGGGCTCAGCTCAATAAATGCTGATTGAATTGGTAATATGTTGATTAAGTGGTAATAAATATTAATTGCTGATATTTACATAGGGCATTAATGTTTACAAAATACTTTACATAAATTATCTCCATAGATCTTCCCTACAACTCTGGAGGTAAATTCCCCTTTTACAGAAGAGCAAAACAAGTCTGAAAAAAGCAAAATTACTTATCTGAGTTACAGCAAGTCTCAGGCGTACTTGAACTCAGGTCTTCTTGAAGATAATTCTAGAGCTTTATCTACAATTCTTTTTTTGCTCTTAAAAAGTCTGATGCAGGGCAGCTAGAGGACACAGTGGATGGAGCACTGGCCCTGAAGTCAGGAGGACCTGAGTTCAAATCCTGTCTCAGACACTTAATACGTCCTAGCTGTATGATCCTGGGCAAATCACTTAACCCCAATTGCCTCAAGGGGGAAAGTCTGATGTGAAGTTTTGTTTCCATTAAGCCAATAACATAAGTTATCATATAATAAAGTGCTAAAATATTATTTATATAATTAAAATAACTTACTATCTATCCCCTGTTAAGAGTGTATAATTTTTTTCCCTTCAGGTGAAATAGTTATGCTTACTTCCATGCCTGCTTCCCCACCTGCTTTGGGAACTTTAGGCATGCCTCTGTATGCTAACTAAGTTAATTTTATAATGGTGTACATTTGCAAGGGGCTTAGTAACAGACACCAGTGTGAGGCAAAAAAGCAGGATATATTGCTAACTGATCTATCAAGGATCAAGCCTAAAGCCTGATTTCTTTAGTGTTGTGTTCTATCACAAGAATGAGAATTACATATTTGAGAAACACTTGAGTTCCCAAAAGCAATTGAATTCTAAAGAATAATAACTTTGTTTTCGTACTTTAAAACAAGGTATAAAAAACCATACCACTGAAATTTTATAACAAGTGAGAAGAGGCATCATGCATGTTTATCTGCCTAGGAGGACAAGATAATAGGTACTGGAGGGCAGTATGAATAAAACACACAAGTGGTCAACATATGAGCCAATCCCTTAAATAAGAAATATTAAATATTTACATTTAAGAGAATGAAAAGATACAGGATAATTATTCAATAGAGAATCTTTTGTTGTGCACACTGAACCCTTCTTAAATCTCTCTCTTCTGTAGAGGAAATTTGTCTTTTGTTCCTCCCAGAAAATGGGAGTCTTTTGGCTTGACTGGGAAGAGTGGTAGGCTGACCCTCAAATCTCTTCCTGCTTCAAGCATTTTTAATATCAGAAAGCAGAAATGTATCCCATGAGTTGAGTTTTCAGAAAGATATTTCAAGTCCATATGAGAATGAGATCTGTTTAAAAGAAGAATGGTTTTCTTAAACTCCATATGGACTTTCATAACTGAATGTGGAAGATGCAAAATTATCACTTATTATCAGTAAATTTATGATTTGTATATCTAATTTATACATCCTGTACCCAGGGTCACCAAAAAAATTTCTTTGGAGAAAAGGAATTGTAAGTAGAAAAAGTTTAAACTATCTCAGGAAGTTGTGGATTTCCAATAAATGAAGGGATTCAAGTAATAGGTGAATGAGTACCTGTCAGGTATATTCTAAAGGGAATTCCTATTTAAATATTTACATATGGATTATCACAGTCACCCCTAGATCCCAACTAATATGTTTGATCAAGTGTAATTGAACAGCAAAGGGATGAAATATGTATTTATGAAGATCTCATCAAAACCTGCACAAGATATGTCAAGTTACTGCCTCATGTAGTAGTTTATAACACAGCTACAGGAAAGATGGAGGTTATTAGATCTCACAATCTTATATGTTCTGCATTGCAATTGTAATTCAAACTGGTATCTTCATTAAGTTTAACATTAAGATGTTGAATCCTTTCAGGGAAGGATGCCCAAGCTGCTCTTAATCTTTTTTTTTTTTTTTTTTTTTTTTTTTCCTGTCTGGAGACCAGTCAACATTTGGGCCATTGCATGGCCTTGCATTTATGCTGTAAGGATTGGCAGAGTAGGCTACAAGATAATAATAGAAGGCTGCAACTAGTAATAGAAAACAGACACCACAATGCCCTGAGTGGGTTAATGATAGATGAAAAGTATTGTCAAGAGCATGTAAATGAGTTCCTTAATCTGGTTCTGATAAGATTTGAGTTGAGCCAATTCTTTCTTAATGTTTTGTCTCAGCATGTTGTTATTATTGGTTCTGCTTTTAAGGAAGTTTGTTCAAAAGTCTCTGTGACTACTGGGGCCAAGTGTCAGGGACTGACCACTTATGAAGAAGTCTTAGTATGTAATGGATCCCTATTTATTACAAAGGGCAAAAATAGGAAGTAGGGTAAGAAAATAAGGCAAGAATACCAGAAAGCAGACTAATGGAGTGGGGTTTGTCAGGATAGCAAAGGGTGGATCTTTTGTGGGTATATCCAGGTGACAATGTGATACTGAATAAAGTATCTTCACACAAGAAAATCCTTCACTCATCTTAACCATTTCCAAATAGTCCTGACTACCTGCTAGCTTCTCAGACTAACAAATGTCTGTGAAATATTATACTGAGCCTCTTGGAGCTTGGCAGAGTATTGCCTCCATTACCTTGTCGTTTTTTTTCCTTTTTAGAAATTTACATTTTCTTGTTTATTATGAACTTAAGCATCAATAAACACACACATTTCCATTTATGAAGAAAAACAAAATTCTATGTGAAATCATATTTTGTAGTATATGAAATTAAAATAGTGACAAAAAAAAAACCCAAAAAATAAATAAATAAATAAAATAGTGACAAAGTTATCCTGTATGCATCCCCTTCTGAACTTTTTTTTCTTCTATGCAATTAAAAAAATTTTTTGCATCTCTATCATTACCCATAAATTCAGTCTGTCACCAATGTTATTTCTTGTAACATATACAGTCAAGCAAAACAATTTAATAAATTGAGCAGATCTAAAAAGGAGGCCTCCTTTTGCATCTCTAGTCAATCACCTTTCTGCTAAGAAATGTGTAGAATTATTCAATCATCTTTGCATTAATCAGAATTTTGAAATCTTTCCAAGATGTCTTTTACATTATTGTGGTCATTGTATAAGTTATTCTCCTGCTTCTGCTCACTTCACTCTATATTAGTTCATACCAGTCTACCCCGGGTACTTTGAGATGGAAGAGGTATTTGTCATATTCATAATTTCTCATAGAGCAGTAGTATCCCATTATCCCATTACATCCATATGCCACAATTTGTCCAGTCATTCATCAGTTGTTGGGCAATCACTTTGTTTCCAATTTTTTAAATTGCTGCTAAAATTTTCTGTATATATGAGTACTCTGGTACTGGTATGAACAAATGTGGAGTGAAGGAGAACCATTTATACAATAACCACAATAATGTAAAGATTTCAATTCTTTCTCTTCCCCTTCTTCTCCCCACACCTTTTCCCTAGACACTCACACACACACACACTCTCTCTCTCTCCCTGTCTCTCTGTCTTTCTCTCTCCCTCTCTCCCTCCCTCCCTCCCTCCTTCTCTCCAACAGGCTGACCTTTCCTTCTTAGTCTCTTTTCCTAGTTGGTGAGCTTGCTATGAGGCTTAATATCAGAATTTATAATCATTACATATCAAAATGGTTAATACTGATTGGGATAAAATAGAAGTCCAAATAATCATCTATCACAGTAGTAAGAAAAGCAAAACTGAAGCCATTCCTGCCCTTAAGGAACTCATATTCTATTAGGAAAGGTATTGGGCATGTGTATGTATATACATATATATATATATATATATATATGTGGACATGCAGGTATGTGTGTGTGTGGTAGACACACATGTGGGTATATGTATACATAAATACAAGGAGATTTTGAGATATAGGGCATTGGGATATGGAAAGAGGTTTAGATAGAAGGACTTGAACTAAGCTTTGAGGCATGCAAGGAATAAGGAGATAGAGATGAGAAAACTACATTAGGAAAAAGCATTGGGAGCAACTAATATAAAGACATAGAGAGTTAGAGTACATGTGAGGAAGCCTCATAGCAAGTTCATTTGCTTAATCATAGGAAGCCAATTAGAGGAACTCCACCTTTGTTTTCCTTGTTATGGTAGCGAAGCCCAACATGGCAGAGGTGGCTCCATGGAAAGTCCCTGGAAAGTCCCCCAGCTATTTTTGTTGCCTCCATCTCTTGTCACCCCTCTCTTGCCCAATATGAGGAAATGACCATAAGCACTTGACCAATAAGTGGTGCTGGTTGTCAGTCTGCAACCTGCCTTTCTACCAACCCATGACTGTGCTCATTGGCTTGGTAGATCTCCTTTAAAGTCAAGAAAGGTCTGTCAAGATCTTCTCATTAGCCCTTTTTGTCAACAAAAGGGAGTCTGTATTTTCTATTAACCCTCCTGGAGGTCAATGGCAAGATCTATAAACCAATGAGATGCTGTATTTTTAATTTGCTTCATCTGTATTGTCCAGGTAGCAAGCACTACTAAAACTAAGGTCCTGCAGAAAGAAGGCATCTCAGATTGTAAGAAGGATCTGAGGTTCACATCATTAGAGAGAAAGGACCACGTACCTTTTACTAAAGTGCTACTGGCTCAGAGTTCTGTCTAAGCTTTTTTTATTTTAGGAAGGGCAATTAAAAAAACCCAGACTCCCTAGTTCCTGGCTTGTGGTAGATATTAAATAAATACTTATTTTTTGATGTCGTGTCAGCTGAGAGAGGAAATAGATGTATCATGTTTGGAATACCACTTCTTACAAGAGAGAGTCATTTTCTGATCCCCTACCAGTTGCTAGTTTCTTCCAAATTCTCCAGTTAGTTTACATTTGTTGTATATTCACTTATCTATGTAGATATAGTTTTCTTCAAGTAGAAAGTAAGCTCCCTGGAGGCAAGACCTATTTCATTTTTGTCTTTGTGTCCCCAATATCCACCACAGTCCCAAGCCTACAGTTGTTAATAAATGTTTATTCAATTGGATTCTAAGATACATATGACTCATTATCAGGCATTAAAAGGCAAGTAAGAGCTCAGAAGAATTAAATTCTAACCATAACACTACAGATATTGCAAGTGAGAAAAAAATGGAGAAAAACAACAAGAAACTTGAATTAACAAAGAACTCTTCAATAGATTTAGAATTTCAAAGACTAGGTACAAAAGATCAAAGATACACATTTAACTAGCATTTAGTGGCCCTGTGGTGAGGAGGGGATACAAATTTGGTTTGAAGCAAGAAGACAAATAAAGAAGAAAGCCTAACAGAATTATAAAGTCCAGAGTAAGGAGTCTTGAAACCATCTAGTCCAATCCATATCTAAAAAAGCCTTTCCCTCTACCACATAACTTTCAATAGGTTAATTCAACTTCTTATGGAAGGTTTCCAAAAAAGTGAGAACCCCCCTACCCAAGATATCCCATTCTGCCTTTTCAACAATAATGAGGGGACAGCTAGGCAGAGAGGCCATACAGTGGAAAATGCTGGACTTGAGAGTCAGAAAGAAGTGTTCAAATCCTGCTTTAGATACTAGGAGATGATAAGCAAGTCATCTAAACTGTTTCAGCCTCAATATCTTCATGTATAAATGGGGGAAAAATAATATCACCTACCCCACAGATTTGTTGTGAGATCAAATATTTATAAAAGTGCTTTGTAAATCTTAAGGCATTATATAAATGCTAACTCTTATTATTATTTTCATTTATCAGGCTTTCTTTTTTTTCCTTACAAAAAGTTTAAATTTGTCCTTTTTGTGATTTCTGTTGCCTATGAGACAGCTTTTCAAATACCTGAAGAGTTATCACATGCCTTCGAAATCTTCTCTTCTCTAGACCAAACACTGCTAGTGTGTGGTTTAATGAATAAAGGGCTAGACTTGGAATAAAAAAAAAAAAAAAAAGTTTAAATCTTGCCTCAGACATTTACTATCTGTGTAATTTTGAGCAAGTCACTTAAATCCTTCTCAATCTATTTCCTCTTCAGTGAAAAGGAGATAATAATAGCATCTACCTCACAGGAGTGTTGTAAGGATCAAATGTGAAAATAAATATTAAGTGCTTTTTAGCCTTTAAAAAGCACTACATAGAAATTATATGGAAGAGTATGAAGCTCTTTGCTAGTCAAGCTGCCCTCTTCTAGATGCCTTGTAGCTTATAAATATCTTTACTAAAATGTGATACCCAACACTGAACACAATACCCCTATGATCTGACTGAGGTTGAGAATAGAGTGTTATTTCCCTAGTCCGAAATTCCATGTTTGTGCCTCTCCAAATGTAGCCCAAGGCAAAAATAGCTTTCCTAGCTGTTAAATTCTATGGACTTACACTGCGTTTATCCTTAGTTCCCCTTCAAATGAAACACTATCTAGGCATAGCTTCCCTACCTTGTACCTCTGTGTCGCGCCCCCCAAAAAAGTCAACTTTACAAATGTACAACTTTACATTGGTCTCTATGAAATGTCATCTTATTATGTGTGACCTACTGTTCTAGCTTTCCCTTCTAACTATCTGTAAATCTGATAAACTCAGCATGTATCCTTTTATCCGAAGCATGGATAGTAATATGAAGTAACCTAAGCCCAAACTGAGATTCTTCCAGGTACTCAGACCTACCAAACTGACATTGAAATTTAAATGACTTCTATTTAGGTTTTACCTGGCACAGAATCACAGAATTTTAGAGTTGGATTTACCCTCAGTGATCAGGTAGTCTAAACTATTACACCAAAAGGATCCCCAAGACAATTTATCTGTTTTTCTACCATAGCTCCTCTCCTGGAGCAGGCTGCTCTGAGGCAAAAAGATCTACCATCATAAGGGTGCTCAGCATTCTCCTCTTACTCCCTTCCTGAAGTCTAAGTTATTCAGAACTTACTTGTCTGATCATATGATTTGGATGTATTGGGAATTATCAATTCTATTCCTTCAGGTAAAATAGAAGACCACTGGTATTGATCATCTATCTTAACATTATTTTTTAAGGGTTTCCAGCCTTTCTTTCCATATGCCTTTTCTTTGTAAGGGCTTCCTATCCTGCCATTCCATAGTTTTTGTTCATTCTTCATTTTATTTTCTTTTCCTCCTTTTTTTTTTTCTGAGGCAATTGGGGTTAAGTGACTTGCTTAGGGTCACACAGCTAGGAAGTGTTAAGTGTCTGAGACCAAATTTGAATTCAGGGCCAGTGCTCTATCCACTGTGACATCTAGCTGCCCCTCATTCTTCATTTTCAAAGAGGTACAAAGACATCACTTTTAAGAGCAAAGGTCTTAACTTGCAAGTAAATTAGATTTAAGTGAAGGAGAGCTTCACAAAATCATCATCCTCACTCTCTCCTCCACAATCCCTGGAGTCCAAATTTATTTCTTTCTTCAATTATATGAAATTTCATCATTGTAATTAATCCCTTTACTTATACATATTCCAACCTCTTTGTGTCTTAGTAAAACATCTGTGATTTGTTATGGCTAAAAATAAATTCATTATCTTGTGCCTCAAGTTTGTTTTCCTCAAATCTAGGAGTTGGTTTTGTTTGTTTGGTTGGTTGGTTGGTTGGTTTTTCCTGCAGTTTGCTAACCAGGTTAGTCTGTACAAGGAAAAAAAGATACACTTTCCATAACTAGGATTTAAATCCCAAACTTTTCTAGTTTGATTGAATGTATAAGAAATTATGCTTCTTTGGAATAGCTTTCAAAAAATCATCACATGCTAAGTGAAGTGAGCAGAACCAGGAGAATATTGTACAAAGTAACAGTCACACTGTGTGATGATCAACTATAATAGATTTAGCTCTTCTCAGAGACAATCCCAAAAGGCTTACAATAGAAAATGCTGACTTCATCCAGAGAAAGAACTATGGAGCCTGAATGATCAAAGCACACCTATTTTCACTTTTTTTTTCCTTCCTCATGATTTTTCCATTTTGTTCTGATTCTTCTTTCACTACAAGACTAATGTAGAAATATGTGCTACCTGACTGCCATTTGTTCCATTTGTACTCAGAAAGAAACCAGCAGTAATATTCATCCTATATCAGATTGCTTAGTCTCTTGGGGAGGGAGGGAGGAAGGGAAGGCAGAAGGAAGAAAAATTTGGAATTAAAAATCTTATTAAAATGAATGTTGAAAACCATCTTTGCTTATAATTAGGAAAAAATAAAATACTATTAAATGGGGAAAAAATTTTAATGAAAAAAGTCATCTTCTCTACATTGTGATGATACATCAGAATAGAACTTTGGTGAAAGAAGGTTAATAGTAAGAGGAATGAATGTAAAAATTGAGAATCAAAGAACACTGCATTTGGAACTGAAGCATATGAATCCTGGCTCTGAGGCTAGATTTGACTGCAGGCACTCTTGATTTCGGACTAATGCTTTGTCCACTATGCTATCCATTGTGCTGCACCTAAGATTTCTAAATTAAGCCAGTTAATACTTGCTCATACTTTTCCTCCTCCTACCAAGGTAAAAAACTCATTCAAGTAGCTAACTTTTTCAAATCCATGAGACAACACTAGTTACCTTCTGCATCCCAAACTGGGAAGGTGGAACTCAAAAAAATAATTCCTTTAGGCCAAATCTTTCTTGGTTTATCAATATAACTGACTTTACAAAAGGAAGAACAGAAATATACTTGAATTTAACTGCAATAGTCCGAAAAGTGATGTTTCTTGCAAAGTAACATTTGTTCCACTAAAAGTGTCTCAATCAAATCTCATTTTCTAGAGTATAAACTCAGACATCTCAGAAAATTGTCCTGCTCACTATCCACATCCGGAGATATGTTGCTCTAAACTATTCAAGGGTTGAGTATTATCATCTTTCTATTGTATCTAAAAAACTAGGCAATGACAATTTAATAGGGAAAGGTAAATTATTTGATTAAAGATAAGAGAGCAATTTCTTCAGGAACTAGCATGTCAAAACCAGCATATCTGTGTAATACTGCCTCACTATGACAGAAAATGTAGACTTTTCAAATATATGCAACCTAATTACTTTAAAAAACATTAAAAAGAACTTTGTTTAATTTAGGTAAAAACAAAGTAACAGGTTGCCTTGATGTGTGACTTTGGGGGCATCTAATATCTGCTCTGAGCCCAAAGTTTTTTTACTTGTACATTGAATGAGTTAGACCAAATAATCAATTTCTAAGTCTTTTATGGCTTTAAAGTTTGATTCATAGAGTAGTAGTGAACTTAGGATTCATGCATGATTATCTATTACCAGAGGCAAACCGGGAAGTACAGTTACCACTGGAGCCAAGAACAACAACAAATAGAGTTAAGATTAAGAGGGAGAAAAGAGCTCGGCATTAGCATTTTTCTTCTTTATATTTAAATAAGAATATGTATAAAGAGCTCCTTCATATTTAAAATGTCACAGATGTCTTATATTCACCATAATAATGCTGGGTGGAAATGCCCTTCAATAAAGTACACTTAAGAGTGAGAAGATATAACTAAAAATAACTCTATCTTAGTCCTAAAAAATCCCCATGATCCAGAAGAACAGGAAAAAAAAAGCATGAGACTGAAAACAAGAATAATTTGATAATGTATGGAAAATACACCCTAGAAAGCACACTCACCATATCTACCATCCTATTAAAATGACAAACTGTTGATACTGCTCAGGCAATGGGTAATATATTTAAGGAAGGTATGAGAACTGTAAAATATAAGCTTCTAGAGGGCAGGCTCTGTTTCATTTTTGGTTTTGGATACCCAGAATCTAGCTCATTGCTTGATACAGAAAAGTTTGCTGAACTGAAAATAAAATCTCCCTAAAACTCCACAGATAATTCTTGGGGATACATGTCTTGAAGTTGTTACAATACATGTTAGCCATAGCTTTGAGGCTTTGGTGTACAGTAGATAGAGCATTGAATCCAAATGAGAAAGACCTAAATTCAAATCCTAAATTCAAATCCTACCTCAGATATCTATTAGCTAAGTGATCCCTTTATTTCTCTCAGATTTAACAATAGTACCTGCCTTACAGGGTTTTGGTGAGAATCAAATGAAGATGACACACACATATAAAGTTCTTTGCAAACCTTAATGTATCTAATAAATACTTCCTGGAGACAGGAAGACCTGAGTTCAAAATGTATTTTAGATAATAGATGTGTGACTCTGACAAATCACTTAACTTCATTCATCTCAGTTATTTCATCTGTAAAATGAGCTGGAGAAGAAAAATGGAGGATATACTCCAGAAAATTTCCTAAGAAAACCCCGAAATGAAATCAGATATGATTCAACCACAACAACAACGATCACTGTCATTACTGTCACCATCATTATCATTATTATTACATCTTTCAAACCAGACAGCCTTTCTATTTATAATCTTTATTTAAACCAATCAATAATCATCTAATAATAATAATAGATTGTGAGCAAATAAAGACAAAAATTAAAATATTACCTGCCCTGGGTAGTTATATTGTTGAAAATAACATGTACATATCTAAGTATATATAATATCAAATTTATGGGAAGCAGGAAAATGAGAAAGGCTTCACAAAGGATATGACATCTGAATTAGGCTATGCAGGAGATTAGGGAATCTAAATGACAAAAGTGAGAAAAGAAACTATTTCAAGCACAAGGACACAGTCTGTAAAAAAAAGAAAAAAAAAGGGAAAGGGGGGGTAGAAATAAAGAATGACAGTAGTGGTACTGCTATTGGCTTAGGTCAGTTGCCTGGGGTCCACGTTGCAGCTTAATGTACATCTGTGCATAGAGATAAAGAGAAGGGAAGAGAGAGACTAAATATAAATAAATACAAACTATTTGACTATAAAATAGTTTGGAAAGAAAAGCATTAGCAGTTGGTGGGGGACAGGAAAAGCTTTATACAGAAGATAGTGCTTGGTGTGAATTTTAAAGAAGAGGGACTTTCATGATGGAGTGCATAAATATAATATTAATACAATACAAAAATAAATACAAATAATAAATATAGGGTTTATACTCTCAGCTAGGGAGATTAAGAAGACCTCATATTTAGGGTGGAACATATTGCAGCTAGGTGGTGCAATGGATAAAGAGCCAGACCTAGAGTCAGGAAGACTCATCCTCTTGAGTTCAAATTTAGCTTACCTAGCTGTGTGACCCTGAACAAGTCACTTAACCCTGTTTGTCTCAGTTTCCTCATCTGTAAAATTAGCTGGAGAAGGAAATAGCAAACTACTCCAGTATCCTTGCCAAGAAAACCCCAAATGGAGTCACAGAGAGTCAGACATGATTGAAAGCTGACTAAACACCAACAATATGAACTGAATTCTGAACAAAAATAGATCTTTAAAGAGGTAGAGGTAAGGAAGAAATGCATTACAAGCTTAGGAGAAGGACTATACAAATGCATATTGCCAGGAGATGAGATGTTTTAAGTGAGTAAGAGTAGTCTGCATTTGCGTTCCAAGCCTGATTCACCAAACTATGAATAATTGTTCATAGTCTTTTAAAAAAAAAAAAAAATTTAAAAACAAGCATTTTTAAAGCACCTATTATGTGTCAGACACTGCACTACACACTTTACAGATATTATCTGATTTGATTCTTATAACAACCCTAAGAGGTGGATGCTATTATCATCCCCATTTTACAGTTGAAGAAACTGAGGGAAGTAGAGGTTAAATTATCTGACAATGGTCACACAGCTTACTAGTATTTGGGACTAGATTTGAAATCACATGTTCCTAACATCAGGTCCAGCACTTTGCCCAGTCCCCTGGCACATAGTGTGCCATATTTTGGTTTTGTGTTGTTTAGTCGTTTTTAGTTGTGTTTGACTCTTCTTGACCCCATTTGGGGTTTGCATGGCAAAGATTCTAAAGTGGGTTACAATTTCCTTCTTTGCTCATTTGACAAATAAGGAAACTGAGTCAAAAAGAATTAAATGACTTGCCCAGGACCACACAGTTAGGATCTGACAACAAATTTGAACTCTGAAAGAGTTGACTTCCTAATTCCAGACTTCACTCTACTGACTGTGCTACCTGACTGCCATTTGTTCCATTTGTATTTAAAAAGAAACCAGCAGTAATGAGAGAAAGATGAAAAGAGGTAAATTTGAGGTCAATATCTGGAATAATTTCCCAATAGCAAAAACTGTCTGAAAGTAGAATGAGCTATCTAGAGAAGGGGCAAAAGTTGGTTGACAACTTACTGAATATGTTAGAGAAAAAGATTCCTTTGTGAATGCATTGACTGGATGCTACCAAGGTTCCTTCAAACTCTCACATTTTGTGATTCTGTAACCCTAGCACAAATATCTGAAAGGATAAATTGGTGCTCAATAAATGTAATTAAATGAATGATTGGGCTTGGCCATCTTAAGACATTAAAATAATGTATGATGATGTCAACAATTTCCTTTTTTAAAAATTATCTTATTTAATTTTTGATTTATGAAATAAAACAATCTTTCCATAATATATTAAAATAAAAAAGATGATTACATATGAAACTATTATGTACAATTTGCTATTCCTTTTAAATATATCATAAAGTTATCATGTAAATTTTTCTGCCCATCACCTTAACATCTGACCTAAATATGTATATATGTGCATATGTATCTATATGTATATGATGTCAACAATTTCATGAGTCAAAAAGGGATATTTTTATATTTCTTAATAATGGAAATAATGAATGGAAAAAAAGATGGTCAAAAGTGAAACCAAAAGTTGTTTCTTTTAGCTGTCATGTAAAATGAGTCACAAAGAGAAAAAGGCTAATTTCTCAAGACCTCATTAAAAAATAGAAGGGAAAAAAAGTGTTTATAATGAAAATCAAATTAATTGTCATAGACATTAGGATTCTTCCCTAAAGAAACTAAAGTTACTTTGATAACACATTATGGGACTGAGGTAACTGAGGCTAATTTCAGCAGAACTCAAGTACTAGCAATACAAAAAGCTATGGGTCCACCAACATACTGTCTGTTCTTTAAGAACTATAGATTTAAAGTTAGAAGGAAGTCCAGAAGCCAGTGAATCTAGTTTCCTTATATTAGAGATGAAAAAATGGAGCCCCAGAGAGGCTATGACTAGTCCAGAGTCACAAAGCGAGTAAGAAACAATATCTGAAACCAAGTTTTTCTGATTTCAACTCCAGTGACCTATCTGCTATATCATTACCTGCCCTTCCTGCCCCTTAATGCCCATGAGAATTGGCATTTTGGGGGGCATGACAATGTGTGAAATACTCTTGTTAGAAGGATTTACCCACAGAGATGAAACCATGGAACCTTAAAGTGTTAACTTAAGATTTAAAATAAAGCAATTACTTCTGGAATTGCTGAAAGGGACCTAGATTTGGAGTTAAGAACTAGTTTTGGTTCTTGGCTTTGCCACTTATTAGATAGGTGATCTAGCTTAGTGCAGTTGAAACAGTCAGCTTCTGACTCCCGAGTCAGAGGAGCTGTATTTAACTTCTATCTCTAACATTTACGACCTGTATAACTTTAAATTTACAGATCTTAACCATCAGGGCCTCAGTTTCCTC
Source organism: Sminthopsis crassicaudata (assembly GCF_048593235.1). NCBI lineage: Eukaryota > Metazoa > Chordata > Mammalia > Dasyuromorphia > Dasyuridae > Sminthopsis > Sminthopsis crassicaudata. The sequence goes on from NC_133619.1 coordinate 546,693,151, forward strand.
ATTTTTTAAAATGAAGGGGTTGGACTTGATTCTCATGTTTCTTCTAGTTCTTTTGGGCAGCCAGGTGGTGGAGTGTACATAAAGCACTGGCCCTGAAGTCAGGAGGATGTGAATTCAAATCTGACCTCATACACCTATTAGCTGTGTGATCTGGGCAAGTCATGTAATCCTGATTTCCTTAAAAAACAAAGTTAAAGGTTTCTTCTAGTTCTGAATCTATGATTCTATGATCTCCCTCAACTCTAGTTTGCTCATCTGTAAAGTGATAGTATTGCTATTGATGATCTCCAAAGTTCCATCTACTTCCAAATCATATGGTCTTTATTAATATAACTTACATAAATACCAATCCATATCAGGAAATAAATAGGCATGGCAGAGGTTATGAATACAGTAGGCTCTCAAATAACATTTAAAAATATTTTTTTTTAAAATGATCCATCTCTTATGCCTTAAAAGCTATAGGAGATCCATGGGTTTTTTTGGTAAAGAAAGGGAAACTATGAATTTGTTAGTCTGGAAATAGCTTTGCCCATATGAAAAATCTAAGAGGAAAGGTCTGAAGTAATGAATGTAGATTCCAATCAACAAAACAACCAACAAACATGTAAATACTTACTATATCCTAGATACTGTGTTAATTAATACTGTGTTACAATTATGCAAAAATGAATATAAAATATTTTCTTTCACTCAAACTGAAAAATGTTATCTACTTCCAAAGAAAGAACTGGTGAAGTCTAAATGTAAATCAAAGCACACCATTTTTTCCACTTTATTTTTTCATTTTTTTGGTCTGTATTTTTTGTTTTTTACAACATGATTAATAGGGAACTTTGCTTCTCTGCACATGTATAACTTTCATCAAATTGCCATGTCAGGAAAAGATAGGGGGAGAGGAAGAGAATTTGGAACTCAAACTTCTTTTCAACTTAATACATGAAAATTACATGTAAAGATGATTTTCAACAATGACTTTTATAAGATTTTGGTTCCAAATTTTTCTTCCTTGACTTATATTCTTATAAATTTGTGAAAGTCCTTACTACTTCCTAAAACCCAAATTAAATGCCCTCTCTTCCATAGAATCCTCTCTGATCCTTCCACAGATCACAACATTTTCACTTGGGTCTCTCTAGCACTTTGTTTTGCAATTTTCTATATATTTGAGAAATGAGGTCTTTGTCAGAAACAGTAGCTACAAAAATTATTTGCCACCTTTCTGCTTTCCTTCTCATCTTGGTTGCATTAGTTTTGTTTATGCAAAACTTTTTTAATGTAATCAAAATTATCCATTTTATATTTATAATGTTCTCTATCTCTTCTTTGGTCATAAGCTCTTCTCTTCTCCATGGATCTGACAGGTACACTATTCCTTAAAAATCCAAATCAATAGTTTTTTCTCCTTTCTTTGTTGTTGTTTGATTGAACAAATCTGTTATAGACTAATTGGCTCAGTTATATGATTCCTTTAAGTCTGTTCAGCAGCACATGAATATAAGTGAAGATGTCTCATGGGAGTTAAGAATTAGACAAGGTATCAGCATCAATGGTAAAAGGGAATAAGGGATTCAAAAGTAAAAACTGTGTAGAGTTATACTGGTAAACAATAGGATTTGAGACTAGAAAAGAAAGTGAAGAGTGATGATCTTAGAGAGTATGGAGTAATGGAAGTATTGGTGGTCCAAATAAGAATGAAGAACATTTTTGGGAGGGGAAAGTATAATAAGAGACGGAATAATGGAAGGTTAGGATTGGATAAAGGAATTGAAGATTTGGTAGGACAGGGTCAAAGAAGTTAGAAAAGTTTTACTTGCTGAATCAAGTCATTAAAACATTTATTAGATGCTAAGCAAAGATGTTGGGCTAGCTATCTGTGGACACCAAACTGAGATTCAATCTGAAAGGTAAATGGAACTACTTAACCTAGGAAGTTTATATTTGTTTAGTTAGTAGAGATCTTTTAAGTTAAGATTTATGTGCTCTGTAACTTAGCAATCTTGTACTCCAGGTATTTCATTTTACTTTCTTTTCTTAGATTACTAATAAAGACTCTTTGAAAATCCTACCCTCTGGATAAGCTATGGAAGAAAGAGAAGACAAGACATGGGGAATATATAGTCACAGCTCCACAAATATGAAATGCTACCATGTGGGAAAGGGATTTGACCTCAGAGGACAGAACCAAAGAAGAATAGAGGTTACAAGGAGGGAAATTTGGACTTGGTTTCAGAAAACACTTCTCATAATTTAAGAGCAATCTAAAAGGGCAAGTGCTACTTTAGGAGATTTCTCAGTTCCCTCTGATTGGAGGTAATCAGAGTCTGAACAATCACTTACTGGCTACAGTTATTGAAAAATTCTTTTCATTTTGGGTTGGGCTGTATGTCCACCGTGATGCCTTACAACTCTGAAATTATGTGAACTTGTATCGAGGTCTGGCTAGAAAAGGACTGAAATGAGCAGTAGAGAATTATAGGGGAAAAACCCAAGTAAAGAAAGAAAAAATATTAGTAATAATGTAAAAAAAAATGGAATTGAGACAGGATCTCAGTTATAGAACTGGCCTATTTCAGTTGAATTAGTTTCATTTTTCCAGGGATTATTACTGCAATATGGTGCAAATGTTTCTAAAAATTTGGCAAAGTGTTCTTTTTACTATGGGGAGACATGTCATGGCTCAATGGTCATTTGTTTATATATGAATTTAGTGTTCATAAGTAGAGACCTGCTTACACTTTGAAATACTACATTAAATTTAGAGGTTTGTCTTCTCTGTCTTTCCTTGTGAAAGTCCTTTCTACTTCCTAAAACCCAAATTAAATGCCCTCTCTTCCATAGAATCCTCTTTGATCCTTCCACAGATCACAACATTTTCACTTGGGTCTCCCTAGCACTTTGTTTTGCAATTTTCTAATGTATTTATCATGAGATCCTTTTACAACTATTTGTGACTTACACTCACAAAATTCTGTCAACTTCATAAAAGCAGAGCTTAGCTTATCTAAACTTTGTATCTCCATTGGCACCTAGCTCTACAAACAATAAATGCTTGATAAATGTTTCTCAGATAAATAAACACATAAGACATATTATTTATTGGTAAAATATCATATTATTTAGTGTCTTCTCAAACACTCAATTTCTACAAATTTCATGATCATCTAATTAAGCACATTGATGTTTATTTTTCAATATTAGTTTTTGCTTAAAAGACTTTTTTTTTGGTAGAGTTGGAGGGCACCTTAGAGATCATTTAGAGACTGTTCTTGCTTTAAGGATGAAGAAGATCTGTAATGAATTGCCTATAGTTGATACAATGATCTTATGATCTCTAAAGCCTCTTCCAAATATAAAATTGGGTCCTGTGGTTTTAAGTATGTCCATTTACATACAAACACATCTATACATGTATGTATGTATATTGTGTGAATTGTGTAATATACGCTATATAATGACATAGATCGTATTATATACACACTTAATACATATAAGTGTAGATTATATTATCCATGTTACAAAAGAAAATCCAGACTGTTATGGGCTAGAACTCGAAACAAGGTGCTAAGTCACTGGAATAGATAGAGACAATGATTATGTACTTAGAACTTATTAGAGTTCACACCTTTAAGAGAGCATATATAAGGAGGAGCTCCCAAAAGAACAAGCCCACAGAAGCCCAGAAGCCCACTCTTGGAGGCGGAGTCAGATTCATTCCATTTTCCACCTTTGTGCTGGCTGGAGACATTGGGAGGATGAGAGGCTGAAGACAGCAGACAAAGGACTAGCAGCAAGAGCTCTCGGAACCAAGGAGAGAGATAGGCCTCTATTAAAGCTAATCAGGCCCCAGGAAAAGAGTCAAGACTTTGAAGGAGAAAATAAAGGATTTGGACTTTAACTCCTGGCTGCATTTGAGGTGATTATTACAAGAACTGAAACAAAGGCTGCCTCCAGAAGCCCTCCAAGAACTCTGCTCTCAGAGAACATTACATTTTAGAGAAGAACATTACACCAGACCACTCCCCCCAAAAATTATACACATAAACTATATACACTAAAACCCTCCCAAAATTTTTTTTTAAAAGGTATGCTTCAATCTATATTCAGATTCCACCAGTTCTTTCTCTGCATGTGCAGAGCATGTTTCATCACAAATGTCCTTGGGAACTGTTTTGAATCAATCACTCTATTGCTGACTCATATATATCAAATTGCTTACTTTCTCAAAAAGGAAGGAGAGCAGGAAGGGAGAGAATCTGGAACAATTTTTAAAAGGAAGATTAAAAATCATTTTTACATGTAATTTGAAAAAAATTTTTAAAGAATTTGGACAAAAAACAACCAGAGAGGTGAGATTATCGAATCATTGGTGATGTTGGTAAATGGGAGAGACATGACAGAATCAGAGAACCAAAAAGAACAAAGTCCACAAACTACAGCCCTGTGAACTTAATACAATTCCTGGTAAACTTTCAGAGTGTATATTAAATGTAGATAAAGAACTATAAATAACAAAAAATTAAAACTGCTTTAATAAAGCCTGATTGGTTTATTGTTTCCTCAGAAAAAAGAAAAGAAAAAAAAAAAAAAAAAAAAAAAAAAAAAGGCCACATCTCTGAGTTACTAGGCTGCAGCTCTCTTTTTCCTCAGCTGTCTCCAGTCCTTCCCTGGTCTCAGACCTCTGGGTCACAGAAGATACAGGGGAATTAAAATATGTTCTGCTTTAATCTAGAAGGTAAGAACTAGAAGGAAGAAAGGGAAACTCACTGGTGTATATGTATGCATACATGTTTATATTCTTATACATTTATAAATACATACATTTATTTACACATACATATACATGAAGTAATTTATATCTTGCATGTACACTGGAATATCATGAACCTGTGATTTCATTGAAATAGGGAATTCCAGGATGGGGTAACTCCTTGAGAGTCATAATCCCCTTTTTTGAAACTTCTACTTTTTGTAAATTGCCTAAAACAGAAGTGTTTAATATGTAGCTCTCATGTTGGAATCAGAATCAAATTAAAATGTAATTGGGAAACATTTGACAAAATAATTAAAACTGTAATAGAACATGGATAATGTGGTTTTCTAAGTTAATGTGTATCTGCAGGGATCCTTATGTATGGCTTAGTAATCCCCATTTCTATCTGAGTTCGACTCCAAAGACCTAGGCCATTCAGAGTTTAGGTGATTAGACAGTCAGACAGATGGAAAAAGAGACAAAAAAAAAATCAAACTTTCCAACAACTGGAGTGGTTGTTTCCTGCCCTCACTGTGGAAAGCATATCCATTTCTCATGCTGAACCATTTGACAATGCTAAGGACTTTGGTATATCAAAATTCCACACTTCCCTCCCCCAGGTCTTCAGTTACTGTTTACTCCAGACTCACAACAGAATCTAAGCTTCTTGAGAACAAGGATTATTTTACTTTTGTCTTGGCAACCTCAGAACCTAGTATGGTATCTTTCATATAATAGGTGCTTAATAAATGCATGTTGATTAACTGATTACAAAAAGATTTAAATGAACTGATGCTGAGTGAAACAAGCAGAACCAGGAATACATTGTACCCAATAACAGTAAGAATGTGCTATGAATCAACTATGAAAATCTTGGTTATTCTCAGTAGTTCAGTGATCCAAAGCAATCCCAACAGGCTTTGAACAGAAAATGCCATTTGCATGCAGAAAAAAGAAGCTCTTGAAGGAAGGTACATGTTACTAGATTGTAGTACTAGTTAGCTAGATGATATGTGTGGGATGTACAAGAATGGCACTAGGTCTCCAACAGATTTGTAATCTTTCTTCTATTAGTACTCCTGGGGTTTGATGGAGTCTGCTCTTACAGAGAGCTCATTATTAAAATTTTAGTATGAGCATTTCTATAGATCAGAGCTTAATTTATTGTCTAGATGTAAGAAAATGATGGTGAAAAAGTGTTATAAGATTGAAGGTTTACCTTTAAAATATATCCTGCATGTTTTGGAGAACTAAGAGTTAAAACTTTTACCATTTCACCAGTAGTGCAGATTATAATCAATTCATCCCAGCCTGGTCCATGGTTTCCAGAAAGGATCTACCTATTACACTGAGGCCCTTCCTGAAGGTCTTTTAATACTTGATGAGTATTGTTATTCATCATAGCTGTCCCTTTGTGATTCATTCTCCATGCATGAATGGCCCGTTTTTTCTTTTTAACAAAAGGAAGTTTACTTAGAAATAGTATGGAAAGGATATCCAGCAGAAATACAGCACTTAGTTTTGGGGGTCCATCTTCTTTTGCAATTGTATATCTCCTGGATTTTTTTTTATGCTACCTGTTGCACACACAAATATAATATAGCCTACTTATTCCTACCATATATTCATCTATTTTGGTCACCTAATTCTGATTATTTGTAGATTTTGTAGCATTATGTTATTTGTAATCATATAGCATTCCCAGGTGAATGTTGAAATTAATAAGAACTAAGGAAACTGAATGTAAATCAAAACATGCTATGTTCACTTTTTTTCTATTGGTTTTTTTTTTTTTCTTATCTTTCTCATGGTTTTTCCCTTTTGCTTTGATTTTTCTCTCCCAACATGATTCATAAAGCAATGTGTTAAAAATAAAGAAAACTAAGATAAGTGTAAAGTAATTATAAATTGTAACTATGGACAATATACAATATCAGATCATTACCTGCCAAGACAAAACCAGGAATTATGTGAACATAATTATACTGTAGTTTTTATACACATAAAATGAGATTAAAAAAATCTTCTGTGGCTCCCTATTAATCTACATGACAAAATATATATCCTTTCTCCTGGAATGTTAGGTCTTTTACAATCTAGATCCAAGCTATCTTTTCAAAGTTGAATTAGATTAATCCTCTTCATATTTCTAATTGATAGCCTATTATAAGAGATAGACATTGTAATTTGCATCCTCCTCCATTTGTGTGTTTTTGTCCTCTCTTTTATATATATATATATATATATATATATATATATATATATATATATATATATATATATATATACATAAAGACATCCACAGTGATAGATAGCATGTAAAACTTTTCTTCACATATATATATATAATGCAGAATGAAGGGGGCTAATATATACTCTATGTTATATTATTAATTATATATAATATATATACATGTGTTATATATATAAAATAGAGTGCTATATAATCATGAATTATCACTAAAGCCAATAGAGTTGTTTACCACAAAATTTGGCACTTCAATACACTTCTAATTTTCATACTGTTCATAAATATTAATATCTATTAAGCAGAGTACCTGACACATAGTAAATATTTAATACATGCTCTCTCTAGCCACCTGCCTTCAAATAGCTTCCAATTTAGTTGAGAAGAAAAACTCCCAATTTTTATATCTTTTGTTCCTGATACCCTTTCTATCCTCTCAGTTCTATATCACCATCCCAGGAACATGTTCATTAACTGACAAACTCTACAAAAGGTCAGAGTGTGAGTAATTCAATCCATCCAACAAAGATAATACTTTTTACTACTTTACAAAATCCAAAAACTTCAATTAACCTTTCAAAATACAAAAAATAAAAATAAAAGAAATAAAAGAGAAAGAAAGCAAAAGAAAATGAAAAAAACCCTTCTAACTCCAACTTAAAAATCTAAAATAACTATTCACCAGTAAACTGATAGCCCAAGGAAATTTCTATTCCTGATGCGTGTTATAAATGGGGCTGATCCCACATCAGGGCAAGACCAAACAAATATTCTAGGTTCCACCCTAACAGTCAAACAGAACCTAACTTGGCCAGATTTCCTCCACTACAGATATGTACCCTTTCTCACAGATTTCAACTTATGTTTTACTACCTTCAAATGCAGTATATCCATTAACTCCATACTGTCTCTCATTTGAATGGATAATGTAGCTTCTTCAGCTATACAATATGGATACCAATAGCTGCCTACCAGTCTTACCCAATTGTTGAGCAGAAGATTAATGTGGGTTAAAAAAATGTCTACTTTGCAACTACAATACGAATATCTTACATTCATATAGTACTTTAGCCACAATTCATTGCTTTCCCTTCATTTCCCAGAGTAAGCTGATGATTCATTAAAAATGGGGATTTCCTCTACATTACTTTCTCTACCAATTATCACTGTAGTAGAATTCCTGCTGAACTGTATCTTATCAAAACTGGAATTTCCAAATATTTTGAGAAATTCTGAAAAAGAATAAAACCTAAATATTTTATACTGGAAACATATGAGTTTATAATCCAACTCAATTTCACAAAGATCACTGCTGGAAGGCTCATAAATAATGAACTATTTTTAATCATGTTAGAGTTTGGAGTATTTGGAGTTTTCTTGGCAAAGACAATGGAATGATCTGCCATTTTCTTCTCCAGTTCATTTTATAGATAAGAAAACAGAGAAACTGGTTAAGTGAATTGCCCAAGATCACACAGCTAATAAAGTGTCTGAGATAAAATTTGAACTTGGGAACATGAGTCTTCCCCATTTTAGGCCTGCCACCTTATCCCTTCAATTTTTAGATGAGATAAGGCTTTCTTCTACTACAGTGGGAGGCTCATTTTAGATAAGTGACCCAATTCTGTGTTTCATTTCTTCCTGAAAAATGACTATCATGGAATCACAGATTTAGAACTATAATGGACATCTGAGTCCAATATGTCCATTGAATCCAAACTTCATTTTTCAATGAGTCAGCTAGGGAGACAGACCAAAACTTACTCAGATAATAAGCTCCAGAGGTTATATTTGAACTCGGGTTTTTTTGAATCCCAAACCCTTTGCACTGTGGCCACCTTGCCATAATTGCCCTATCTCACATAATTGTTATTAGGATGTTATGAGATAAAGATAGGACTATTTGGGCGTGGTAAGCCGAGATATAGGATAACACAGTAAGCATAAAAGATTTTTCGTTCAGTCGTTTATATCTACACTGTGCCAGGAGCATAGTAAGACCTTAATAAATGTTTGATGATTTTGCATCACCACTACCCTTTAATAATCAGTCTGCTCTCCTCTAATCCCCTAGTGCTCAATACAGTGGTAATGAACAAAGAGCCTATCATAAAAATTATGGTTAAAAATGTTGGCCAACATTGCCCTATTAAAAAATAATTTTCAATGAATCTTACCAAATCTATTTTGTATTACTGTATTTAATTCTGGAAAAAACAGGGGACATGGTGCAACTGGAATCGAAAATAGTATAATTATCCTAAAACCACTGTTTAACGAAAAAAAAAAAAAACAAAAACACCGTAACGAGTCAGAAGACAACAATTCATTTCTGGTTCTGCAGCAGTTCTAGATTACAGAAAAAGCTACTTAACTTCACTTTCTTCAACTCTAAGTGAAGACGACTCTTAAAAACTACCTCCCTCTTGGGCTATTTTAGGAACGATGTGCTAAATTAATAGTGGATGGTGGTAGTGGTGTTGTAGTGGTGTATGTGGTTGTTATGTATGTGGTTGTCGAGAAATGGAAAAAGGTCTGTATCCAGTGTCAGAAATATCCTGTGTCAGACTTCTGAAATAGACTAATTGCGGTCAGTGCCTCTCCAAAACTTTAATTTTGTATATATATTTTAATACACGTGTGAATATGTTGAATCCCTCGAAAAACAGAGTGTAAGCTCCTTGAGGGTAAGATTTGACTGGTTTTTGTTTAGCTAGCGCCTTAGCATAGTCCTTGACATACAGCAAGCATTTAAGGTATGTAAAGGGTTTCCTTATAACCCCTGATTGACGAAGTGTTTTTACAAACGAGAATTAAATCTTTAAACAAACCAATGCACTCCCCAACCGCAATTAAAGGAACTGAAGGAGCACGAAAGATAGTGGCCCGAGACCACGGAAAGATAATTCCCAGGGCCAAGGAGGACAGGGCTCCTCCTTTCTCTCCTCCCAGTTCCCCCAGATTTTTACCGATGGAGATCTCCTGTGCGAAGGCCAGAGAGATAAGGAGCAGGGGCAGCCCCACTGCGATGCAAGTGACCATCTTATCCACCGCCAGCTCCAGGCGCAAACCCTTGAACTTGGGTTCCGTGGGCTCCTTGAGCAGGAAGTCCGAGAACACGTACTCCGTGGCCAGGTGGGCTATGGCCATGGCGGCACAGGGATAATCGCTCGGAGGACCGCCGGGGACAGCTAACTTCGGGAATCCAGCTTAGGACTGCATTCCAGGGCTCATGATGCTCGGCCGCGCCGGGTGGACTGGCTGACAGGCGTTCAATTTCTCAGCCAGTCACAGCCTCAATGCGCTCAGCCCTGCTTTCACTTTCCGTTCGCAAACTCTCGGTGGGGCTCATCCCAGCTTCTTTTGTTCCAGGTCGGAGGCTGAGCCAGCTCTTGGGGCGGGAAAGCTCGGCCGTACCAAGCACCGCCGTAGTAGTGGCTGTGGCTGCCGCTTCCTCAACGCTCTGAGCGAGGTTCAGACCAGGCTATAAGGTCCCTCGAGCCTGAGCATTCCCAGGGCCGGATTCTGGGCCCGAAGCAGGCTCGCGCTCCGCCTAGTACCGGGGCAGCTCCGGGTCCACGGGACGCGTAGTATTCTCTCCTCACAGGCACGCTACACCTCCCCATGGACCTCTCCACTACGGCCCAGACCCTGGACTGCGCGCGCGCACCCCGCTTCCAACCCAGCCAGCCGCTCGCTCTCCCTCACTCTCTACGCTAATGAATGATTTCGCCACCTGGCCCCCTGCTCATTGGGTCAGAGAACAAAGCTAGTTGCAGCTCCTCCCTAGGCACCTCCCCAAACTGCTCTGTGGGGGCTGCGGCTAGTTAGAGAAAAAGCTATAGGACAACAGGTGCAGCCTTGGGTCCTTATTCCAAGCTCTTAGTATTAATTTAGTATTAAATTTACTCTTCTACTAATTTTGCTCGTTTCTCTTTGAAATCATCTGGGAAGACTACGACAACAAAGGAAGGTGTGATTTGATTAAAAGAGTGAAAGAAGTTGAAGTGACTAAAGAGTAGTTTGAGGACCATTTTGCAATGTAACCCTTAGGAAGCTGGGTTGCTTATGCTTTTTGCTCCGAACCATCACAAGTGACCTGTTTAAATTCTGTACCTTCAAGAAAAACATTTCAGAAGGGGTCTTGCTCTTTGTTGATTGCAAAATAAATGTCCTGGAAAAAGGTATCATAGAATTTAGGGCTGGAGGGGATCTTTGAATCAACCTTTCCCATCTTTCACATCTTTCTCTTTCTCTCAATTTACACAAACCATCATCCTTATTACTTCTTACCTGGTCTTGTAAAACCCTTCAAAATGGCCATTCTACCTCGAGGCTTTTTGCTTTTCCAGTCTATTCGCAATATAGAGGTTGTGATTGTTTCCTTCGTTCTTGAAGAGGACTATGACATCTGGGATGCAAGTGAATTGGACTTAAGTGAGGGGAGGGTTGTGCAATGTCGCCTGCCTCACTTTCCCCTCCAGAGCCATCTGAGTCCAGTGGCCAGATATAGATCAGGATTGGAGATGGCCCTGGATGAAATAGGAGACCTTTTAAAGCTAAAGAATCTCAACAGGTCTCAGTTTAACTGACTTCACACCCATTCAGTGATTAAGGCTATGTAGCAATTGAGGTTAAAAAAAAAAAATCTCCTCTTTCACTAAATCCAAAAGAAATCTAAATAAATGTAAATGAAAGTATGAATCTGGGAGGGGAAGGCCCTCAGGGTTCCTGGACAAAGCAGAAATGACTGCTATTTATATTTAAAATGAGTCAATCAGGACCCAAACAATGACCTCATAGTGGCCAGTTAGAATCAGATTGGTTTTGGTTTAATGCCCTTAAACAAGAAATCTAGCCACTAAACTTCAGGATATCTTGAGAGAGATCTGAGGTGCAAAAGAGGGGAGGGGAATGCTTTTAAGAATATCTTTTGAATATGGGGGAGAAGGAGGGAGGGAAGAAGAGAGTAAGAGAAGCTGGAAATGATCAATTCCAGGCTAGTTTTATTCACAGAGATTGTTATTTGTCCTTCATTTTTGAAGAGGACCATGACATCATGAAGGTGATGCTATGCATGACATGCAAGTGAATTGGATTTAAGTGAAAGAAAGATGTGCAAGGTCACCTGCCTTATTTTCCCCTACAGAGCCATCTAGGTCCAGTGGCAAGATATAGATCAAGACAACTAAAGGTTCCCCATACAACTGTCAAATGATTTACTATTTCCTCAAGTATTAAATACAAATTCCTTTATATGACATTTGAAAGTCTCTCATAATCTATCTTGCCATACTTAAAACACCTCACTGTCCTTCACACAGTTTATATTCTCACCAAACATGCTTACTGTTCACCTCACATGACATGCTTCTCTATTTCTGGTTGTCCTTTACGTCTCACTTGGAATACTTTTCCTATTCACATTTATTTCTAGGAATCTAGTTTCCTTCAAAATTCAGCTCAAGCTCTACTGATTGACTTTCTAGATCCTACTATCTCTCATACCTAGTATACTTTGTATTTGCTTTATATTTTTTTCTTTGAACTAGACACTGACAGTTTAAGTAACTTGTCCAGAGTAAAATGAAGTAAAAATATCAAAGAAGGACATGACCAGATTTTTCTGACTCTCTTCCACTAAGCTATGCTGCTTCAATTAATTTGCATGTGTTTTATATTTATATATTGAATTTTATATTTATTATATTTACATTTGTATCATTTATTTGCCACAATCAAATGTGAAGCTGTTTGAAGAAAGATTATTTTGTTTCTTGCCTTTCTTCTTAACAGTACTTAGCACAAGGGCCTGTAAAAATAGATACATGATAAATACTTATTAATTGATCTTGCTTAGAGGAGAGTGGATACTCCCAAACCCTTTCCCAGACAAGCCCTTCCCAAGTTAAGTGGCTTCATTCAATTGGAGATCTTGGTCAAATCACCCTCCATTGAAACAGAGATATTTTGGGAGTGGCCCAGAGCTCCTTCAGGGAATTCCCAGACTCTGGGAAGAAGCCTTCAAACTCCCAGTTAAGTGATTTTATTCAACTGGAGATCTAAGCCCCAGACAGTGACAACATTGAAGGAATTTCATTCAATTTTGAATGGAAGCCCAAGCTTCAGACTGCTAATAAAAAACAACTCTGAACCCCAAATCTTTGAAGATTACCAAAACAGGATTTTGTTTGCCAAGGAAGCTTTCTTCTTGGCAAAGCCTCCTTCCAGGACTCTTGCCCACTGTGAAGATATTCCCTTGTCATTTCCTTGACAGGACCTTACCCACTAAGAAGTCTGTCTTCCTAACAGGCTGGCTTCTTAGTGAACAATATAATTCTCTTTTGCCATACAGATTTTTCAGGTTTGCAAATTCTTTTGCATTGGACCTGTGCCAACCAGAGGGGATTCCCCACCCCAATTCTTGACCACTATCCTCATCATTTGCACCTCATAAAAATGACCATTCCTTTTATTAATAAAATGGTTAATTACCCAGAAACTATGTCCGTGCAACTATTTAACTGTCACAGAAGATGAGGATATTGAGAGTCAAGACATTTGTCCAAGAAATCTTGGTAAATTACAGATGTGATGTGTAGGGCTTCTGATTCCAAATTGATTGGTTTATCTGTCTGATTGGATCTTCAATATTCATATTTTTCCCCAGGCCCAGTATTTGTCAGGGGGTTTTGTTGTTGTTTTGAGTCATTTAGGTTGTATATGGATCTTTATGACCTAAGTCGTTAGCTAGAAGATGGTTTGTAAGGGAGAAGACTGGCAGTTGGATGTGGGGAAGAATCACAGAAGATTTCGTGTAATAAGTGTTACTTGAATTTTATCTTGAAGAGAGAAATTTTATGAGATGATAAGGAGATAGTACATGATCAGTAAAAAAAGTATTTATTAAGCACTTATTTTGTGCCAAGCACTGAACTAAGTGCTGGGGATACAAATGGAAAAACTAAAACAGTTCTCATTCTAATAGAGTGCTTGTTCTAATTGTGGGAGATAACATATAAAAGAAAGTTCAGTTCAGGACATACAGAAAGGCCTGAATGCCCTAAAGGGACCGAAATTGCAGTATGGCAGGACCTTGGAAGTAGGAAGGGTGACAGTGCCTGAGATTCTGTAGAAACAGAATAGAAATTAAGTTCTAGGAGACGTTAAGATACAGCACAAATAGTAGTCCTCCATCTTGTGAGAAGGAATAGAGTAGGTGAATTCTTTCACTCAAATTGTTGTGGCAGTTAATTAGCTTAGATGGGTTCTGGGTGTCCTAGAGAGGGGAAGAAACAGAATAGAAATTAAGGCCTGGGAGACCTTAAGATACAGCACAAATAGTAGTCCTCCATCTCATGAGAAGGAATAGAGTTGGTGAATTCTTTCACTCAAATTATTGTGGCAGTTAATTAGGCTAGATGGGTTCTGGATGTCTTGGAGAGGGGAAGAAAGTGAAAGGGAGAATGATTGCTTCCTCTGTAGCACCCAACCATACCAGATGAGTTCTTTTCAGATCAGATAGGAAACTGTGGGACCAGGTGGCTCCAGATAACCCTGACTGTCAAAAAGATTAAAAGAGGAGGACAAGATGCCTCCATGGTAGAAGGGACTGAAAGGGAATACAGCTTCTAGGGGAAATATAGCAGTGATCCTGAGGTCCCCTGACCTTAGAATGCTATTATTCTAATAATATGTCTGTCAATGATCCTAAAGTTTCCAGGATTTAGGAATACTATAGTATAGTCCCAGAAACTTTCCTAATTACCAGATAACAATCTGGTGGTCAATGATAAAAAGATTTCTGAGACAAATGATGAAGTGCATATTAGACCACTCCTCAGCTCTACTTCTGGGCCATAAATTTAATATATTAGTGACATAAATAACCAGAACTCTCAGTCTTTTCTTATAAATTTGTCTTCTTGTTCCTGGATCATTACTAGATCCTTTTGGAACTTAGCCCAATTGAATTGGTATGTTTGCAGCAGTCTTTTTTATAGTGGCAAGGAACTGGAAACTGAGTGGATGCCCATCAGTTGGGAATGGCTGAATAAGTTATGGTATATGAATATTCTGAAATATTATTGTTCTGTAGGAAATGATCAGCAAGATGAGTTCATAAAGGTCTAGAGAGACTTACATGAACTGATGCTAAGTGAAGTGAGTAAAACCAAAAGAACATTATACACAGGAACAAGAAGATTATGTGATAATCAACTGTGATCAGCTTGGTTCTTTTAAACAATGAGGTGATTCAAGTCAATTCCAATGGACTTGTTGTGATGGATCTACATCCAAAGAGAGGACTAGGGGACTGAAGGTAGATCACAACATTGTATTTTCATCTAAAAAAGTTGTTTTTCTTGCCTGCTTTTTTTTTTCTCTCTCATTCCATTCTTTTTGATCTGATTTTTCTTGTGCAGCATATTAAATGCGGAAATATGTTTAGAAAAATTGCATATGTTTAGCCTGTATTGGAATACTAATATCTAGGTGGTGGAAGGGAAAAGGAAGAAGAAACATTTAGAAAACAAGATTTTGCAAGGGTGAATGTTGACAACTATCTTTGCATGCATTTTGAAAAATAAAAAGCTATTATTAAATTTTTTTAAAAATTTGGATGCTATACTACTTGGGATATATATATTTAGTATTTATATTAATTCATTATTTATGGTACCTTGTTAGGATTACTAAGTGAGAACTCAGGTTTTCTGGACAATTACAAGGTGAGAACTCAGGTTGACTTGATAGAGGGGGCAAGCATTGGCTGGGGTGGTTCTTCCCAGAAGCCCTTGCATTATCCCACGCCCATTCTCTGGGAGGATAAAAAGAGACAGCACTGGGCGCAGAGGGCAGATCGGCCTGGAGAAGGATAAGAGCTGGAGGAGATTCAGAGCCAGGATTCAAGAAGAAAGACTCTGAATTGCATCAGGCTTGACGGGGCTCTCTGCAGGAAGGGAAGTCACTTCTAAGGACAAGAGTTAACAGCAACTGCGTGGAGACAAAGGTTCGTTACAGGAAGAAGAATTGTCGGAGAGATTTGAGTAGAAGACACAGAGATCTCTTCCCAGAGAGCGATCCAGCAGCTTCTAGAGACGACAGCACGCTACAGTACCTTTTACCAAAATGTAGTTTCTTTCTTTATCTCTTTCAATTAGGTCTATTTTTGCTTTTGCATTGTCTCAGATCAGGATTGCTACTCCTGCTTTTTTTTTTTTTTTTTTTTTTTTTTTTACTTCAGTTGGAGCATAACAGTTCTGGTGTCTCTTCACCTTTGCTCTGTACGTGTCTCTCTATTTCAAGTGTATTTTTTTTAAACAACATACTGAAGGATTCTGGTTTTTGATCCACTCTTCTATCTGCATCTATTTTGTGGAAGAGTTCATCCTATTCACATTCACAAGCTACAATTATTAATTGGTGAATTTCACTCCATCCTATTTTTGCTTTGTCCCTTTTTTAAACTACATTGTCTCTCAGGTAGATGATCATCTTCCAGATGAGGGATCAGGATATTAAGAAGAACTCTGGGAAGAATCTTACCAGCAATAATAACTAAGGGAGAGAAAACCTCCATCCTATGATTTTCAGAGAGTGGTCTATTTCCTTTTCTTTTATAGGTATAGACAATGGAGGCGTCTTTGAACTCCTGGAGGATATTCTTCTCTTTCCATACTACTCAGAAATTTTTAATCAGCTTTCGTATAAGCAGTGAATTCCGTGTCTTGTAAATCTCTTCTAGAATAGAATAAACACTAGGTACTGTGCCACATGAGTGAAATTTAATGGCATTCAAAACCTCTTCTTCAGCTGGAAGTTTGGATAGAAAGGGACTGACTTGATTGGCTAAGATGACAGAACAAATAATGATGAATGTTGGAGAGGATGTGGGAAAACTGGGATACTGATGGATTGTTGGTGGAGTTGTGAAAGAATCCAACCATTCTGGAGAGCAATTTGGAACTATGCCCCAAAAGTTATCAAATTGTGCATACCCAGCATTGCTGCTATTGGGATTATATCCCAAAGAAATGCTAAAGAGCAGAAAGGGATCTGTATGTGCCAAAATGTTTGTGGCAGCTCTTTTTGTTGTAGCTAGAAACTGGAAGTTGAATGGATGTCCATCAATTGGAGAATTGTTGGGTAAATTATGGTATATGAAGGTTATGGAATATTATTGCTCTGTAAGAAATGACCAGCAGGAGGAATACAGAGAGGCTTGGAGAGACTTACATGAACTGATGCTGAGTGAAATGAATAGAAGCAGAAGATCGCTGTACACTTCAATGCTGTATGAAGAGGTATTCTGATGGAAGTGGATATCTTCAACATAAAGAAGATCCAACTCACTTCCAGTTGATCAATGATGGACAGAAATAACTACACCCAGAGAAGGAACACTGGGAAGTGAATGTAAATTGTTAGCACTACTGTCTATCTACCCAGGTTACTTACACCTTCGGAATCTAATACTTAACGTGCAACAAGAAAATGGGGTTTACACACATATATTGTATCTAGGTTATATTGTAACACATGTAAAATGTATGGGATTACCTGCCATCGGGGGGAGGGAGTGGAGGGAGGGAGGGGATAATTTGTAAAAATGAATACAAGGGATAATATTATTTTAAAAATTACTCATGCATATATACTGTGGGAAAAAAATTCTAAATAAATTTAAAAAAAAATTGTGCATACCCTTTGATCCAGCAGTGCTACTGCTGGGCTTATATCCCAAGTAAATACTAAAGAAGGGAAAGGGACCTGTATGTGCCAAAATGTTTGTGGCAGCCCTTTTTGTAGTGGCTAGAAACTGGAAAATGAACTGATGCCTATCAATTGGACAATGATTGGGTAAATTATGGTATATGAATGTTATGGAATATTATTGTTCTGTAAGAAATGACCAACAGGATGAATACAGAGAGACTTGGAGAGACTTACTTACTAATGCTGAGTGAAATGGGCAGAACTAGGAGATCATTATACACTTCAACAACAATACTATATGAGGAAGTATTCTGATGGAAGTGGATATCTTCAACATAGAGAAGAGCTAATCCAATTCCAACTGATCAATGATGGAAAGAATCAGCTACACCCAGAGAAGGAACACTGGGAAATGAGTGTAAACTGTTAGTATTTTTCATTTTTCTCCCCAGGTTATTTTTACCTTCCGAATCCAATTCTTCCTTTGCAACAACAACAAAATTCGGTTTTGCACATCATTTCCAAAATATATGGAGAATTGACTCTAATTTGTAAGAAATCAAGCCATTCTCCAATTGATAAATGGTCAAAGGATATGAGCAGACAATTTTCAGCCAAAGAAATTGAACTATTTCTAGCCATATGAAAAGATGCTCCAAGTCATTATTAATCAGAGAAATGCAAATTAAGACAACTCTGAAATACCACTACACACTTGTCAGATTGGCTAGAATGACGGAAAGATAATGCAGAATGTTGAAGAGGATGTGGGAAAACTGGGACACTGATACATTGTTGGTGGAATTGTGAATACATCCAGCCATTCTGGAGAGCAATTTGGAACTATGCTCAAAAAGTTATCAAACTGTGCATATCTTTTGATCCAGCAGTGTTACTATAGGGATTATATCTCAAAGAGATCTTATAGAAGGGAAAGGGATCTGTATGTGCAAGAATGTTTGTGGTAGCCCTCTTTGTAGTGGCCAGAAACTGGAAACTGAGTGCATGCTATCAATTGGAGAATGGTTTAATAAATTGTGATATATGAATATTATAGAATATTATTGTTCTGTAAGAAATGACTAGCAGGATGACTTCAGAAAGGTCTGGAGAGACTTACATGAACTGACACTGAGTGAAATGAGCAGGACCAGGAGATCATTATATACTTCAACAACAATACTGTATGATGATCAATTCTGATAGACGTGGCCCTCTCCAACAATGAGATGAACCAAATTAGTTCCAATAGAATAGTAATGAATTGAACCAACTATACCCAGTGAAAGAAGAGATGATTATGAACCACTACATAGAATTCCCAATCCCTCTATTTTTGTCTGCCTGCATTTTTGATTTCCTTCACAGGCTAATTGTACACTATTTCAAAGTCCGATTCTTTTTGTATAGCAAAATAACTGTTTGGACATGTACACATATATTGTATTTAACTTATACTTTAACATTTAACATGTATTGGTCAACCTGCCATCTCGGGGAAGGGGTGGGGGGAAGGAGGGGAAAAGTTGGAACAAAAGGTTTTGCAACTGTCAATGCTGAAAAATTACTCATGCATAAATCTTGTAAATAAAAAGCTATAATTTAAAAAAAAGAAAGAAAGAAAAGAAAGGGACTGACTTCAATCTGAGGTATACAGTCAATGCCTAGAGCATTGATAGATTATGGTCTATTGAGAATGTTATGTAAGTGTTCAATCTATGTCTTCAGAATCATGTCCTTATCACTATTCAATGTGCTTCCTTCAAAACTGAGTAGTTGAGATGCAACATAGATCTTTGACCCTTAAATAGCCTGAAAGGCATCATAAAAGTGCTTTGTATTGTTACTATTAGCATAAAACTTAATTTCATCTGCCTTCCACCTGAACCAAAAATCCTGCATCTTTCTAAGTTTCTTTTACTCTTTACTTTTGATAGAGTTGTATACATCCTTCTTAGAGATGGACATATCCTGCTGGTAAACCTTGTGGAGTTTCTGGTTTTTTTATTTAGCAGTTTCTGAATTTCCATACCATTTTCATTAAACTAATCTTATTGTTTGCGAGTGTTCTGGTTCACATGAGTAAATGCAGTGTTGAATATCATATCTCTGAAAGCTGCCCACTCCTTTTCTGCTGCACTGTTGCATACTTACATTGGATCAGCTTTTCCTCCAAGTTAACAATGAACTGTTCCCTCTGAGAAAAAAATGTTGACATTAAATCTATTGTCTTGTTGTCTTGTCTTGGGGCCACTATTCTTGTTGAATGATAATATTTATGTTGGAGATGATAAGTGTATAATCAGCCTAGCACTCTGCCACAGTCACCTTCATCACTTACATCTCTTCTCTTTACCAAGACAGTTTTTTACAGTGTTTTTACAATGACAGCCTACAAAATATCAATGTTTACCACAAGGGTATATCCACAAGATGTTATTGTATTTAGGTAAGTGGAAGCTAGTATTTGTGAGAGTAGATCATGAAATACATAAGTTTTTAATAATAAGTAGCCATTGTTTCTGCTATTTATGACTCTATACCTCCCAAGGACTCCCTGCCGGTCTTCCAAATTCAAAGACTGAGTCATCTCTGACTCCGCTCTTCCTCACCTCCTATCAATTGCCAAAATCCCTTGATTCTTCCTTTAAAAGTACATATATATCTATATATCTATATCTGTATATATATATATATATATACAGATATAGATATATAGATATATATTTTTTTTCCTTTACATTCCTGCTACAATCTTTTTTGCTTAGCCCTTAAAATCTCTTGCCTGGACTATTGAATTAACCTTCAAACTGACCTTTTTTTCTCCACTTCCTCTCTTTTCTCATCCATCCTCCATAGACTTTCCTGATTAATCTTTAAGAAATCCTTCAACTAGATCTTTCTCTTGCTTAAAAAATATTGCTAGCTCTTCAAACTGAAAACTGTACAGATCTTTATAAGCTGGCATTTAAGACCCTTTACAATCTACCTCCTTTTCAGTCTTTCTCCTACTATTAGCTATGTACTATTATTTTTTCTTCCCTACATTCATCCTCAAAAACTCAAAAACTTCATAACTCAAGAACTTCCCCCTCCAACTGGTCTCCTCATCTAGAAAATTGATTCTATCTAATTAGATACTCATCAGATACTCATCAACTGGGAAATGGATAAGGAAATTTTGGAATGTGCCAATGGAATATATTATGCACCATAAGAAGTGATGAATATATAAAGAACATAATGAAGTATATATAAGAGCTATATCTGAGCTGATGAAGATTATAATGGGAAGAACCAGGAGAACAATATAAACAATGACTACAATCATGTAAATGGGGAAAAAAATGAAATTGAACTCTATAATTTAAAAGATTAGGCTTTGAGAAGAGCTAAGAAAATGAATCTCGGAAATGAATCTCTTACATTCTCACCATCACCACCACCCACCACTATCCTCCACAAACACACATACACATTTCTCTGAATAAATGAAGAACTATGGACATGAAATATTGCTTGGATTGTCAGACTCATTGATGTGTCAGTTTTCCTAAATTGCTTTGTTCCATTTTTCTTATTTATTCTTTTCTATTAATGCTCTGAGCAGAAGAAAGTGATGTAAAGCAAAATTTATCAGTTGTTTTTAAAGAATGTACCTTGTCTCTTTACTAAAAAAGTAAGATCCTTGAAAGGAGGCAGTCTGAACATCTTGATAAAAGTAACAGAAGGCTCTGTGGCTGAATTAAGGAAGTAGCTTTCTTAGCAGATTTGGATCTTCTTAGTTCACAAATGACCAATTCTTTAAAGGGATGGAATTCACAAAAATAAATCAGAGCTTGAAAAAGCAGAAATTACAATGTTTGCTGTAGGAATCAGTGCATTTGTGTTTACTGAAAGATAACTTTCTAAGAAGACTTTAAAAACATATCACTAAAGAATTCTGCAGCCTAACTAATAGTTTTCAGTTGAAGATGGGACTTGAAAAATTCCACTCAAGGTTGTCATCCCTAACTGCCATAAGTGGCCTTTACAACTATTTGTGTTTGTAAAATAATTGGAATTATTGCTGACTTCTTAACATTGGCTGTGCATCAGAATGACTGTCTTAACTGAAGGGAGTTCCTTGGGGCTGGCCCTGATGCATCCAGATAATATTAGGTATTCATCAGAAGAATTTTTTAGATTGGATTATTCTGTTTACTTGCTGTTCATTATATGTAGAACACTTATTCCTTCTGGTAATAGTCATTTAAAATCTAGAGCATTCCACAACTACAAAGGATAGTAGGTGAGAGTATATTGCCACATGTGTTCTTGAGCTTGAAGAATTGTGTCATTGAGGAAATTTACCTTATTTCACAATCAGCCCATAGTATTATCTTAGAAATGTTTTCAGAGTAGAGGATAGAATCTCTTTGACCTTTTAGTCTATCTATTCCTCCTCCTACAGTGATGTGGAATACTGAGGTGCTCCTAATACAAATACTAATACAAGCAAGCCCTATTGCTTGATTCAGTGTCCAGATCATAATGTTCTCACACACTTTTTCTGCTCAGAACACTACATTGTACCTTTAAACTTCAGCCTCATGTCTCTGAAATACATCTCCAAACTCTGGTACCAAATTCAAATTGCTTTGAGTGATTGGGTCACTAGTTCTAGTAGTCAAATACTTCTGCCTGTTACAGCTTATATAAGGATGAAATCCATAGGATTTGTTCATTAATAATGGATGACTCATACCTTGTATGAACATGCAAGTGAACTCATGCCACTGAAAGGTTATTATATGTCATAACTAGTATTTTCAAAGATATATTTTTGATAGTTCAGAAATACATAAAAGGGAAGGTATAGAATCTCTTTCTCCATATGTACTTTTACACTTAAGTTGTGAGTGTAATTATGAACTTTATAGTAATATGAATGAAATTTAAGATCTGATAGTGGCTAGTTATGGTCTGCCTTACCATGGGAACCTGAATCTTATCAATTCCCCTACATGGACTAAGTTAGTTGCCTCTTTGAGAAAAGTAAAGTGTTTTTTTTGTTTGGTTTTTTTTAATTCCAGTGCATGTGGGAACTATAATTGCAGTGCAACTGGTTAATTGTGCAGCCTTTTTATATATATAAGAAAATTAAAAGAATGAATATTTTCATAATATGTTAAACATTAGAAAAAATTTAAAGCACCAAATAAGTCTTTTAATAAAATTACCCCCAGGATGGCACCTGAACGTGGGTTAAGAATTACAAGAAGAACCAGAGCTGTTTGTGAGAAGTATCCTTCCAGAGTTCCTTTGGAAACCTGCGGGGAAGGAAAGGAAGAAGAGCTCTGGTAAGACTTTAAGTTGGGGTAATCAAATGGGCCAATACATCAAAGGGCCGAGCCAGGAGACTGATGAAAGACTTAAATGCCTGTTCTAACTATATAGTCCTCTTCTCCATTTGAAAGTTTGCTTCCATGGTAAGATCAACACTTGCTACAACCATCCAAAGATAGGACTGCTTGCATTCCTTAGTGTGTGGACCATGTTGTGGGGGAAAACAACAGCAAAAAACAAAAAATGGGGAATTATTAAGAGACAGGTCAATTCTCTAAGGGCCTCCACAGCTGTGTATCATAACATCTGAAGGAGTTGCAGGGTAGCCCTTGCTGACACAGATGTTGCAGACTGGGAATGAGATAGATTGGAGGCAGAGGGAAGAGGAGAGACAACGCAATGGCCTCTCAGTCAGAGAGGTCAGAGAACAGCAACTGCCTCTCAGTTTCCTTGTATCATCCCCTCACAAGAGTAGATCCATTCTGCAGGTCTGGGTTGGATCCCCAGCAGCCACTGTCACCTGGTTCCCAGGAATTCTAGCAGCTCCTGTATTTCAACAGTTTGCCTTTGACCACCAGGGAGAGCTAAGTAGCAGGCTCTAGAGGCACTAGCAAGAAGACATGTTGAAGGATTATAGAATTTGAGCTAGAATGCACATCCAATAGAATGTACAAACAATGCCATAGAACCCCCTCTTAATATCTTCCCATTTTACAGATAAGGAAAGACTCAGAGAAATGTTTTACCTAGATTTAGTGCTCTGCCCTGAAAAAGCTATAATTAGTAAGAAGGTCATGAAGAAACAAGTTTCAACAAGAAACAAACATAGAAAGTTTACTCTCACTTTTTGTTCTCTAAGAAACAAAAAGAGATTCCTAGGAAGCACTTTCCCTATGTCTTTGGCTCTATGACCAGAATTTGATGTTCTTTTTTTGCATTTTCATTTTTAGAATTCTGGTTTTCTTTTCTGCAGATAGAATAGCAGCTAGCACCAAAAGGTGATCTCAAATTGTATTATTTTCAAGAGGTCCTTGTGTATATAAGTGCTATTGAAGTTATTAAAAATTATATTTCCCAATTTGTAAAAACTATTTTAGATGAATTTACATGCTTGTATTGAGCTAGTAAATTTTCCCAAAGGTTGCGTGCTTCCAAGTTTTCATTAAATACTATCCTCTCATAGCAAGACCTGTTGGACAGTCTTTTTTTTAATTGAGTATTATCACTTAGAATACTAGAGCTAAGACATTACAATAGTATGTTTTATAGAAATATACAAAAAATCCCCATCCCATCCCAGAAAAATGTTATTCCCATTTTCTCCCTCATCTTCAAAACCTCTGGTGTAAAATATATATATATATATATATATATATATATATATATATATATATATATATATATATATATATATATATATATATTGCATCTTGTTAAAACCTCACAAGATATCCAAACCATACCCTATCTATGAAACTGTGAATCTCTTTCTGGAGCAATATTGATAATAGTCTGGCATATACTATGGGCATAGAATTTTAAAAGACTGAAATACTGACATGATATGTTCCTGGCTTCTCAATTTCATTCTCCCGCATGAAAAATTGACTCTGCTCCAGAATTCTCTAGTTTAATGACATATTTTGACTTGGTTTTGGAGGCTTCTTGAAAAGGAAGCCCAAATCAGTGCCATTATGTGCCACTTGAGAGGAAGAATCTCAAGCAGGTTTGAGAAATATGTCCATTCTAGATGCCTGCTGCTTCCTTGGACACTCGCTGCAAAATAATCATGAGCCATTACTATAGAAGAGAGCATTTGAAGTTGTGAGGTATCAGAGATATCACTAAGAGCTGATAGTATTCATGGGAACTAAGCCTTGACAGCTTTCTTTCTCACTGTCTCCATTCTAGGTTAGGAAATTGCCCTCATAACTGCCCAGCTCATCTGACTGCTGCCTCTTCTCCCTTCCAATGAGGAGAGTTAAAATGAGACTGCAATTGCAAATACACTAATTTATATCTTCTATTAAGATTTATCAAACTCTTATACTCCAATGTCCTGGATAGGATACCTGGAAACTAAAACTCACTAGTTAAAAATTTTTTTTTTGAAGAGAAAGTATCTAATGAGGTATTCAATTCTTAGCTTACTAATGAACAAATTACAAGTAGGGGATGAGTTGATATTTATAAAACATATAAACCATTAGATGAATTTTTTTGTCCAGCATCAATATACAAATTTATCAAAAATTACTTTTATATAAAGAAATGTAAATACATAATATGTACAGACAGCTCAATAGATATAGATATATGGTTTCGGAATGTGTGGGTATGGGTGTGTGTGTAACTGCTTCTCTTTAACTTGCCAGGCTGAAAGTACAGAAGCCACTCACAGATCTGAGGCTAATAATGATCAGCATTAAAGCTTTAATCTGTTCCATTTTTCTTACCTGAATTGAATTGTCCCTCCTTGGGCAGCCTGGTATCCATGCATGGAGTCCATGGAGCTTATCACATTGATGCTGGATTTAATGTGGATACTGTATTGGCTTTTGGCCTGCCTTCATCTCAGAACTCCTAAATTCAAACGATCTATCAATCTTAGATTCCCCAGCAGTAGTGCCTATGCATTTACCATGTCAGGTTTAAAACATGGGTCTTAAAAATAATTGTAAAAAAATTTAGACACACCATTAACCTTTTTTTAAAAAATAACTTTTTTATTTTCAAAATATATAACAAAGTTTGTTTTCAACATTCACCCTTGCAAAACCTTATGCTCCAAAATTTTTTCCCTCTCTTCCTCTAGACAATAAATAATCCAATATGTAAAACATGTGCAGCTCTTCTATATAAATTTCTACATTTATCATGCTGCACAAGAAAAACCAGATCACAAAGGAAAAAAATACGAAGGAAAAAACAAGAAAACAACAACAAAAAGATGAAAATATTATATTGTGATCCACATTCAGTCCCTACAATCCTGGATGTAGATGGCTCTCTCCATCACAAGTCTATTGGAATTAGCCTAAATCACCTGATTGCTGTAAAAAGCCAAGTCCATCAGACTTAATCATTACCTAATCTTGTTGCTGTATATAGTGTTCTCCTGGTTCTATTCATTCCATTTAGTATCAGTTCAAGTGAATCTCTTCAGGCCTCTCTGAAATCATCCTGCTGATCTTTTGTTATAGAATAATAATATTCCATAAATTCATATACCATAACTTATTCTACCATTTTTCAGCTGATGGGTATCCACTCAGTTTACAGTTTCTGTCAACTACAAAAAAGTCTATTACAAATATTTTGCACGTGTGGATCCTTTCTCCTGTTTTTTATGATCTCTGGGATATAGACCCAGTGGAGAAACTGCTAAATTATGCAATTTTATAGTCCTTTGAGCATAGTTCCAAATTGTTTTCCAGAATGGTTGGGTCTGCCATATACAAAATACATTTTAAAATATTTCTTTACATTTCTTTTACATTTTATTATTGTTAATTTTATGGTTATTTTTTATACCTTCATTCATTTCTGAATATAGTCTTCTTCCTCTACCCAATAAATCCTCTGTTATAACAATGAATAAAAAGTGTTTAGAAAAACCAACCCATACATTAAGTGGGTACAATAACATAGTCAATATTCTATAACTATATATATCTATATAACCCATGCATTTCTTACTTATGCAAAATGCCAAGGGATTTTTGAAGGACACTAATAAGTGAGAAAACTAATAAAGACCTCTTAAAGGACATGATAATTGAAGTGAACTTTGAATGGTTTCTAGAGGAAGAAGTGAGGAAGGAGCATATTCCAGACATATGGAGCTCTCTGGCAAAGACAAGGAGATGGGAAAAGATGGAATATCATTTATAAAGAACAGAAAATAGGACAGTTTGGTTAGAATATAGAATGCATGAGCAAGGACAAAATGTAATCAAAATGGAAAATAGGCTGGAGCTAGATTGTGAAAGACTTTAAATGTCAGAAAAATGTGCATTTTATTGTACAGATAATAGGGACAATAATGGGGAGGAGAAGAATGATGGGGTGGTGAAATTACATGATCAGACAGTTTGGAAGCTTTGTGGAGGATAAGTTGGAAAAGGAAGAGACTGGATTCAGAGAGACCAATTAGAAAGTTCCTATAATAATCCAAATAAGGAGTGATGAGGGCTAGAACTAGAGCAGTTGTACTTCGAGTAGAGAGGAGATAGATGCAAGAGATGTTAAGGAGGTAGAATTGACAAGATTTGAGTATGAGGCAAGTAAAAGGCACCAAGTCATTTGCTTTCATTTATAATCCTACCAATTAGGGTTCAGATATACTCAAATAGTGTCCTCTTGAGGTCTGGAAGTGACACTGTAATTTCTACATTCCAAACTTTTAACACATTAATGAAAGTTTTTCCAAGGAAGGACTCAGTATCAAGCAATTCTGCCCTATTCACAAAAGAAAGCTAATTCTGTCTGTGGATCCACTAAAGAGCACTTTTTCGTGAAATTTATTTTCCCGATTAGAGCCAAATCAAGGTCTGGTATTTTAATTTCTAGAATTTGGTGTCAGTTGTTCAAAATTATATTGCTAAGTTTGTTGTGTAGGCAGGCTTTTAAGAAATTCCATGAATTGTACTGGGTTCATGATTCTACTCATCAAATCTACCATATCATAAAACTAAAATGGCAAGCCTCTAAGGTTTTTACTATCTTTAAACATACAGTATGATCTATATGATATGGGAAGCATAGCCATGGTATTAACACAACCATTCCAAAGAATTAAAATGACACTTTCAAAGGCAATGGAAAGAAATATGATGGGCATAAGCAGGCAGTAGAATGTTAGTAGGATGTAACAACTGACATGGACTAGGTGGAAGAAATGGCACACTAAACATTATTAAGAGTATTTCTAGTTTTATGTTAATAAAGTCATGTAAGCGTCCAAACAAACAACTAGAACATGATACACTAGCTCCAAGACTTTTATTGTTCATAGTGTCCAACGCTTTATATCCTCATTTGCCATTTTCTTCTCCAGCTCATTTTATGGGTGAGGAAACTGAGGCAAAAAGGATTAAGTGAGTTGGCCAAGCTCACACAGCTAGTAAGTGTGTAAGGCTAGATTTGAATTTAGGAAGATAAGTTTTATTGACTACAAGTCTGGCACTTTATTCACTGGGCCACCTTTATGCCTCATTCCCCCAAGATACTAAATAACAAAGCTTCAAGTGCTTGAGCAGATCTTCTGTAGATAAGAATGAGAAAACAAGGAGAAGAATCCCTTAAGAGAAGATCTAGTGAATGTAACTACTCTGATAAAGCTATGACTCTTTCAAGGACCAAGGCAAAATATTAACAATTTTTGAAGTATGCATTTAATATTTTCCCCAATTGCATATTAAAATATTTTAAAGCATTTTTTAAAGTTTCAAGTTCTAGATTCTACTCCCTTTTCCCCTCTTTTTCCTCCCCCTCCCTGAAACAGAAAACAATCAGATATAGTTATACATGTAAAATATTTCCATATTAGTCATTTATATTAAGAAAACTCAAAATAAAAAGAATGAAAGTTAAAAAGTAGCATGCTTCAGTCTTTCTGAATATCATTTTTTTCCTCCTGGAAGCAGATATTATGCGGCATTATCAGTCCTTTAGGATTGTCTTGCTCATTGTATTGCTGAGAAGTGCTAAGTCATTCATAATTCTTCATCAAATAATATTGTTGTAATTGTGTACAGTGTTCTTCTTCTGCTCATTTCACTTTGCATCAGTTCATGTAAATCATTGTAGGTTTTTCTAAAATCATTTTGATTGTTACTTTTATAGTATAATGATATTCTATCACAATAATATGCCACAGCTTCTTTAACCATTCCCCAATTAATGAGTCTCCTTTGAGTTCCATTTCTTAGCTACCTCAAAAAGAGTTGCAATAAATATTTTTGTACAAATAGTTCCACTACTCAACACCTTTTATGTCTTTGAGATGCAGACCTAGCAGTGGTATTGTTGGATCAAAGAATATGCACAGTTTTACAGCCCTTTGGGCATGGTTCCAAATTGTTCTTCAAAATGGTTGGTTCAGTTCACAACTCTACCATCAATGCATTTGTGTCCCAATTTTCCTTTCCAAGATCCACCAATTTCCCTTTCTGTCATATTAATCCATCAGATAGATGTGAGATGGTCCCTCAGAGTTATTTCAGTTTGCATTTCTCTAATCAATAGTGATCTAAAGCATTTTTTCATTTGAATAGAGATTGTGGTGATTTCTTTGTCTGAAAACTATCTTTTTCTATCACTTGACCACTTAATTGGAAAATGACTTATATTTTTATAAATTTGACTTAATTCTCCCCATCTTTGAGAAATGAAATCTTTATCAGAAAAAAATTTCTCTGAGTTTTCTTCTTTCTTTTTAATACTGGTTGCATTGGTTTTGTTTGTGCAAAGTCTTTTAAATTTTACATAATAAATTATTTGTTTTACATTTTGTAATGTTTTCTATATTTTCTTTGGCACTAAATTCCTCCCTTATCTATAGATGTGACAAATATACTATTCCATGCTCTTCTGGTTTGCTTATGGTATTACCCTTTATCTGCAAATCATGTGTCTATTTTGATCTTGGTACAATTGGTACAGTTCAAGATGCTGATCAATATCTAGTTCTGCCATACTATTTTCCTGTTTAAAATACTAACAATTTAAAGAATACTTGGTGGTTATGAAGTGATTTATATACATTAATGTTATTATTATCCATATTTTTTCAAGTGGGGAAACTGAAACTCATAAAGAATAAGTGATCTGTTTGTGAAAATAACTAGTAAATTGTAAAAGTGAAACTTAAACATTAATCTTCTGATCAACCTCAAGTCCAGCATTCTTGCTATATTATTCCACATTGCCTATTTTTTGCTAGTTTTTTGTCCTCTGCCATAAGGACCTTACATATATGCCCCAATTCCACTCTTATTAATTGGAACTCTATCTTTCTACCTAGGTGATTAAGCAAAATAAGCCATGTACATTGCAATCTATTAGTATATGAACCTTTATTAAATAAAGTATTAGAAAGAAATAAACTAATCTTTTATATCTATAGTTCCATTAGAATTAAGTCAGATGAAAAGGAAGAATATATCAAAATAATTTGCTTATTTTAAAGGATAAAAACTTACGAAGGGTATTACATAAAAAAGACATTTATTATCAGCATTACTATAAATTCTTTTGTTAAGTAATTTCACAGCATTCACAGAATTTGCTAGTGAAGACCATGCTACACATTACTTATTAGAATACATTACATCATTTTTTCTTTTGATTAAGTGATTCTGAGATGAGAATAATTGAGGTTCCCTGATTGATATTAGAAACTTAATAATTATTCAGATACTATTAAGATTTTTTGTGTTATTATTACTATCTTTAATTATCCTACTCCCTGCTTCTAACCCCAACCCATAGATGCAAAAGAATATAAATAAAAGATCCCTTCACCACAATTTATATATAAGTATTCCTCAGTAACTCCCATATTTGCTTGATCTACTCTTAATTTAGATTTGCTACCAATACACTTAACTGCTTTGCAGTGAGTTTCTTGACTTAAGTCAGTCATAATATGTTAACTTAATGGTAAAGAATTTTGCTTTTATCTCTCTTATTTATTCCCCTGTAATAGGAAATAAGGCATAGAGAGTGTTCAGTTAGTTAGGAAGTTAGTTGGGTCTATAAAATTTCAATACTAATCTACAAAGCTTTTTAAATAAAAGTTTTTAAAAAAATATAAAAGAAATTCCTTTTCGAAGTCTCTTCTTTCTAAACTTTCCTTTTTCTTGGCTGCTTCCCCTCATCTCTTCTTTTTATTACTCCCCGCAAAGCCCCTGATCTTGAAAAGGCATGAAATTTATGGTTAGTGAGAGGTCAGTCACATAGATGAATTGTCTTATATTGTTTCTCATTCTATTTTGATTGCAATAAAAATTGCGGCTTTGGAATGATTTCCTAAACTGAGTGAAAACCAGACTCAAATATTCAGTACTGAACTCTTCTGCTGGGCAGCAACCCTCCATTTCTGAAATTCCCACGATAGTCTGTTTGAAACTCCCTATATTTTGCTGCACAGGGAGGCCAGACACAAGTGGGAGGACCTGGCCTATTATTTCACAGATTCTAAAAATCTTAGTTTTCTAAGCATAAATATGAAGTTGATTAAAAAAAAATACAAACCTTGCAACAGAAATATATGGTCAAAATATTTAGTATTAAGTAAATTTGTAAACCTTCAAGTATGACTAAAAGTTTGCATAAAGCAAGCAGCAATTTTTTTCAAAAAGAAAATAAAATAAAAAACCCTGATAACCTTACTTTTGATAATTAACCAATGCAGAGTCTGTTGATGTAACAGGTAAAAAAGAAAAATTAGGAGCACTGGCTTATTGAGCAAAGAAGATTCATTATTAGATCATATTCTGCCAGCAGATGCTTTAAAATAAATTCTTAAGATTCAGTAGGTAGTGACTTTTCTTGAATATCATAAAGAACAGTCTATTTGCATGTGGGAAAAATCAGGGCCTTCTCATTGGATTGCTACAATGCTTCCTGGTACTTTGTAAATGACCCTTTAATCATCTAGGAACTAAATTTGATGGCCAGCTAGGAAAGCTTGAGCTCTAGAGTAGAAAAATTGAAAATGGAGACACCTTTCTGAGTGTCCTCCAGGCGTCATCACTTAGAGGATAGCCTTGAAGTAGACTTTTCTCAGCTGAGATAATATCTTGTGTATTTGTGTGTATGTGTATGTATTTATCCCTGAGAATTAATCATAACCTCTTTCAATAGATAAAAGCAAATTGCTTTTAGTTATATTTTGAGGAGTCAGATGCCTGGTCTAGGATACAGTATCTGTTTTGTCATTGTAAACTTTGCCTTATATAATCTTGTTGAACTGTTTTTCCCCCCATAAAGGGATGAAGCTTGACTCCTTTTCCTGTATACTAGCTGAAGAAAGGCAGTTTACAAAGCATCGGTGGGAAGTGCACAAGTCTGAATGGCTCGGTAATCCATCCGGTTTCTCAGAGATCGGAGAATGAGAAAGAGAGAAATGACTACTAGAAAGAGCAGGAGGCCGATGATAAAAAGGATGACCAAAGCTGCCTTTGCTGCTCTGGGAGCCAGATTTTTGCCAAAGAAATGTATCTTTTCATTATTGATTCCTGTGAAAACAAGAAGTAGTGTCAGCAACTTTTGGATTTCTCTAATGGATTTTTTTTTTTTTCAAATAGAAAAGTTTGAGAGTTAATAGCTACCATCAGTAGGCACAGTGGGAGGAATTGGTTCTTCTTTAGAAGAGGGCTTCGTGGAATAAGGAATCCTGTTGTCTGGAGACATTAAATAAAAAGAATATCATATCAACAAGAGAACTCTAAAGAATAATTTGTTCCATTGTTCACAATAATGTTTCTTCAGTGTTTCATCCCAATCCTGTTATGCTCAATAGGACTAACTTTAGTCTTTGTATTTAAGACCCTTTAAGAAGTATCTCAGTATTCTCTCCATCAGTCAGGAAAGACTTCTACAAAATGTCCCAGGCTTGCCTGAAAACCTAACTTGTACTTGCAAATGAGTATTTCCACAAACAAAAAGAACAGAAAGATTATATGTAAAATACTCTGAATCTTTACTATATGTAGCTCAATTCTTTTTTCTTTAGGTTGTACAAAAAAATGAAAGATATTGGTCCCAAATATGACCCATTTGTGTTTCCCTCTGAACTTCTTTTTGTTACTTGTTTGCCTTTCTAAAACATTTACTATTAGATCCCTTTTCTCCCTGTTCTCCCTTCTCCCCTCCTTTATAACTCCTCCTTTGTAACCAATAAATACAGTTAAGCAAGACAAATCCTTATATTGGCCATGTTTAAGAAAAAAAAAAGACTCATTCTGCACCTGTAATAGGTGAAGGCATGTTTCATCATCAGTTTTCTGGAGTCATAGTTGGGTCTCAGCTCCATTCCATATGCTGAATTACTGCCTATCCTATAAAACAAAATTCCTAATACTGCCTTTTCCAAGAAACCTTCCTTAGTAGCTGTAGTGAGTGATAATTTTTCCTTCAGATTTCACATAACCCATGACTATGTAATCATGTAACTATTTTAATTATTTGTATATGTGTCTTATCCCCATTAGATTGTAAACTCCATGACAATAGGTCCCATGACTCATCAAATGTCATCTCTATTAGTAGTATATACAGTGTACTATCACACAGTCCACATAAACACTGATTGCATTATATAGTATTAAATACCAATGATTTGGAATCAGTACCTAAGTTTCTGAAGACAGTATATGTTGTTTCCATGCCTGCATGGATGTGATCAGACACATGACAATGCAAGAGCCATGTTCCTGGATGATCTGCGATTAGTTCAATGGTCTGAAAAGTCCCAGGAAAGAGATCATACACATCTTCACGAAAAGACTTATCCAACTGTAGAAACAAAGTGAATCCTTGAGTTTTTCTTTGCCTGGTTTCAGTGAGACTAATAGGGGGAATGTGGAGGGGGGGAATTCCTTAAACTCTCCTTACCTCCAAAATGTCTTTAATTTTTTTTGGGGGGGGCACAAAATGTCTTTTGATTCTTTTTACTCATTCACCTATAGAGAGGGTTAACAGAGCTAAAGGCCCTAATGGTAGTAGCATCAGGTTTTTTATCATTTCCATTTAAATTTATAATTTATCCCCAGTTTTCATTCCAGGTCTAGGAAAACTTGACCACAAAAAGACGGTATTTTATGGGGTTTCTATTTAAATAAATGATTCAAATTCTTAAGATATTAAATAAGTTGATATGGTGCTTAAAAAGTTAAGATTTAAAGAAGGATTTCCAACTCATATCAAAGCTGATTGACTATAATCCTGAGTGTCCTAGTGTCCTTAACACACCAGGGTAGAACCTACTAAAGTTTCATTCTATTCTATTAAGGCTTCAGTCCTTGTTTAAATTCCTTAATTTCTATTACCACTATAAGCAACATAGGCTATCAAAACTTCTTAGGCCTTAAATCTTCTCCATTGCAACAACCTCCTAAATTTGCTGCAATGTGGGGGTATGAACAAGTAGACTCAGTGAGGCTGAACTATAGAGTATTGACTGGGGAGTGATTATCTTAGAAGAATGGAAAGATCTAGAAGAATTGGGTTTCAAAGAGCTCTTAAATGCCAAAAAGAAAAGATTATATGCAATCCCAGAAGTAACAGGGAGTTGATGGAGTTAGGAGATTTGTAAAATAGTCACTCCTGTGCTTTTGGAAAATCACACTGACAGCTCTGTTCAGGAAGAATTGTAGTGGAAAGAGACTTGATTTAGAAAGATCAATTTAGAGGCTAGTCTAATAAATCAGACTAGAAGTAATGAGAAGAGAGTTAAGAGGCAGATGTGTGAGTACAGAGAAGGGGGCATATGCAAGAAATGTGAAGATAGAATTAATAGGAACAGACATTTGATTAGACATATGAGGTGAGGGACAGTGAAGAGTTGAAAGAGATGTGCATATCTCTGGGAAGATGGTGAATTCTTGGATAGACATAGGGAACTTTGGAAGAGGGGTGGGTTTTTGGAGAAAAGATAATCAATTCTAATTTAGATATGTCAAGTTTGTCCCTATATTACACGTAAAAAAATTGACGTTCAATTTAATTGACTTGCCCACGATCACACATTGGCTAGGCATTAGAAGTGGAAGTCAAATTTGTGTATCTCCAAGTTCAGAGTTCTTCCTACTTCCTGGTGGTACATAATGGTGATGTAAATGTCGCATGTTAAAGATGATTCTTTTGGTCTCTTCCATCTGTGAGGATCTTTGATCTAAGCAAAGCTCAGGAGTTCTTAACTCTTTTTCCAGATCTTTTTCTTTGAATGGGTTCATTAATATTTTCCTGAGGATCAGGGACTTTCTACTGAGAGATATTTATAAAAACACCTGGAGCAAGAAGATCTTAGGTTCAAATCCCATTTCTGTCATACTAGTTCTTATGATCATGACTAAGTAATTTCAGTTCCCTGGGCCTCAGGTTCACCATCTTGAGAAATCTTGTCTATCTTATAGAGTTATTAGAAGGATCAAAGAGAAAAAGCTATATGAAAACCTTTTTCATCTATAAAATATTATATACATAAAACAATTCTTTTTAAACTGGAATATATTATAGAAAAGAGGTAATTTTAAAATATGGATTATAGAACACATTACTAGGAAAATATATTTATATGATTATTTTCTGTCATCTTTGTGAATTGAGAGAAGATGTGTGGAAGACATAGTATAGTAAGATAGAATAAGAACTGTAATTTGGAGTCAGAGCACCTACATTCAAATCTTTACTTTGCCATTTATCAATTATTTGACCATGGGCAAGTAATTTTCCCTTTCAATACCCAAGTTTCCACATCTGTAAAATAAGAGAGTTTGAACTCACTTCTGAAGTCCTTAGATCTAAAGATCTTATAAATTACAATATATCACAAATAGCATGAAATAACCTCTGTTGCATGGTGAAAGTAAATTAATTTCATGTTATGGAGTCTTCCCAGAAACATTAAGCATTTGGGACTCACTTTTCTTTCACTTACCTTGAAAAGAAAACTTTCTGCATGAAAATGGACGGTATGTATGTCAACTTCACTTCCTATTCCCAATAGGTACCAGTTTGTCATCGTATTTTCATTCATTATTAAACCATGAAGATTTCCAAATATCTTTCCATTAATAGCTGGGGAGAGTAGTAAATTATTCATTAGTCTAAGAATATTCATTATTTAATCCATCTTTGAATTATTTGGGCCAAAACTGGTTTCATTGGTTTTCTAGATTTGAAATAATTTCTCTCATGTTTACAAATATTCCCACTTACCAACTCAGACCAGCCCCAAAAATGTCCCTAAACTATAAAAATCAAAAACATCAAACATAACTCCACAATCTGATATAAACTCATAATAATGAATGAATAATAAAGTATTTATTAAGTACTTTTGTTCAGTCATTTTTCAGTTGTGTCCTATTCTTTGTGACCCATTTGGGGCTTTCTTGGCACAGATATTGGAGTGGTTTACCATTTCCTTCTCCAGCTCATGGAAAAGTGAAACAAATGGGGTTTAATGGCTTCCTAAGGGTCAGATAGCTATTAAATGTTTAAGGTCCAAGCTGAACTCAGGAAAATGAGTTTTCCCAACTCCAGACCTAGCACTCTATTCCAACTGTCCTGTTAAGTACTTACTATAGGCCAGGCAATACCAAGTTGTTAATTCTAAGTTCTGGGAACAAAAACACAAAAGATAGAGCCTGCTTTATAAGAGTTTGTATTTTAAAGGGGAGTGGTGACCAGATACATTACTTATTAAATTATACAGATGATGAATGGACCAAAAAAAAAAAAAAAGGAAACCATTGGAAAGGTACAGACTCAAACTTTCTAATCTTAAAGGTTAGATTTTAAACTATTATACCTCAAATAGGTCCTCAAAAAAGCTTGGCAATTCTTTCTTCATCAGTAGCTTACATGCAATTAAATTTCCTTACAGTATAAATTCCAAACCTTGAATACTCTCTGAAGTTCCTAACTCTCCCTCTTTTAAAGGTCTATCATATGAGAAAAAGCTTACTCTCCATGACTTTAGTTTAAGTTCATTCTGCTTGGCCTTAGAAAGTAAAACTGGCAACAAAGGGTAGCAATCATAGGAAAACAAATCTAATTTAAAATAAGGAAAAAACTTATTACCAACCAGAGCTGTCCAACAAAGAAATGGGCTGTTCTCTACTATAAGTTTTTCATCAGAATTTGTGATTATTTATCAGGAATGGTATAAAAGGGTTTCATGCTCCCAAGAGATTTGGGCATTAGGTCCATCTCTCAGATCTGTAATTCTAAATGCTGTGATAATTTCCCATGCTCTAGAACAAAACAAAATATAACTCCAAGGGAAAACAGACAGGAGCTGTTGCCTAAACTTGGATGAATATGCAAAGACACATGTCTTCAATTATTTTAATTTTTAAAAAATACTGCAATGTCTCTATTTCATGTTAAGGATGTGTTGGCATTCAGAAATAGAATACTGAACCAATGCCTCGGCCCAATTTTTGATCTGACCTTTTCATGTTGTTGACCCAATTCTTACATACCATGCATTCTGTTGCTCTCCATAAAATCATCTGTGTGTTTAAACTTTCGTGGATCCTTATTGAGATACTTTTTGATATTTTCATTCAGATACCAGGATTCATTTTCATTAAACACCAAAAACAGAAGGGCAAATTCATAATCAATATCACTTCTCAGTCCCTTTTCATTCAGCACTCCTTCTCTACAAGTTATCAAAGGACCCATCAAACCACTGTAAGTGTCCTGGAAGGAAAAGAGGCAATAGTTAAAGGTTATATTTTAAAATATCACTTAACCATTTAAAATTTGAGTAAAAAGCTCTGGAAAATGTGTTCAGAAAATTTTGTTTATTTGAGATAGCAATGTTAATAAACCATATGTCATACACCCAGGACCAGAAATGGAATTAGTTTGGAGATTATGTCTCAAAATTTATTTTGTGTCCCTGACCATACCTAATGCAGGTTAATTATCTTTTAAATGAACTTGCCCCAGAATCCAGAAAACAGAGTTGGGTAATTTAAATTTTATCACTTTCATAAGATCTTTTTTATAGAACTGAAATACAGCTTTAGTCTGTAGAAACTTAATATTTACAATACTAGAATGGAAATTGAGATCATTCTAAATTTCAGTCAAGCTGGTAAATACTTAAACTTTCTGTAGAATCTGGCTTTAGCTTGAGTTCTGTTCATAGCACACATTTTATTTGTGTTTATCTCATTTTATTACCTTAAAAGACCCATAATTTCCTCTATTCAAGTATTCTACTCTTTAATGAGTTATTCTAGCCAAAGTATTCATCACCTGGTAACTAGGATTCTAATGACAAGCTTCTCTGAACTTGGCTTAACATACAATGTCACAAAAGTAGTTTATCAAAAAGCCTAAACTTGAACCTTTTCCAAGCTGATAGGTACTGTTAGGGGATAGGCTCTGAAAGTAGCAAGGTACAGTGGAAAGAGCATTGATTCTAAAATTGGAAAACCTAGAATTGATTGATCCCTCCTCTTCTGACTGCTAGTGTGTACCAATGGGTAAGACACTTGGTTTAGCATCCTCAATTGTAAAACAAAAGCATTGGGCTATATGACATCTGAGGATCTTCCCAGAGACAAGGAAGAAAAGTTTATGCTACTTTGAGAAACCAGAATTAATTCAGTTTTACAATGAGGAGGACCTTAGTGGAGGCTTGAACTGAGATATGAACCAAATATAATTCAAACTTTTAACATTCATTTAATCTTTATTTAATGAAATCTCTTCAGACATTTTAATTTGGTGGGGAGATAGGGATGATATCTGATGCTGGTCTTGCAGTCGGAAAGATCTGAATTTTAAACCTGTTTTAGACATTTACTAGCTATGTGAACTTAGGCAAGTCATTTAATTTCTCCAAACCTGTTTTCTCGTCTGTAAAATGGGGATTATAATAATAGTATCCACTTCATAGAATGATTGTGAGGATCAAATGAGATATTTGTAAAGCTCTTTGCAAACTTTAAAATGTCATCTAAACATTACATAGTAGTAGTTGTATTAGTAGTAGCAAGAGCAGTAGTGGTAGAGACTTGCTTCATTTGCCTCCTTAGTAGCCTTGTGTTATGTGAATTTGTTCTCCAGGACCCTGTCTCTAATTTTCCAGCTGCTTTTTATGCTTTGTCTTTCCTTATTAGAAAACTCCTTGAGAGCAGGTCTTGTTTTCCTTCATTTGTGTCTTCAGTGCTTAACTAAATGCTTATCTATTTCTAAATCTAAACCTAAATTTAATCTGTCTATTAGTCAAATGGAAATAAAACTCACCTTTGTTGTGAGATTCAATACATTTGTCTATGTCTATATATATATATATATGCATATATATAAACATATATTTATAATATAAAGCACTACATAAATGTTAGTTATTATTATTGCTTCCAATTGAAGTTAATTCCTTTTACTTTATAGTGGTCCATATGGTTGAAGAATATTGTCTCTTTTCTTTTCCCAAAATATAATACCTAGAAAGTTATAGCTCCAAAGGGAGAGAATAAAACATAACTTCACTTCTAAAACATATTTGATTATTTCTAATTGAAATATCCCAAGGGTTTTGTAAGAATTTAACATAGAAATTTCTATAACAATGCTTTGAAATTAACTTATGTGTTCTGTGGTCTTTCTGACTAAGCCTAAAGTGAAATAGTGTAAGAGGGAGAATTTATGAGAAAGTTTAATATTTTTTTTCTATTTGAAGACATGTACAGTTCTCAGTGATTAGATTTCCATTTCATTCTTCATATTTACAAAGAAGTCAAAAAGAAAGTTGATTAAGGAAAAATAGAAAACTCTTATAAAGGTAATTCTATAGACATCAAAGAAAACAATTTAGATGAGAAGGAAAAATGAGAATTCTCTGAAGAAACCAGTGTGGTTTCACAGAAAACTTACTAAATAGTTTAAATATTTTAAAAACATATCTGTAGAAAAGATGGCAGCAAGAAAAAGTTAGTGGAAAACTAGCTATATAAAGGAGATTAATGCAGAAATGTGATATGCTTCCATAAAAGTTGTATCAGGAGATGTCTAGAATGGTCAGAAGTTGGCAAGGAAATCTAAGGACAACATAATAGATTTGGATTCCTTATTTGCTCATTTAGTTTTAGTCATACTAGGAAAAAAAGGAGAATGAAAAAAGGGATTAGACTTTCTAAGGAGCAAATGGAATGTGATTCAACTCTTTCTTTTTTCTTTTGTCTGTCAAGATAATTATGTATATTTGAACATCTATACATAAAACTTAAAGTTCCTTGAATAGCTTGGACTGTTTTGTTTTTGTCTTCATATCCTATGTCTTCACAGTGCCTGGCCTATGGGAGATACTTAATAAATATTTATTACTTGATTAATGAATGGACTACAATTGTTGACTATCAACAATAGTGCTATGAGAGTCCAAACAGCCAATATTCCTAGAATATGGAAGGTATAGTCCCACTAGATTCTACCCTTATTAAATTCCACCTGAAGTATTACTAGGTACATTTCTGGGCCCCACAGTTTAAAAAGACATTAATAAGCTAGAGAAGGGCAGCTAAGATGGTGAAGGGTCTTAAGCCCATGCTATAAGAAAAGTGGCTGATGAAACTGGAGGTGTTTAGCTGATAAGAGGTAAGACTCATAGGAAACATGATAGCTACCTTCAAGTATTTGAAAGAATACTATATGAAAGAGAGATTAAATGTGTTCTATTTGACCCCCAAAAATAGAACCAGAAGAATTGTACACAATTTAGACTTGCTGTCAAGAAAAACTTGCTAATAATTAGTGCAGTCTAGAAGTAGAATGACAAGTTTATAAACTCGGAGGTCTTCAGGCAAAGGCTAAAGTAAAATTTTTAAAGTAAAATTTACTAAATAAATAAATTTTATTTATTTATAAATAAATAAATGATTTACTAAAGTAAAAAAAATTTCTGGCTATTGTTGGCTCTGTTAGTGGGTATTTTTTTAGTGTGAAGGCTAGACAAGGTGTTTGCTGAAATACCTTCTAATTCTCAGTGTTTGGAGAGTGTGTATTGAAATGACCATGGGCATGTTTTTGACCCTTAAAATCTCTGACCTTTAGAGGCAGCTAGCTAGCAAAATGGATAGAGTGTTGAACCTGGAGTCAGGAAGATTTGACTTCTAAATCTTTCTCAACTATTCATCAGGTCCTGAACAAGTTATATAATGTCTCAGTCACAGTTTCCCCTTATGTAAAATGGAAGACTATAATATCTATATTAAGGGCTTGTTATGAGAATTAAGTAAGAGAACATGTGCAGTGCTTTTCAAACTACAATGTACAATATAAATGCTAGATATTTATATCTAAAAAATAAGGAGGTTGGACTCTGATGATTCTTTGATAGAAGATTTCTTCTAGCTCTATATCTATGATCCTATGGCCTGACAAAAATAGTCCACAGAAATAGTCTTTGAAAATACAGAATCATCTCTATTCCAGAGTGAGGCATGTAGTAGGGTTTTATCAAAAGAAAGGAGGATTAACAATTATTTGTTTTTAAAAACGATTATTTGTTAACAGAAATTCTCTCATCACTACTGAAAAGACAACACAAAGCCCATATGCTAATTAACAATGATTCAATAGAGTCATTTTTATAGAGGAAGAGCAGAACATCTTCTGAGAATGATCATATTTCAATATTAGTTTAAGAAAACTGGTATGATTAATATACATCTTGAAATAAGAATTAAGTTATATGATAGATTTCCTCAGTTCTCTGACATTAGGAGAAATAGAAATTAAATCTTCTTTGTGGTTTCATTTCATACTCAAGGTAGCAAAGATAACAAAATACAGGAAACAAAAAATCAATGCTGTGTAGGTTGTGGGAAAATGGGTCCATTAATACACTATTGGTGGAGCTGTAAATTGATCCAATCATTCTGGAAAACCATTTTAAATTTTGCTTTAAAAGTGACTAAAATTCTTGTTCATACCTTTTGAGATGCTACAGCAAGGCTTGTATGCTCTAAGGAGGTCAGAGACAAAAACAAGTCATATATAACAAAATATTTATAATAGCACTTTTTATAATAGCAATGAACTGGAAATATCTGTGTATATGTGTGTGTATGGGGGGGTGGGTGAGTATGTATGTATAGAAACACACATAAATGAATATATGTGTATATAGAATATATATATCTATATATACTCATAAATTAGGGAATGGTTAAACAAATTATGATAAATGAATGGATGGAATATTATTCTGGAATGGAATGGAATAAGGAACTATGAATATGAAGACTACAGAGAAGGATGAGAAGACACAGGAACAGCTGAAAAGAAAAATAACAGAATCAGGGAAATACTATACACAATGGCTGCAATGACAGAAAAAAAGAACAAGAGTAAAAAATTCAGAATTGAAAAAATATGAAATTAAAATGACTAAGAAGAGATCTAAGTCTATACTTCCTCCATTTTTGAAGAGCTGGGGAAGGTGAAGTGGCAATGACGTGGAACATCACATATACTTGGTCCTAGAGCTGATTAGTTTTGCTGAACAGCATGTTTTCCCTTCATTTAAAATGTTTTATTATAAAGACTGCCTTTCTGGGGAATAGAAGGGTCAGGGATATATGGGAAAATGAAGAAGATGAATGAATCAATAAAATTTTAAATGAAGACTTAAGATGACAATGACTAGAAGATGGACAACAGCTTTTATGGCTGAATTTTTCCTGTTTGAACTATTACTGACTAGAGACCTACCACTTTGAACCAACCAGCAGCACTTACCAGTCCCTTAAGTAGCACAAAATTTCAGCATTTATGTTTATTTCAATTTCTCTCTAAATTATTTTGATACTTACTCTAAGTCCTAAACTTGAAGGTTAAAACATTAGCTTGTACTTTTGTCCTTCTTCAATTTTTTGCACTTTGAAAGATATACTCCTTCACCTTGTACCTATTGCCACTACTGAAGGATCAAGTTAAAAACAATTTTTAAACGTTACTGCTATGAATGTGAATGTTAAAAGTTTCATAGTTGCTTCTTCATGTTACCTTCATAAAATTTGCTGTTGAGTAGTAGACCCAAGGGATACAATTTGGATCAGAGGGGCCTGGCCCTGACCTTTTAGGGACATTCCACCGGTATGTTTTTACTTCTCCTGAAACAAATAAAAATAAATAAAAACACTTTGTTAATATTAGCTTTGGGCCAAGACCAATTACCTGAAGTATCCAAACATCTAATTGTGCATATTAGTCTCTCATAATATCATTCCTTTTAATATAGACATTAGCTGTAGCTGGCAGGTCCTAATTGTCCACATTTTATGGAGTCTCCATGGAAGGTTTCTACTTCAGGCATATGTGTATGTATATTTACATTTAATAGTTATAGAATAGATAAAAATTTTGAACTCAAACTTAAAATTTCATAATGAACCCTCTGAACCCCATGCCTACCTGTTTTTTATGGACATGGTTTCACAGGTGAAAATAACTTTACCTAGTTAGGTCAGCAATTGTTCTTCAATTTATTATCTTAGAGAGTTGTCTGGATTAAAGGTAAGGTTCAAGAAGTTAAATGATTTTCCCAAAGTCATATGACCATAATATATCAGAGACAGAACTTTAATGTAGAGCTTTCTGCTGCTGAGGCTGCATCTTCATCTACATCAGGCTGTGTGGATATCAGGGAGATGAGAATAGCAACTCTCTTCAGCTGATCCCAGATGTCCACTTCCCTATTACTGTGATTTCTAGATTAGTTTTTTAGGTCCCCTTCCACGTCTGGACTCCCAAGCTTTGCAGTTTATCCTTGAATCATAGCTACATTGATGATCCTTGTGAGGAAAAACTGGTTCTCCAGATTCTCCTAAGCCCTTCTAGTATCACTTTAAGAGAGGGATTAGCCACACAAAATGATGCACTAGAGAAGCCTTTACTCATGGGAACAACGGACTTTGTCTATTTCACCATTGCATCAAACTAGTCCAGAAAACTACCCTTTGCAATTCTAAGATAGTCACTTAAGGGAAGATGAGATAATCTAAATCAGACTGGTCAAATATGTGGCTCATGCATGTGCCCACAACACTTCATGTATATTTAAACCAGATTAAAATGTTATTGGAAATATTTAGCAAAATAAATAAAAATACAATGTGACAGACAACTTTTAAAAATCAATGTGTAGCCCATAAGAATCTTTCTGTCTTGGGTAGTGGCTCCTGTTTCTATTTAAATT
Source organism: Sminthopsis crassicaudata (assembly GCF_048593235.1). Taxonomy (NCBI): domain Eukaryota; kingdom Metazoa; phylum Chordata; class Mammalia; order Dasyuromorphia; family Dasyuridae; genus Sminthopsis; species Sminthopsis crassicaudata. The sequence continues at coordinate 546,737,155 of NC_133619.1, forward strand.
TTATATCACTAATCTAAAGCATTGCTACCACAAAAAAAAATGGGGGGATATGAGTGAAAAAAGAATGGTTGTCTCCTCTTGCTCTCCTGATGTCTCCTGATGCTCTTGTGAAAAACCATTGTTTACTTTGCTCTCCCTACTTCCTAAATAAATCCTACCCATTCTTTAACCATTCTTTCAACAATTTCTTCTATCATGAAGAGGCAATATGAAAATAGTAAGAAAAACACTAGAGTTGAAAGGGAAAGACCTCCTTGGTCAGCTATTTTTTATCTGTATGACTGATATTGGTTAATTCACTAACCTACACAGGCTTCTATTTCATCACATGTGTAATGGAAGGATTGGGCTTGATGGATGCTAGCTCTAAATTTATCATCCTATGGCCTTATGATTCTATGATCCTCACTGTTCTTCTTACTAACTGTGATTTTGGCCAATTTATAAGACCTTTCTGGGTCTCATTTTCCACATCTATAAAGTAGATAGATAGATATTGATTAGATCATCTCCCAGCTCTATACCTATAGAGATGATGCAATCAAGGGTTCCCAAATACGCAGCCCTCACTCATCTTCCTCTTCTCCTAAGTCCATATAAATTCAGCATTCCATCAATAGTTTAAGATTCAGTATATGATTATGCTAGTTTGACTGGTTACTTGAATTTTTCCTGGGTGTTATCTGTGATTCTTAAACACATTGAAAGCGTCTTGATAAAACCTGGAACTAAACATATAAGAGGAACTCAGCAAATACTTGCTGATTGATTGATTCATTAGATATCTTATATTCAGAATAATTATTAAGCCCTTAGGTGATATAGAAGACACTGATGGGGCTGGCATTGCCTCTAGGATGTCATTAGAATTTGAGATATCCCTTACCTGGCATTGTGATTGGCACTGCAAATTTTTCCCCACTATTCACATCTTCTACACCATGAGCTGATATGGAGTATGGTCTGGTGGCTTTGTTCTTAAATACAATGAGGATGGTATCACCGACCTCTGCTCGAATCAGTGGGCCTAAGGTAAAACAAAAGAACCTTGAAAATTACAGCTGTTATTCTTAATATTCAAAGGGATCTAAGTGCATGAATATTAAGGATGAAGCTTGGTCATCTGACTGTCACCCCTTGTTCATTCCATGTGGTTAACCCAACTTTTCTTTCAATCATACTAGTTGTGTGGTCCTGGGCAAGTAAATTAACTCAATTTCCTTGCCTGCAAAATGGGAATAATAATAATAGCACCTATGTTGCAAAGTTGCAGTAAAGATTAAATGAGATAATAAATGTAAAGTACTTAGCACAGTTGTTCGTACATAGCAAGTGCCTCATAAATATTAGCTGCTTTTTTGTTGTAATGATTGATCCTTTACTCTTTGTAGATCTTTACTGATAATCTTTGAAGCCTCATACCTGCTATACTTGATTCCATTGCCTTCTGCATGATACTTATCTTTAGTCCTTTAGCAGCAGGACTCTCCCAGGTCTTGTAAAGATAGGGCTGCTCTAGTTGAATATTTCATTTTGAAAAATTTGAGTCATTGATTTTATTGGAAAGCTTGAGATCAATAAAAAGCTTTGTATTTTGTTAAAAGCAAAATGGTTCTTTCTCTTCCTTTTCAACTCTGGCCCCAGTTCATTGTCTGTCTGAATTAATTTTTTTCAGATGGATAGATGGATAGAGATAGAGACAGATATTCCCAAGATATTAGTGGGCATCCTGGAACCCCTTCCCCCAAATGCTCCAAATTCCTTTAAATAATGACTCTAAACAAATTTTAGAGTATCAGAACATCCAAAATGATGGGGTGGAATATTTTCTAGTTAAAGGCAACTTAGAAGGTCAGTGGAAAAGGTTTGTGACAACAGGGTGAGAGTTAAGTGTGCAGTGCTGGAGCTTCTGGACTTCTTGGCCCAGGATACCAGGGAAGACTTGGAAGGTCAGCAGAGAGGGTCTGTGGTGACAGGGTGGAAGTCAGGTGTGCAGGCCTAGCACAAGTCATGGGCCAGCACAGCCCCAGCCACAACTCCTGCTCAGTGTCAGCAAAGCATTAAATCTTACAGCTACCATGGGGTAAGGACACTTGTAACAGTTTCAGGGCAGAAAAGAGTGTTTGTGGTCAGGTTCCTAGAAGAATCTCTGATAACAGCTGTACAAAACCTCTGAAGCTTGAGGCAGTGCATCCTTCATCTTGGAAACAGAGCCCTACTTTAGTAAAGAGTTGAAAGCCTATTAGGAAAATGAGCAAACAGCAGAAAAAGTCTCTGACCATTGAAAGTTATTATAGTGACAAGAAAGATCAAAACACACATTCAGAAGATGATAACCAAGTCAAAGCTCTTACATGCAAAATCTCCAAGAAAAATAAGAATTGGGTTCAGTCTGTGGAAGAGCTCAAAAGGGATTTTGAAAATCAAATAAGAGAGAGAGGGAAAATTAGGAAAAATAATTGAGAGTGGTACAAAAGGAAAAACAAAAAGCTATCGAGGAGAATGACTTAAAAAAGCAAAATTGGCCAATTGAGAAAGAAAATACAAAAGCTCACTGAAGAAAATAATTCCTTAATGATTAGAATTGAGCAAATGGAAGCTAATGACTTTATGAGAAATCGAGATAGAATAAAGCAAAACCAAAAAAGGAAAAATAGTAAAAGAAATGTGAAATATCTCATTGAAAAAACAACTGACCTAGAAAATAAAATAGATCAAATTATTGGTCTACCTGAGAGTCATGATCAAAAAAAGATGAACATGAACATCATCTTTTAAAAAATTATAAGGAAAACTGTCTTGATATTCTAGAACTAGAGGGTAAAATAGAAATAAAGAATTCACTGAATTCCCCAAAAAGAAAATAAAAATTATTTTGATTTTAAAGTGAAAGCTCCCAAGAATATTATAGCCACATTCTGGAACTCCCAGATCAAGGAGAAAATATTGCAACCTTTCAGAAAGAAACAATTCAAATATAGTGGAGCCACAGTTAGGATAACACAAGATTTAGGAACTTCTACATTAAAGGACCAGGATATTCCAGAGAGCAACGGAGCTAGAATTACAACCAAGAATCATTTACCCAAACAAAATTGAATTTAATCCTTCAGAGGAAAAGATAGCTATTCAATGAAATAGAGAATTTTCAAGCATACTTGATGAAAAAACCAGAGCTGAATGGAAAAACTGATTTTTAAATACAGGACTCTGGAAAAGCACAAGGAGGTAATCAGGAAAGTGATATCATAAGAGACTTAATAAGGTTTATCTGTCCACATTACTACATGGGGGGATGATACTTATAATTCATTAGAACTTTCTGATTATAATGGCAGTTAGGAATATATATAGCTAGAGGGCACAGATATGAATTGAATATGAAGGAATAACATCTTTTTTAAAATGATGAAATTAAGGAATGAGAGAGGAATATACTAGAGGAAAGGGAAAGGGAAAGGGAAAAGTGGAATGGTGCAAATTATCATAAAAAAGCAGCAAGCAAAAGCTTTTATAGTAGAGGAGAAGTAGGGGAACAGAGGGGAAGTAACAACTTTATTCTCATCAGAATTGACTCAAAGAGGAAATAATGTACAGACTCAGTATGAGTATAGAAATCTATCTTACCCTGTAGGAAGATAGGAGGGGAATGGGAAGAGGGAAGGATATATTGGGAAAGGGAGTAGTCTTTATCAAAACATTTTTGAAGAGGGACAGGGTGAAAAGAGAGAAAGAATAAATGTAGGGAAATATGGTTAGCAATAATAATTGTAAAAAGAATTTCAAAGCAAATTTCTCTGATAAAGCCTCATTTCTCAAATTTATAAAGAAAAAGTCATGCCTTGATTGATAAATGATCAATCATTCATATGATAAATCATATAAATAGATATAATATATATTATATATATATATATATATATAAATCAGATAAATAGATCATATGATCTGGGCCCAAAGGGCTATACATTAATGCATATCCTTTGATCTATCATCATCACTACTTGGCATGAATAGCAAAAGAGATTAAAAGAAAAAGGAAAATGACCTATGGTGCAAAAATTATTAATAGAAGCTCTCTTCTCAGGACAAAAAAAAAGGAAATTGAGGGGATGTCCATCAATTGGGGAATGTCTCAATTAATTGTGTTATGTGTTTGTGATGGAATATTATTGCTCTATAGGAAATGATGAGCAGGATGCCCTCGGGAAAAAAATCCCATAGTTCTCTATGAACTCAAGCAAAGTACAATGTACTATATACAAAATAATAGCAATGTTCTGGGATGATCAGTTGTAATGACTTTCCTATTCTCAGCAATACAATCATCCATGACCTCTCTGAAGAACTTATGATGAAAAATTCTATCCCTACTCAGAGAAAGAACTGATTGTGTCTGAGTAAAGATTGAAGCATTCTCTCTGTCTCTATTTCTCTTTGTTTTTGTTAACTTAATTTTTCTTGATTGTTTTTTATTTTCATTGCAGTGGGAGATCTATGTTTTCTTTCACAACTTGATTTATATGGAAATATTTTGTATAATTTTATGTATGGCTTCTTAATTATGGGTGGAGATAAAGAAGAGAAGAGAACCTAGAACTCAAAAAAAAATTAAAAACAAATATAAAAACAAATTGTCTTGAATATAACTGGGGAAAATTAAATAAATCAAATACAAAAAAAAGGTAATCATAAATGACACCATTATTCTAAGTAATATTATCATTGAATCATCTGTGAAGGACTTATGATATGTATTGTGTGAATGCATGATTACAAGGTTGTGTGGTTTAACTATAGAAGAATCTGTTTCTTCTGTGAATCTATTTAACTATGTAGGACCATTATATTTATAGTACTTATTGGACTTTAAATAGTAACTAAAATATGCCTTTAAAATTTAACACATCTCAGGAAAGTCAAGCAGAGAATCCTAGATCTTCCAAAGGTCATTTATCTTTCTTCAGGCTCTCAGTTTATCAACCAGTTCCACTAATTTCAGATTAAATATATTTAGGGGGGGGAAATGGCATTTCCAGGAGATTTGAGATTTGAGATATCACTTCACCCTACTTTCCCTAAGTATTAAATCTTTCTTCCTGTTTACTTCTGCAAAATCTACTATTACAGATATTATTAGATGATGTTCTCTAGCACCTTAGAGACATTGCTCTTGATCCTGCTTTTCTTCTTCTGCAATTATTAATGTTGTTATTATATAGAAAAATTCATTCTTTTCTCATTCAGCTTCATCTTGTTCATCATGATCGATGGACACAGAAAAATGGTCTGGGAACAACTTGCTTGCCTGATATTATTCTTTTGTATTCAATGCAGAGCTGACTAAAACTATTTTTCTATTATATTACTGTTTTAGTGATATAATAAATGATGTAATATCAGCTCAAATTTATATAACATTTTAATATTTACACATTGCTTTTCTCATAGCAGCCTTATGAGAGGAGGTAATGCAAGATGATCATGCCCATTTTTTGATGCAAAAACAGTGATTTAGGAAGATTCAGTGATGAAGTGGAGTCAGGTTTGTAGAGGAGTTTTGTAATTTTGAGAAAGAAGCTTTATGGTAATTAATGTCATTAGGATTAATATGTAGATATACTTATGTATCCATGCTACATCTGAAATTAATTTTTCAAAATTTTTCAAAAGTAAGTAATTCCTTGCATCTAGGCTTTTTTTTAATATAAACTGGGTACCTATCAATCTTTTAATAAAAAGAATCACAGAGTATCAAAGCTGGATGGGGTCCAATAGGTCATCAGTTTTATCTACATCTCACCAGGAGCATACTAATAAACTTTACTGTTGATGCAAGCTTTCCCTACAGTAAAAGAATCTGAGAAGTATTTTGGAAAAATTCAGTTTATGTTTTCTTCTTTTCCCTTCAAGTTCACAAAACTAAAAGGAAACAAGTATGAGTGCATGGAGAGAACAAACAGTAAACTATGCAGGATATGCCTTCCACTTACCTAAGATTTCCAAATGCTCTTCCCGGGGGGAACGGGCTTTAATCTCCACAAACTCTGAATTGGTGTATTCCCTATAAACCACCTTCTTGTACTGAGAGCCAATCCAATTTTCAGTACGGTTCATAAATATGTCCCCATATCTATAAATAGGAAACACAGAAATTAATTTTATATTGTTGTATTTATTCATCCTTTGCTTTCTAAGAGCACCAATGACACCACAAGGATGATGTCTTGATTTGGGCATGAATTGTATTTAAGTGAAGTAGAATTGTACAAAGTCATCAGCCTCCCTCTCTCCTCCAGAATCATTAAAGTCCAGTGGCAAGGCAAAAGTCAAGATGACTGAATCTGGGATGAGAATACTAAAATGACAGCAATTGAGGCAGGATTTCTAGCTACAAAGAAAATAGCAATCTGATTTCCTTTCCCTGTTCTCATATGCTTTTTTTGCCTTGTTTTGATAGGGGGAATACCCTGGTCCTATGTATACACACACACACACACATGCACAATGAATGCACACGTGCATGCAAACACACACACATTTACACCAGGCATTCATATCTATTCTATAGTAATTCCTCAAAAAGACTGATTCAATTCTGCCAACATTTTATTCTATCTTATTTTGTCCTTGTTTATGTGCTATAAATTGGGGGTTTTTTGTTGTTTCTTATATATAAATATTATCTCCCAAAGTTAAATTATAAACATTTTTTCAAAGGAAGATTTCTCTTTTGATCTATCAGAGTATATAATATTGAACATTCTTGAGGAAAAATGCTTATTAAATGGATGGATGTTGAATTCACCATATTTCAAAAATAATTATCAAAGATAATTATCAATTTCTACTTTGAAGTAAGTCCCTTCCAACTCTGAGATTCTATGATTTTGTAAAATACTCGTAGAATGGAACTAAACATGAATAAATGATTTATTCCAAAAGACAGATAATCCTAATGACAAATAGTTTTGTTATTGGAAGGGAGAGCATTATATTTCTTAAGAAATTAAGTAATGATTGTGAAAATAACATTTTAATTCACTTTAGAAAAAAATTAGAATCATAATTCTTTGAGTTCTCTTGCAATGGCACCAGTTAAAATCATGTACTGGCATGATAAGTTCTAAAAGGAAAAAAATTAATGAATTAATGACCTAATTAACTTTTTTTTTTTTTTAAACCTGTCAATTTTATACTTTCCACATTTTACGGTGGTTTTCCTGTTTGTCCATGTGGTGGCACTATTGTGTCTGCCCTCCTTAGTAAAGATGCAGCCCACAGGTTTGAATCATTTCAGAGCTTGAAGGGCGGTTGATCCAGTACAACTTGTATAGGAACAGGAATACTGTCTATGATATCATTTAGCCACTACATCCAAAAAGAAGGTAAAAAACTCAAGAAGGAATTCAATTTTATTTCCAGAATAGACATTTTTTAAATAAAGCACCTTAATATATTGAGAGCTGTGTATTTGTAGAAATGGGTTTATAGAAACAGTGTATAAAAGTTATATTGGAAATTATCTAAATGAATGTATATCAATCAATAAGCATTTATAAAATGCTTATTGTGTGCCAGGCATACAATATATATACAATATATAGGGACACAAAGACAAGATGAAAGTCCCTGCCCTCAAAGAGCTTACATTCCATTGGAAAAAAAACTATATGCTAAGATGTGTATATAAAAATATATTAATAATATAAAAAATTAAAATGATTGTTTATTAATAAATCGTGTGTGGATTATTCACACATATGCCCCCTTGTCTCCCTTCTAATTCCATTTCCATCCAGGCTAGAACTAATCCTCAAAACTCACTCCCAGACTACTTGTTATTGAATTCCATCCTCTGTAACCAATATCCCCTGAACTATATCTAAGGGATCTGAGAGTGGAATACCTTATTTTCACTCTCCACACAAAGTATTACAGTTTCAAAACATACATCTACTGTGGTCTGCCTTTCTAGCCATCCAATCTTTCATCTTTCCATGTTAAATCAAGGAGGACATTTTACAGACAGATACTGAGCACCATCTAAAAGTGCTAGTACTAGACATGCCCACAAGGAAAAATGTGCTCAGAAGAGGGCATTCTTATTTCCTTTCAAAAACAGAAATTGGCAGTGAGGACAAATTAAAGTCTTTCTCAAAATTCTTTTAGTAAAGCCTGTAAAAATCAATGCATCTTTGGATTTCTATTTTTTAGCAAACATCCCCAAGACTCACATGACCACCAACTGGATTATGGTACCAAAAGTACCAAAGTACCTTTCTCCTCCTGCATCCAAGTGTTGTTTTTCAAACTCCCAATTTTTGTTAGGTGCATAATCCCATTCTACTTCTTCAGCAGCAATGTAAAAAGTCCTTATCATCCCATAGGGCTTCTCCAAAGCTGCCATGTTGCCACAGCCACTGACTTCATATATTTGTTTCATACCTTTTGTAAAGTGATCCATTGTGCTACAATACACCTTAAAAATACCTGAAAGAGAAATTGGTATTTGTGTAAATGGTTGCTTGATTTTGTTTTCAAGAAATATAAATATTTGTCTCCGAATCAAACTTAACCAATCTGAAATTATTTAATTCAACCAAAAATGTTTTCCTGTTTGGAATTCATTTATGCTGAAGAAAAATACTTTGCTTCCATAAAACAACTTGTCTCTTTTTTTCTATTGTTGGTATTTAATGAATATGTAACTTGTTTTTAAGTCATTGATAAAATATTATTATTATTTTGGATCATTCTACTATAGTACTTCACTTCTAAGGCTCTTAAATCATGTATTTATTTTGCACAACATTTAGCCAAAGCAAAATTTTCATTACTGAGGTCATGAACACATTATGGCAGAACTGGATGAATTATAAGATTAAAATGAAAATCAATCAGCCAGTTGTTTTATATTCAATATAAAAGACCTTACCTTATATTTAAATTCAATTGTATGATTATTATTATTAACAACCATCACCATTACTGTTTTGCTAAATTAATAGATGTTTATAAATTTGCAACTTATAAATTGTAATTTATAAATGCAAGCTAGCCAATCACCTTCAGATAACATAAAATCCAATTAGAATTTCTGAAGGGATCCAAACTGGAGAAAGGGGATTTAGATTAACATTACAGATTTTTATTCCCCTTGCAGAGACTTATCAATAAAAGTGAACTACTTAATTCACCCTCCATTACCCCTCTTTGGATTCTGAACAGCTCTTGAGAGGGAAATTTCAAGTTAATCTTCTTTGCATCTCATTACACACACATATATATATATATACATATATATATATATATATGTATATATATATATAGTATTACTATCTAATCATCGTCATGCAATGCTCAGGTGCTCTTTCCCCAAATGGTACATGATGAAGAGGTTTCTGGGGATATGGAGCAGGCCAGAGACGTTTGTGACAATCTTTTTTTGGTGCACCCCAGAATTCAAAGTTAGGAAACTGACAGCAACCCAGTGATATGATATGCAGTGATGTTTTCAAAGATTAAAAAAGGAAATGTCTGGGGTAGAACAAAAAACAAACAAAGAAACCCAATTCTTTTAACTACTGTTTTAGCGGTCTTCCTTGTTCATCAAAGAATGAGGGATAGAGATTGGTGAAATGAATAATTTCCCTAATATAGAAACCATACCTGGCATATTCCCTGCAAAATCATTAAGAAACTTTTGAAAACTTTAAAAAGCTTTCCAAAAAATTGAAAGTGAATAAAATAGAGTAAGCTGTCATTTAAAAAAAGAGCAAATTCCTTGGCACTGAAAGTATTTAAAGAAAGGATGAAAAGTTCTTTATAGATTGTAAATTGGAAGGGACTTTAAAAGATGACTTGGTTTAACGTTCCTGATTCTTCAGATAAGAAAACTGAGGTTAAATAATGTATACAAGATGATACAAATGGCAAAGTGGAAATTTGAACCTTCTGATATTATAAATGGGATTTATGTATTAGAAAGGCATTGAACTTGATTCTTTCTAAAGTCCCTTTTAGGTTTGATACTTGGTGCTACTATGGCTGTAAGGAATTCCGGAATCTTCTTTTAGACAATAAGAATTGAATAAGGACCTAAATTGAATTCTACAAACATTGTAAAAACATTTGTCATTCTTGGAATAGAAAATGCTTTCTGTACTCAGAGAAATAACAATGGAGACTGAATGCAGACTGAGCATACTGTTTCCATTTTTTTCCTTTCTTGTAATTTTTCCCTTTTGTTTTGATTTTTCTTTAACAACATGACTAATTTGGAAATATGTTTAGCATGATTGTATATGTATAACCTACATCAGATTGCTTGCTGTCTTGAAATGACGGGGGGGAAGTAGAGAGGGGAAAAATTGGAATTCAAAATCTTGTGAATATTGAAAATTATCTTTACATATAATTGGAGAAAAGAAAATATTATTAAGTGAAAAAATATTTGTCATTATAAAATAATAAAATTTCCATATTGGAAGGGATCTCATTGATCATTTAGTCCAATCTATAGCTGATTTCCTCTGTTGAATTCCTAACAAGTGATCAGCCAATCTTCTCTTGATGACCTCTAATGCTATTGTGAGGATCAAATCAAAAAATAATTTTAAAGTGCTTAGCTCAGTGCCTAGCATAAAGTAAGTGCTATATCAGCGTTAGCTTCTGTTATTGTTGTTGTTATTATCAAGAGAGGAAATTTTTCTTTATACTGAAATGAACTCTCTCCAACTTCCTCCATTGTTCCTACTGCTGTTCTAGACTTTAATTCTGGGGCCAAGTGGAGCAAGAATTAATGGACTCATGCGGCTAGCCACCCCAGGGAATGGCACTTTTAGAGGACTTTCCTCTACCCCCACCCCAAGCTTTCAGTCCTGAGGAGTGAAATTTGAGAAAACAGCTTTGTGTTGGAAGTCACAACTGATGTTCTAGTCTGCCAGAGATAGGTTGAAATTAGAACTGCTTACAAGTCAAAGATTATGGAGCTCCTCTTCTCAGCAGTCCTCAAGCAAAGATTTTATAGCTCAAGCCTTCAGTGTATATTGTTGACAATGTCTTCATTGACAATACTGAGAGGCCTCTAAATAGTGATACAGTATTTGAGGGAAAGAAGCAAAATACCCAGAAATAAATTTGACATCGAAGGCAAAGACTTCTTTTGAAAAGCAGACTGATTTCTAGATAGAGTAGGTTCTGTGCTCAGAAGATGAGAAATTTCCTCTTCACTATTTCTGTCAGCACTGAAAACCCGTGATGCTACTGATTCTACTGCTGACATGACACTTGGATACTACTCTGAAAGAGACTGTTAGCATCCATATCCCCTTCTAGAGTAGATATCTTTTAAAGGCAGGGAGCATGTCTTAAATTTCTTTGTAATTTCAGCATTCACCACTTAGGGTAAAGATATTGGAATAATTTGTTGTTTCTTTATGCAGCTCATTTTTATAGATAAGGACCTAAGGCAAACAGGATTAAGTTACTTGCCCAGGACCACGGAGATAAATGTCTGAGTGCATTTGAACTCAGAAAGATGAGGCTTTCTGACTCATCCATTTTCGCTCAATCCATTGCCCCACTTAGCTGACCCAGTATTCATTATATTCCAGGTATGTGTAATATAGGGCAACCAGGTAGCACTTGAAGTCAGGAAGACACTGGCTCCCCTATGCCCTATGAGTAGATGATATCCCATGGAAGAATCTCTTATGCACTCCTTTGGCATAAGGAGTCTTGTATCAATATAGCCTACTATTAATGGGCTGTTGGGCCACTGGAGGATTAAATTATTAGAAGATAGTATTCCTTGAATGACTACCAAGTAGTGTTATTAATCAGGAAAGACCTATTTAAGCCAATAACCTGACTGGTTGTGACTCTTGGATTCTTCAGGGCAGCACTGATGAAGGAATTTGTAGTTGAGGAAAATAAAGATAATGTGCTTCTCTTTAGGACTGAAGTGCTCTGATAAATGAGATGTGAGTTATCTGGGAATAGAGTTGCCTCATTTTTCACAGCACTCCATTTATAGCTGGATATGGTTTCTGAGGATTTTCATTTCTTTACCAATATAAAGTATAAATTATAGTTTTTATTCTTTACATAGAAGAATCTCTAACAAATCAAAATAGATATAACTAGATTCTAGTTACTTGTAACATACAAATGAATCATCATTATGTAGAGCATCTCATGGAAACACAGAGCATAACAATTGGACCAATAAGATGGAACACAGGAATTTACCTGGACGGTCTGGCTGCATAAATGCTGTTGTAGCCATATGTGGAAATAGGGCCAAAGTATCCTTGTGAGTTCCTCTCAGGTGAATAGTATTCCCTTGAAAATAAACTCCATGCATATCTGTGTCTGTACCCATCCCAATCATATGCCAGGAAACTTTATCACCTTTGCACATATCCAGACCTGGCTGATTGCCAAACATGTAACCATTTACTGCTGTTAAAAGAAGGAGATAAACAGTTAGAAACAATGCTCATATTGTAGATGTCAATAATATATTGGGGCATTATCTTAGTGTAAAAGATATCAACTTTTGTTGAATAGAAAGATATGCATTAAATATCACTGATAAAAGTTTTACTATCAGAGCTAGTTAAAGAATTTATAAAATAAATAAAGCTCAGAGTTGTTTACCAATAGAAAAGTGGTCAAAGTATTTGAAGAATTTTAAAAAGAAAAATTACAAGCTATATACAACCACATGAAAACATGCTCCAAATTCCTAATAATTAAGAAAAATTTTAATTAAATCACTTCTGAAATTCTGCCTCATACTTTGCAAATAGACAAAAATGGAAACTATATGGGGGGGAGGCTTTGGGAAGATGGTCATGTTAATAATTAAAGCAACTAAGTTGCCCAGGAGAAAGAATTTTGGGCCTGGAGTCAGGAATACAATATAAAACCAACCTCAGACATTTCCTATTTGTATAATTCTGGCCAAATCACTTAGCCTCTATTTTTTTTGGGGGGGGGGAGGGAGGGAATAGTAATAGTGGATATCTCTTAGGTTTATTGTGAGGATAAAATGAGATATTTGGTAAGTCTTCATAAACCTTAAAGTACTAGAATTGATAATAATAAAAATAATAGTATACTGACAATCATTTATTGTTATTGTTCAATTGTGTCCAACTCTTTGCGACCTCATTTGGATTTTCCAAATCCGTTTGGTTTGTCATTTCCTTCTATAGCTCATTTTGTAACTAAGGAAACTAAGGCAAATGGTATTACGCAGCTAATAAGTGTGTGAGGTCAGATTTGAACTCAGGAAGATATCTTCCTGACTCTAGGCCCAGTGTTCTATGCACTGTACCACCTAAATGCTTAATAATAATTATAAGGGATATCAATAATAATAAAATAAAATAATAATGATGATGATAGTAAGATTAATAATAATGTTTACTTGAGCTTTGAATTGATTCAACCCTTCTGAAAGGCAATTTGGGATTATATAAGAATATTACCTAAGTTATTCATATCTTTTTGACTCATCAGTTTTACTTGTGGGCATATTCACCAAGAAGATCAAAAACAGAAAACAAAGCTCTAACATATATACCACCATTTTAATAGAAGTTTTTTTTTTCCATATTAAAAGACTGGAGAAAAATTGAATGCCTAATTTGTTGATGAATAGCTGAATAAGCTATGGCATGTGAATTTAGTAGAGCATTTTGGTATAGTGTGAAATGATGAGTATGAAGAATTCAGGGAAAAGTGGCAAAATATATCAACTGATGTAAAGTGAAATAAGCAGAAACAAAAGATGCATTTGCATGGTAACTACAACAATATAAATGAAAATGATTACTAAAAGGAAACCCAAATCTGACAATTAAAAAGCCAATGATAGTCCCAGAGAACAGTTAATGAAATATATCATTATATAAAGGTAGGAGATGCATATAGAATCACTGTTACTAGCAGTTTTTGCTTAAATGGTTTACTTTGTTACAAAATGTAGTAAATCTGAAGAGTTAGGAAAACTCCCTTTCTCCTTTTAAATTAACTGTGATATGTGGGAAAACAGGGACACTGATACATTGTTGGTGGAATTGTGAATACATCTAGCCATTCTTGAGAGCAATTTGGAACTATGCTCAAAGAGTTATCAAACTGTGCATACCCTTTATCTAGCAGTGTTACTACTGGGCTTATATCCCAGAGATCTTAAAGAAGGGAAAGGGACCTGTATGTGCAAGAATGTTTGTGGCAGACCTCTTTGCGGTGGTCATCCTCTACGTGGATGCCCATCAATTGAAGATTGGCTGAATAAATTGTGGTATATGAATATTATGGAATATTATTGTTCTGGATGATTTCAGAAAGGCCTGGAGAGACTTACATGAACTGATGTTGTATACTTGTATACTTTGTGCTGATTGTTTTATACTTCTACAACAATATTACATGATGATCAATTCTGATGGATGTGGCCATTTTCAACAATGAAATGAACCAAATCAGTTCCAATAGAGCAGTAATGAACTGAACCAGCTATACCCAGTGAAAGAACTCTGGGAGATGACTATGAACCACTACATAGAATTCCCAATCCCTCTATTTTTGTCCTCCTGCATTTTGGATTTCCTTCACAGGCTAATTGTACACTATTTCAAAGTCTGATTCTTTTTGTACAGCAAAACAATTGTTTGGACATGTATACATATTTTGTATTTAACTTATACTTTAATATATTTAACATATATCGGTCAACCTGCCATCTTGGGGTGGGGGGCAGGAGGGGAAAAATTAGAACAAAAGGTTTGGCAATTGTCAATGTTGTAAAATTACCCATGCATATATCTGGTAAATAAAAACTATTTTAAAAAATAAAATAAAATAACTGTGATATGAAGACAAATGATGTCAATAAAAACATTAAAAGATATGTAAGGTTATACATATCTACAATGTGGGTGTTTTGCCTCACTGGTGAACAATGTTAATGTGAACAATAGCAAAGAGCAATGAATCCATTTATGGTAGAAGAACATATGTATCCACTGTGAAGTAATTTGATAGGATCATAGGATTTAAAACTGCAATGGACCTTAGATATGCTCTAGTGCAACTTCTTCATTATACAAATAAGAAAACTGAGCTTAAAGGAAAGGACAATGACTTAAATAGTCACACTAATAATAATTAGAGTTGGGATTGGCCTATGAGTCTAGAGCATTTTCTACTACACCATATGCTTGCATTTGAAAATTATCATGGTGATACATAAATAGTAATTATAATGTACACTTCTATTATGGTCATCTTTGGATGCCTTAAGATAATGTAGAAAGGATTGTGGGTTTATATGAGCTATAAGGAATATTAGAAGCCATCTGGTGAAATCTACTCATTTTACAGATGAGGTAGCCAAGATTCCCCAGGGATTAAGTCACTTGCCCGAAGTCACATAATTAGTAAGTGATAAAGGTAGGATTCTTGAAGATTAAGCCAAGGAAGCACCATGAGTTCAAGAATGAATATTTAATGATAACATCAAATCAATCATTAACTCACACTTAAGTTAATAGTAAATAATAGCAAATCATTAAAGTACTTAGATTAGAGTCTCATCAGGATAGGCAGATTCTTGCCAATTCCCCTAAGTATACTGGAGAGAGACCTGAATTTGGAACTAGAGGACACAGATAGAAAACCTGGCTTTTGTACTTTTTGTACTCTTGGGACCCTGAGAAATCACTTCTTCCTGCTGGTGCTCATTTTCTTTCCTATAAATTAAATGTGTTAGACCAGATCATTTATAAGGTTCTTTCTAGTTTTAACTGTACTGAACAATGCAGAGATAACTCAAACACAAATACATATACATAAATACAATTACAAATGGAAAATAACTCTACATATTAATGTCTGCATTTTTATTTAGTTTTATTTTTAGTTAATGGAAATTTATGTTTCCTTATCTTCCATTCATTTTGGGAAAAAAAATAAAAATAAATTCATTGTAATTTATGTGCATAGTCAAGCAAAACAAAATACTTCATTGGCCATCTTCAAAAAATATGTTTTATTCTGTACCCTGAGTTCATTGCCTCTTGGTCAGGAAATCTAGAATCTGGATGTTAATCATCTGGAATCATGAATGGTTATTGGATTTATCATAATCATTAAAGCTTTCTGCTGTATAAATCATCCTTCTGGTTCTGCTCATTTCATTCTTCATCAGCTTATAAAGTCTTCAAAATTGTCTATTTTTATAATATTGATATTATACCATAAACTATTCTAGTCCTGCTTACTGTGAAAGGGAGTCTAAATCAGTCCATACATATTTTTCCACACCTCTTTGGAATTGTCTATTTCCTCATTTCTAACAGCACAATAATATTCATAAAATACTATTACTGTATTTATTATTTATGTAATTTATAATTTATGTAATTAATTTATAGTATTTATTATTAAAATAATATTACAGTATTATTCTAGTATCACATTCATAAAATAGTAGTATAGCACAAAAGTATTACATTACCATTCCTCAGTTCATGGGCATCTCTTTCATTTCAAGTTTTCTGATACCACAAAAAGTTGCTATAAACACTTTTGTATTATAAAATGTCTTGTGAAGTGGTTTAGCTTGATCAATAAGTCATTTTAAAGTAATTTTTATATATAATTCTAATGTTTTCCAAAATGATTGCACCTATGGTTTCACAGTTACACCAACAGTACCTTTTTTTTTTTTTTTTTTTTTTTCTAAGGCACGTGTTTTATTTATTTATTTTGCCTGGCCCATAATAGATGTTTAGTAAATACTAATTGACTGAGTGTCATCTTTGACAATCTACTGAGTGTGAGGTGAAGCCTCATCATTAGCCCTTCTCTTTCTCTATCATCCTTAGAACCCAATGTGCATGTGTTTACTTATATACATGTCTCACCCTTTTTATCTGCTCTGAGAGTTGTGATTGCAGAGTAGATTCAAAATAAACTTTGCCTTGCCCATACCTCCACTGGCAGCTTCTTATCTAGTAGTAATGATTGTATAGTATCTCATGCATCTCACAGGTTATTACATAACCACTGAGGGTTATGTAAATATTTGGTACTGTCTACATTTCCAAACATCTTACAGGGCCCCATTCCACATATTCTATGTTCTGGTCACAGTCAGGGCTTTCATAACTCACATGCCTGATCATCCCCTTTAGATGTGTCCAATTTCTACCTATCATTTAAAGTTCAAGTGACTCCTGTTCCAAGTTAGCTTTCCAATTAAGCTTCCTATCACATCCAAGTCGTTTTCAAAACTGCATGGCCAACATTGAAGTTATTTTCTGATTCTGAAATGGGTATGGACAGTAACAGGAGCTGCATGCCCTTCCCTACCCACAATTCAGGTGCATTCTCAGCCTCAGATATATTTACTTTCTTCCTCTGACCCTTTGCTCACATATACATCCTTTTGCCTGGAAAACTTTTCCTCTATTGACCTCAATTCCTACCATGTAGGAAGTCCAATGCAAATGACACTTTTTCTGAAAAGCATTTTCTATTCTCTCTTTTCAATAATGGCTATCCTCTTCTAACTCATAGAATATATATACAGATCCTAATCTGATATCATAGGATCATATGAGAGGACCTCAGAACCATATAGACTAACTCATTATTTTTATAGATAGATAAGAAAACAGGTCCAGGGGAGGTAACCAAATAAGCTTAAGAGACTAAATTTGAGCCTAGATCCTCTGATTCCAAACCCAGTGCTTTTCCCACACTAATTCTGTATATCTTTCTAAATTGCAAGTTTAATGTTAAGGACAGACAATAGGTCACAGGGGATAGAGAAGTGGTCTTATAGTCAGGGTAGGTTCCAGTAGTATTAACCCATAATAGCTTAGTAACTCCAAATCACTTAACATCTTGGGCATTTAGAAAGCTCTTTAAGACTATAAATGTAGAACACTAACTGAATTTCATTGGCAGAGGAGGTTTCTTCATGGGAGACTTTTACATTAATGAAATCATAATTCTAGAAATCCCTTTGTTGGACTGAAATTTCTATCATTGTAGGGATTATGTCTTATCTAAGCTTTTATAAGTCTTTCATGATGTCCTGGTAGATGTTTAATAGAAATCTATTAATTGATTTGAATATGTTGTGAAATAAAGCTATTAAACGAAGAGATGGGTAAGTAGGCTCTACTGCTGAGGATGCTATATTAAGCATATTAGCTACAACAGTGGATCCTCTGGATCCCTCCTTTCCAGTGGCAGTTTTTCTTAGAAGATCTTAAGTTTCCCATAATTAACTAAATAATAGACAGTGGCCTGAGAAATGTACCACTCTTTTCCCATAATTCATTCATAGGAGAGTTTCTACAATGTTGAACTAATCATCCAACAATATAGGAAATCTAGAAGGCCACATATTGTGGTGAAAAAAGGGATGGATTTGAAATTCAAAGGTTTCAGGTTGATCTCTAGCTTTGATACTATATTCGTGGCTATGGGCAAATGATTTAAGCTTGCTTGATCTTGGTTTCCTCATTTGTAAAGTAAAGGAGTTGGACTAGATAATCTCCAAGATTCTTTTCCTTTTCAAATCTATGGTTCTGTTTTACTATCCACACATTACCAGGACCAAATTTTAGTCTAGATGTACAGAGAATAACTGTTTTCTAGCCGAATACTTTAAGCAATTATTAATTCTTGGAATCTTAATCTTTTTTGTGTCCTTGTCCTTTTTGTTAATCTAGTGATACATGTTCTTTCTAGTGAATAGCCTTTCTTAGAATAATGTTTTTACAAGCATAAAATAAAATACATCGGATCACAATGAAAACTAATTAAATTAAATATGATTATCAAAATATTTTTTAAAAAACAAGTTAACACACTGACTCAACCATTCTGGAGAGCAATTTGCAACTATGCCCAAAGGGCTATCAAAATGTGTATATGTTTTGATCCAGCAGTGTTTCTACTGGGCTTGTGTCCCAAAGAGATCTTAAAGGAGGGAAAAGGACCCACATGTGCAAAAAATGTTTGTGGCAGCCCTTTTTGTAGTGGCAAGAAACTGGAAATTGAGTGAATGCCAATAAGTTGGAGAATGGCTGAATAAGTTAGGGAATATGAATATCATGGAATATTATTGTTCTATAAGAAATGATCAACAGGATGATTTCAGAGAGGCCTGGAGAGACTTACATGAACTGATGCTAAGTATAGTGAGCAAAACCAGAAGATCATTGTACACATCACAAGATTATATGATGATCAATTCTAATGGACCAGGCTCTTATCAACAATGAGATGATTGAGGTCAGTTCTAAAGATCTTGTGATGAAGAGAACATCCAGAGAGAGGACTGTGAAAACTGAGTGTGGATCACAACATAGCATTTCCACTCTTTTTGTTATTGTTCGCTTGCATTTTGTCTTCTCTCTCATTTTTTTTCCCTTTTTGACCTGATTTTTCTTGTGCAGCATAATAATTGTAGAAATATTATAGAAGAACTGCACATGTTTAACATATATTGGATTATTTGTCATATAGAGGAGGGGGGAGGGAGAAAGAGGGGAAAATTTGGAAGACAAGGTTTTGCAAGGGTCCATGTTGAAAAATTTTCCATACATATGTTTTGAAAATAAAAAGTTTTAATTATTAAAAAAAAAAAACAACGATTTCAGACTCCAGGTTAAGAACTCCTATTCTGTTTATATTCTATGATGGGAAAATGTATGACTCTGTGTTGTGTATCTCTAATTATTCCAAAGCTTCATTGGACTTATTGCAAACCCAGAAGATATTTTGTCAATTGTCTTCTGCATTTAAGAGGGAAGGTTACACTTGATAATTCAATTGAATACTTTTGCAGAAGAATTTGTAATGTGCCATATGAGTCTTATATTATCAGAAGTATTAATTAATCTTCATAATACTGATAAATTACAACATAATCATTTAAAGGGTATGGACTGGGAGACTGAAATAATTTGTTAGTGGGCAAATACATCAAAAAAATCTCAAGGAATCAAAATCACAATAGCTGCAAAAGATCCCAGAATATTTTTACTCTTCAAAGAAAATGATTTTTCATAGGCAGAGATCATAAAGATTTTTGGTACCATTCATTCGATTGGATTTCACAAAGTCTTTATCCTCTTTGTCAACACCAAAGGGTCTCCAGGTAAACTTGCGAATATTTTCATCCAGGTACTGGCTCAGATTCTCATCAAAAACTGTGAAGAGCAGATAGAATTCTTTGTCTATTCCTTTCTATAATGAAGAAAGAAATGAGTGCATGAAAATATATGACAAACAACAAAAAAGGGAAAATTCTTAGCATATTCCTTTGTAAAATTGAATGCAGAGTTCATCCTAACCAACATAAAGTTGCAAATTCAGCAGCTTATTTTTCAAATAAAGGGTTCTGATGAATGTCAACAGTGCCTCATTGACAGTCCCTCATGCAGAGGCCTTGTTTTGTGACAAATTAAGTCTCTCTGTCCTCTTCCTTTCAATAAAGGACACATAGAAAAGGAGCTTTAAAAAATTACAGCCTATATAATACACAAGGGCTCAGGAATAGAATGGAGGTAAAGAAAAATAGTGAGAGATGAAAACTGATGCAAATTTATTCATCAAGGCAGTACTAGTTGGTAAAGATCAATAATAGCAATAGCCCAAAGGTTTGCCTCCATCAACTTAAGGAAAATTATCATAAAGGCCAGTGTCTATTTCCTAATTGAAGAAATTATTTTTTTGGCCTTTACTTATTACTTTTACTCTTATAAGCAGTGGTAATTTTGATTTGTTGGTTATTGAGTCCTAATCCTCTAATTCTATATTCTTACAAAATTCCTATAAAAATCACATAAATTATGTGGCTCTACTCATTTCTGTGACTTTTCACTCCAAAATATCTTATCCCAGATCACTAATCCCTTATTGTGATTTAGTTTTTGTCATTGTTGTTGTTTTGCCAGGCATTTGGGGTTAAGCGATTTGTATGAAATCACATAGCTTGTAAATGTTAAGTATCTGAGGCCAGATTCCTTATTTTTTTATCTGGTACTGTCAAGTGAAATCTCATTAGGGATAGGTACTAGCTTCTAAGAAAAAAAAAATTGTATCGCAATCACTTAGTCTAGGGCCTAACAGATAGTAAAACCTTAACTAATGGGTTTTTTTCCATTCATTTCTTCATTCTTACTGACATGAATTTCTCAGTATACCAAATTGAGATACAATATTTCCTTCAGAAGTTTAAATGTTGCTACTATCCCTGCCCTTCCACAAATTAGATATATTTTGTATTTTGCTATTCACTTGTTTCAGTCTTGTCTGATTCTTTGTGACCCCAATTAGAGTTTTCTTGGCAAACATACTGAAGTGGTTTGTTCTTTACTTCTGCTCATTTTGCAAAGGAGGAAACTTAGGCAAACAGGGTGAAAGACATGTCTAGGGTCACTCACATAGTTAATGTCTAAAGTCAGATTTGAATTCAGGAAGATGACTTTTCCTGACTCCAGAGCTGGCATTTTTTCCACTGTACTACCTAGCTGCCCCAAGTTTTCTATTTACTCTTCTATATACTTCTTCTTTCTACTCCATAAAATGTAAGCTCTTTGTATGTAGGGACTGTTTCATTCTTGTCTTTGTGCCTCCTAGACCTCTTAGTGATCCTAGTACACCATGGTTCATAATAAATGTTTGCTAAATTGAAATTACTTCACTTTATTATAGTGTCCCATTGGGAACATTCACTCGACTATGAGCTAGTGTCTCTTTCCTAAGAAGGTTGATAACCCTTGCCCTACTTCTAATCCATCTTCCATACAATTGCCAATGTGATTTTCCATAAAGTATAGGTTAGACCACTTCACTCTCCTACTCAATCAACACCAGCACTCTTCACTGACTCTGAATATAAATAAAAAAATTTCTCTGATATTTAAAACTCTTCACAACCCTGTCCAATTGACCTTTTCAAACATATTACATATTATTTCTACTATATTTCTCTCTATCACTCTACTATATTTCAACAAACCTGGCTTTTCTTAGCTTAAAAATTAGGCACTTGTATTTGTATTCCCAGTGATTAGAAATTAGTAAGAAACTTAATAAGTGAGGGGAAGCTAGGTGGTACAGTGGATAGAGCACCAGCCTTCAAGTCAGGAGGACCTGAGTTCAAATTTGGTCTCAGACACTAAACACTTCCTAGCTGTGTGACCCTGGGCAAGTCACTTAACCCCAATTGCCTCAACAACAACAAAAAAAGAAAATTACTAAATGTTTGTTGATTGATTAATGGGTAGACTTGTGTGTATTAGTGTGTCTTCCTTGTAATATGTCCATTTGGGTGTGAGTCAAAGAAGCAATACTTTTCCCAAGAGAGAATGAATTAGGACAGCTAGGTGGCTTGATGGACAGTGCACTGGCTTCAGGAGGATTTGATTTCAAATCTGGCCTTCAGTAGTTAGTAAGTGTGTGACCCTGGGCAAGTTACTTAAACCTGACCAGTGAGAGACAGAGATAGAGATACACACACACACACACACACACACACACACACACACACACACACACAGATAGAGACAGACTGACAGAAAGACAGAGAGACAGGGAGACAGAGAAACAAAGAGACACACAGAGAGAATCCTAGGGGTCCTACTTGTTTATGTCTATCTATTTGTGAAATAGGTAGAAATTTAGAAGCTTGAGAAAAGTAGAGGCTAACTAGGTTGGTCAGATTCTTGTCTGAGTGTATAACTAAGCCACTCCCTGTCATTACATTTCCAGGAAAAAAAGGATCCTTACTACAAGTTTCAAACAATTTTCCCCTTGCCTTGAACATCATTCTCCCAGAATGTACTTCTTTCTCTTTAAGTAGAGAACCTTGCAGAAAGGAAAAACTGTGTGAATTGAAATTCAAAGCTTCAAACCCACAATAACATGCTTTTTTCCTTATGCATAGCACATTTATAAGCAATGCATATAGAAGGATTTCATAACCAACACATTGATAGAATTTAGTGCCATTTTCTAGTCAGAAATTTTATTTTTAGAGCTAATACTAAAGAGACTTTTAAATCACACACATGCCTTTGTCACTGGGAAGAAATATGTCTATGATGTTTAAAGTGTGGCATTTAGAGGATAGAGTATTGGGCCTGGAATAAAAAAGATCCAAGTTCAAATCCAGACTCAGATACTTAGCAGTTGTGTGACCCTGGACAAGTCATATAACCTTGTTAGCTTCTGTTTCCTCAACCATAAAATGAGTTAGAGAAGGAAATGGCAAACCACTCCAGTATTTTTGCTCAAAAAATTCCAAAAAGGGGTCACAAAAAGTCAGCCATGATTGAAAATGATTACATAACAAACTATACTATTAGGTGCACCTTTCTAGAACAAAAATGTTTCTAATTCTATTTCCTCTAATATTTTAGGTCAATTTTATTTTTATCTATTTGAGGGAGGCTAAATAAGGTACTGAAAAAAGGAACAGGGAACTTAATTTTCTGTTCCTGTTCCCATCACTTACTAATTGTGTGACCTTGGATAAGACATTGTACAGCTGGCAAATGCAATAATCATTAAATACCTACTACACAGATTGTACCTGTGTTCCATCATCTTGTAGAGTGTTCCTTTTACAGACCAACAATGGCCCAATTAGACCAGAACTTGTGTCCTTAATTGCATCCACTGCTGAAAAGTACATATATGTCAAACAGGGGGGATCATCAACTGTTGGGCTTACGCTTTCAGGCACCATCCATTTGTATGTGAATTTATCACCTGGTTTAACATAGGCTCCCATCTTCTGAAACCCTTAGAAAAACAAAGTAAAATAGTCAATTATACGAAGGGAGGCATAAGAACAAAACAACATAAAAATCTTTCAGATCTGTATTCAATCCAGGATGAGATTCTATCCCTGACAACAGTACCAAAGAATATCTTGTTGAATGACACTATTGTTCTTGTCTGTCTAAAATGGAATCCAATTAAAATATGACTACCGCTTTTTAGAAATTTAAGGCAAGGGACAAACTTTTTTTGCAATCCTTGATGCTGTATATTTGAAAGAGAGGAAAGAAGGGTTTAAAGATGAGAGGATTCAGAGAAGAGTAAAAATTACAAATTTTATATTTCTTCTTTTCCTTTTTTCCCTGAAGCAATTCTTTTTTAGTTTTCCTAAAGAATTTTTACCATTACCAGTAACAAGAAACAGACATAGGTAAAAATAACATATATCCAGTTAAATCTGACAAATACTTAAGTGCCTATTATATGCAAAAGTACTTGTTAGCCATAATTCCTGCCCTAAGGATAACAATAGAAGTTAGAATGTGGTAAAGGACAGAGGAGAGGTCTAATAATCAAGTGAAGTTCAAATAAGTTTTTTTTTTTTAATTTAAAAACAAATTTAAAATTCAAATGTCTTAAGAGTCTCGAGAAAAATTGTGGGATTCAATTAAATATAAATGGAACTATGCCTTAATCTTTCTAATTTAATATTCTTTTCATTTTACCATACTGAATCTCACAAAAAATTGAATTATTTATCCTAAAATTCTGATTTAATGCATTGAAGAGCATTTGAAGGAGAACAGCAAAGTAATAGTCCTTCTTGGCACTGATTCCCAAAGTTGAATTCTTCCAATATTCTTAAAAACTCAATTTTTTATTGATTCATGAATTATTCTAAACCACTAATTTATATTTTATATTTTCAGTTCCTCAACTAGATTTCTAACAAAATGCCTAATGACAAAGTGGAGATGGTCACAGGTACTTCAAGACTATATCAATGGATTAAAAGATCTGTCAAGTCTTACCAAAGTGGAAACTCTTCAAATATGAGCCTAGTAATAGGCCAAATGATTTCACAGTGAGACCAGGTGTGCTAAATTCATAAATTTATGACCATGGTGATACATTTTTTCAGTCAAAGTAAATAATAGAGAGATTGCAATCTGTCTGGCTAGAGAGCAAGTTCCCACTGATGAAATCCCTTCTTCTTTAAGTATTAAAGTATATTTTTTTAACTATAAAGTCTTTTGTATAAATGTATCTCCTAAATTTATTACCTTTTGACCATCAAAGTAAAAGTGGATAGAAATCTATTATGAAATATAGATCCTTGGGGTCTTTTGGATAAAGGTTGGGCAATGGTCTCCATATCTACATTACCTAAGCCTGTGGTTTAAACAGGATCTGAATATTCTTATACCTTGAGCCAGGTTGGGATTCTGTCTCCATACTACTCTTTAGGAGTATTATCAAGATAGACCTGCAGAACCTAAAAGCACTAAAACCAGGGCTTCTTAAATGTTTTCCATTTGAAACCCCTTTTCACTGGAGAAATCCTTACATGACCCCGGGTAAATGCATACACAAATCTATAATAATCTTCTCTAAAACGTAATGTTCTCTGGGAGCAGGTTTCTTGGGGGGCTTCTGGGAGCAGCCTTCCTTTCAGTTCAGTGTAATCACCCCAAATGCAGCCAGGAGTTAAAGTCCAAATCCTTTATTTTTTCTTTCCAAGTATTGTCTCCTTCCTTGGGCCCAGTTAGCTTTCTTATAGGCCTCTCTCTCTCCTTGGTTCAGAGAGCTCTTGCCTCTAGTCCTTTGTCTCTGCCAGCTTCTGCCTCTAGTTCCCTTTGAATCCAAAGCCTCCAGCCAGCACAAAGGTAGAAGTTGGAATGAATCTGTCTCCTCCTCCAAGAGTGGGCTTGTCCTTTAGTGGGCTTCTGTGTCTGGCCCTGAGAGCTTCTTGCTTATATGCTGTACACTGAGTATACATCAATCATTATATCACTTGGAAACCATTATTTGGTGTAGGATTAAATCAATGCTAAATTAGATTTAACCATCGTCTCCTCAATTCCACTTAGTACCTTGTTTCAAGTTCTGGCCCATAACAGTTCTGGCCTTTTTCTCCTTGTAGGATCAGATCAATTATACTGAACCATGCTAAATTAAATAATTATTGTCTCTATCAATTCCACTGTCTTGGTATCTTGTAAGAATCTTAACACAAATCAAATATTTAATGATAATAAATCATAATTTTGCAGCCCCCATATTCAGTTACAAGACCCAATATGAAGTTGCGAATCACAGTTTAAGAAGTTGGGCTGTCTACTCCAGCAAGAAGTAAATAATCAATATGGCCAAATTCTGCCCTTAGGAGAAGCATCTGAGAATCTGCTCCCCTCTACTGTTGTCTTCTCAGGGGTAATGATTAAATGTGAGCAGGAATTCAGACAGGAAAGACTATACTTGCTTTAGGCTACATAAGCAAGAATTCACCCTGTTTTTCAGGTTACTTAAATTGTTAGCCAAGCTGCCCCAAAATTTCACATGATTAGACCTTTAGACATCTTTTAGAAGAAAATCAAGGTGATTTTCAGGATGTATGAGGCATAAAAGGACTGGTTTTATGTGTGCTCTGTGAAAAATTGATCTCAATATAAACATCAGAAAAGGAACAAAAAGATAGTGCTGTCCAGCTTGGACTAATAGAATATTTTTTACATTTTGGTGTTTGAATCAGAATTGTTTTCTAAGTAACAGTTACATTGTCCTAGTGAATAATTATTTTTCTTAACTAGACCAAAAGTTATACCAGGGACATTGGGTAGAAACTTTGTTCTTTGTCATAAAAGACAGTCCTGTTTAATGGAGAGAAGACTGCACTGGGAATCAGGAGACCAGGGAATTAAATTCTAAATTTCCCAAAGCTAGCTTTGTGATAGGGCAGTCAGTTGTTTTTTTTCCCCATATGGACAGGAGTATCAAGGAAATGAAACTGATGATTCTACTGAAAGCACAGATGTAAGGAAATTGTCATGAGGCTGGCTTCTTGTTTTTGTTTTTTCTCCCCCCTTGCTACTTGCTACCACCCAACCTATCTTTGACTGAAATTGAACTAGTGTCAAGTAAGCAAAAAACTATCTAGAAATAGATATGTCAGGTACAAACCAGCAGAGTTAAATCTAGGCATTTTTTGTGTGTGTGCCCACAGCAAGTGGCAATTGATGGAGAGTTAATAGGGTGGAAGAAGAGTTTACCTCAGCCAGTCATCTGATAGATTCTTATTTTAACTAATTCTTTCTAACTAGATCCCAAGCTCTATTTTTTTTCCTATACTGCTAAAAGACTTCAAGTATCATCATAACGTTGCAAATTTGTTATCCTGGGCCCAAGTTCTGAATAACATTTCCCTAGTTAAAACTCTTGGCAACAAGCTCTGAAGAAGCAAAGGAAAAAGGGAAGATTGAACTACCTCCAAAGGCAAAAGAAATATAAAAAATAGAAGGGGAATTTCCATAGTCATCATTCACAGATAAAGACACATATACTACTACTTATACCAACTTTCTAAATTCAAATTTGGCCTCAAACATTTGCTGTATGTCCCTGGACAAGTCACTTCACTTTGTTTGCCTCAGTTTCTCCATCTGTAAAATGAGATGGAGAAGGAAATGCCAACCACTCCAGTATCTTTGCCAGGAAAACTATACTATATACTATACGATATTTCATATACATATATATGTTAATATATATGTTTGTATACACACATACTATCATATATATTTTGTCATGCCTTGTAAAGTTGTTATATTGCATTGCATAATAATATGTTATATTATAACAAAAATTGTTCATTAATTATTCCATATATGTCTGTCATCTTCCCGATTAGGCTATAAGCTTTTTGCTTTTACTTCTTTTGACCTTCCAAATGATAAGTACATAATTATAAGTACAAATAAATGTGTGATTGCTACTGCTTGAAGATTACATAAGAGAGATATGAACTGAACATAGAATAAAGATGCATTCTTTTTCCTTCACTCATCTTCCTTGCAAAATATCTCCTAAGAACTAATGCTTATAAACTATTATATTACATAAATTAATAAACTATAATTATACAGGTAACTATTACATAAATCATATAAACTAAAAACCTAATAATTAGTAAACTAATAATAGTAGCTAATATCCATATTGTATTTGCTATGTGCCAAACTTATTGCATTTGATCCTCTCTCCAACTTTGGAAAGTAGGTGCTATTATTAAGGCAAATGGGGATTAAGTGACTAAACTAGGACATAAATCAGCTGACATCTATGCAAATTCATATCTGACCCCACAAATACTCTAGCTTTCTATGAAAGTTATCTTTCCTCAGATTTCTCACTGTCTTCTCCCTAGACCTGTCATTTGCATTTTTCTCACTCTATGTTATATGCCTGTCTGTCTTCTGATTAGATGGAAAATTCTCTATGAGCAGAAACTGTCTTATCTATCTTTATAATCCCAATTTCTACTGTTGAAAATATATTCCTGGAAGAGCACAACTGACTCAATTATGTTCTTTATTAACCATTTTGCTGTATGTGAACCTCAGTGCAGAGTGTGTACAGAGTGCCACACTCTGAGTATAATAAAAACTGTTTCTGATTCATTTTTGGCTTATTGTATTAGTTGAAGTAAATTATTAGACCTAAAAACTGTTTAATAAATGCTTATTGAATTGAATTGAGCTGGTGAAGCTGTTCATGGTTTGACCAGTTGCATTTGACCACACAGACTAGCACTTACCATCAAGGTTTGGGGCTGCATCAGATGCCTTGTCGTATATCACACCGTGGGGCAAAACGCTATAGACCCTGTCTGCTTTGTTGGCAAAAGTCACTTCTATTGTATCACCCACCTCAGCTTTGATGACTGGGCCTGTGAGAAATTGAGTATGGAAAAGAAAAAGTAAAAGGAGAAGATAAGGGAAAGAGAGGGGAGAGAGAGAAGAATCTATTTAGAATCATCAGGTCTTACAACAGTAATCTGTCCCCCAGGTTGAAATATTTGGAATGATTTACTGTACCAAGTATTCCAAGATGGATTTCTGCCCCAGATCGGTTCTTTCTTCTGGTAAAAGTTGCATCAGTATACTCCACATACTGAACTTTCCAGTATTTTCCTCCTATCCTAGTTTCCCCTTGTGTGAAGAAGGGCTCAGATTCACTGTGAAAGGATGCGGGAACTTGATTGAGAACGTTTCCACATGCAAACCAAATGTCTCAATTAATGGGCATAAGCTCTTCATCTCTTTGAATCACCAAAAGAGATTCTGGACAGGTCCTGGGTAAGTATTCTTCAACAAGTCCCTAGGGACATTTAACTAACTGAAAAGGAAAAGGCTGGTAGAAGCTTGGGCATATGTATACCCTAGCAACTCAATCCAATTCAATGAACATTTATGCTTGCTATGTTCAAAGCAATGAGGGTAAAAAAACAAAATATTTGCCTTCAAGGACTGATATCCTACTATAGAAATAAAGCACTTAAGCAGACAAATATAATATAATTTGAGGATTGTGAGGAAGCACTAATAATTAGGACAATCAGCAAAGATTTCTGTGATACCTGGTTGAGCCTTCAAGAAAGCTAGAGATTCTAAGAAAGAAGTTCTTAATCTCTTTTGTGTTATGGATTCCATTGGCAGTCTAGTGAAGTCTATGGGCCCTTTCTTGGAACTATGGCTTTAAATATATAAAATAAAAAACTTATGATTACAGGAGAAACAAATTAAATTAAAATGCAATTATCATGTATATTTTTTATAAAAAAATAAATAAATAAATAGACAAGTTTTTATACCCCAGATTAAGAACTTCTGTTTAAAAGCATAGATGTAAGGAGTTGATTCATTCCAGGCATTCATTCACCAAATACAAAGTCATAGAAGTGGGATATAGAATGCCAAGATCTGGAAACGATAAATGGGTTGATTTGGCTAAAACTGAGAATACACAAATTCAGCAGTGTGAAATAAGTGTAGAAAGGTAAATGGGAATCAAACCATGAAGGATTCGATGTCACAATAAGTGTGGCAGCCATGAATCAAAACAACTTGTTATATCGCAGTCCTTCATAGAACTCAAGCTTAAAAATGAGTAATTCCTTCCTTATTAGGAAGAACTAGATCCAACAAGGACTAGATTTTGTATTATAATGATCTGCATATATGTTGACCTTCCTCTAGGAGTTCTGGTGTGGAAAAAAAAGGTTAGGACAGAACTTCTCTTTTTCTTGCACAGTGCTCTGCATATAATAGACATTTGATATATTTAACAAATTAATCCAACAATTATTTGTTAAGGTTTTCTACAAAGGAATAGATACATTTTCTTTGCATAACAAATTTTCATCATCTCAAATTTAAGTCAAATTGAAATCCCAGTAAGTACAATATATAATAAATTCTCAATTATTTGAGATGTCCTCAAAACCCTTCAATAGAGTTCTACTGCCTATTGCCTAAGATTATGATATTATTGATAATCTGACATTCTTATTAAAAGTTAATAGGCTATGCATGAATTGCTCTTCTTTAAAGCAGGATATATTATTATATATTTCACTCAAACTAAAACTATACTGACTGTAGAATGGTAGATACTCAAAAAACATTTATTTTTCTTGAATGACCAGTTGAATTCTATGTAAATCAACATATATGCTGGACAAAATTAATATATTAAATCCTAGCCATTAAGGTCTGAGCTAGGATATTCTTTATCATTTCATTTAACTGCTAAATGAGAATCTGCCATATTCTTTTCTTTGTCTTACCAAGGGCTCTTGACCCTTTTTTGTGTTCCAAAGACCTTTTTTGTCAGTCTAGTGAAGCCTATGGACCCCTTCTCACAACAGTGTTTTTAAATTTATAAAATGAAATGCATAAAATAATAACACCCAATTATCTTAAAATATATTAAAATTATTATTAAATTCTTGAACCTCACATTAAGAACCCCTATTTTATTGTGGTATATGAAAGTTATGGAATATTATTGCTCGGTAAGAAATGACCAGCAGGAGGAATACAGAGAGGGTTGGAGAGACTTAAATCAACTGATGCTGAGTGAAATGAGCAGAACCAGAAGATCACTGTATACTTCAACAACAATACTGTATGAGGATGTATTCTGATGGAAGTGGAAATCTTCAACATAAAGAAGATCCAACTCACTTCCAGTTGATCAATGATGGACAGAGGTAGCTACACCCAGAGAAGAAACACTGGGAGGGGAATGTAAATTGTTAGCACTAATATCTGTCTGCCCAGGTTGCATGTACCTTCGGATTCTAATGTTTATTGTGCAACAAGAAAATGATATTCACACACATGTATTGTACTTAGACTATATTGTAACACATGTAAAATGTATGGTATTGCCTGTCGTCGGGGGGAGGGAATGGAGGGAGGGGGGGTAATTTGGAAAAATGAATACAAGGGATAATATTATAATATATATATATATATATATATATATATATATATATATATATATATAATAAAAAAAAAAAGAACCCCTATTTTAGAGTTGTATGTATTAGGCAAGAGACTTAGCAGAGATTTGTTTAGTTCTCCATTAAGACACAATGGATTTTTTTGTGTGAGAATCTTTTAAAAGTATCTATTCTATAGTGATGACTTAGCAAAGGACAGAGACTTACCTGCCAGTAGCATTTAAGGGCAGGCCACTGTATTTATCATAGCCCTGAGGACCATAGTCCCAAAGAACTTTTTCTGCAGCAATAAAATAACTTCTTTTCTGGCCTGTTAGTGTGGATTGATGAATATCATTTGTGCATGCTTTGACATTATATTGTCCAAGCATACCGGCTGTAAAACAAAAGAAAAAAATATGAGTTAAGTTAAAATATTGCTGAAGGCTACCTGTTTTTATTTAAAGAGTTTTCTGATATTGCCCACTGGTTTTCATGGCATATTATTACATTCCAAGAAAAATCTAAATGCCATTTATAATAAACATTTGCTAAACAATTTTAACATTAGCCTGAAGGATCTTGTTATTTTTATTATTGTTATTGTTGTTATTATTATTATTATTATTTATATTGCTCTCCAGACTGTCTAAGAACCTATCCTAGCCGTGAAAAGACCTGCTACTATTTACCCTTCGGGAAGCCATGCATTCTTCCCTTCCCATTTTATCCCTGTCCCAAGTTGTTCCTCAGAGCTCATCTGGGATGCTTGACTCCTTGCATAACTTGTCTGAGATGGACATCATAAACTCTGTTCCTTCTGATAAAATGGAAAACTAGGCTTTACCAGGTATGCTTGCATTGCCTCCTAAAATCCTCTATTATTAACCATGTATTCTATCTCTGCACTCTATAGACGACAAGTATCATCACCTGATCTACACTCTCTATGACTTTCAAGCTTTTTTGTCTGCTTTCCAGCTCAATTTTCTTTTATATGTTATCTCCCCTAATTAAGAGAGATGTCTCACTTTTATATTTAAATCTCTAGAGCTTAGAATGGTGTCTTGCTTGTTAGCTAATTGATTTAGCTTTATAAATCATATAGGTTATAACAAATTAAGAGAAGAAACACTATCATATCTCCTTGTGTACCAAAGAATATTGTCTTCTTCAAGACCAGAAGAGACCCTTCTACTAAGTAGTCATTTAATAAATATTTACTAAAATACATGTGGAAATGAAAAAATATATATGTATATGTGTGTATGTATTAATATATGCCAGTCCTATCTCCATTTATGGCAAGTTTTAATAAACAAGCCATCTAACAAAAAATTAAGTTCTTACTATATGTAAGATGTCATGTGAAATATTGGGGATGCAAAGGTAAAGGATGGAAGTTCCCATATGTAGTTGCTTATGATTTAGTGGAAAGAGCTATGACATCTGGAGGAGAGGTTGCTCATATATAGCCTGCTTTGCATATAGTGCCTGATTAATGAATGTCAGTTATTGGTGGGAAGCCACACAACATAACGGAAAAGATGCTGGCTCTGGTGTTAGATAAAAAGGGTTCAAATCCTTCTTCTGTCACTTAATACCTTGTGGCTTTAGTCTATTTTAATCTGGGATTCAGCTTCCTCATTTGCCATATAAGGAATTGTAACTAGATCAGTTCCTTGAAGTTCGAAATCCATATGAATCAATGATTAGTGATTCCGTGTTTGTCAAACTGAGTGAACTGTTACTTTCTATATTTCCATGTCAACAACCTCTATCTCTTTACCTTGTAGGTGGTCACTGACTTGACAGGTAATCATCCACTTCCCAGCATTCTCAGCTATCATTTCTATGGTAAGGAAAGTAGCTGGGAATAGGTTGACAACATCCGTTCGATGTCCTCGGCTGATAAAGGTATTCCCATAAAAGTAGATAGAGTGGATGTCAATCTCATTCCCCATTCCAAATAAGTGCCATGACACAGTATCTCCCACACATATTTCTGGCTCAGGGAAGTTTCCAAAAAGATAGCCATTAAGAGCTAGAAAAGAAAAAAAAAAAAAAGAAACAAGGTTTTCAGAAACTACAGACTCTTACTGAAGTATAAAGTGAGACTATTTCTTATTTCAGCATTTTGAAAGATTAGGTTTAAAAAGAGTTAGGCCCTTCACACAAACAACAAAAGCAAACAAACAAAAAGAAATGTGGAAGAAATGTTAAAACAAACATATTTACACTGAAAACCAACCCAAAATTGTAAAACTTATCAATATTGTCAAAAAACTAAAAAATGCCATAGAACAATTGAACCTATAATGAAAATTGAACATAGAAACCCCGTGAAATGTCCTGAAAGATATCCTCAAACAGAGAGGAAACAAGCATTTTATTAAACACCTACTATATACCAAACATTGTGCCAAATGCTTTCCTGTATTGTTTAATTTCATCCCCACAACAAATAATTTCATAATCCTCATTTTATAGTTGAAGAAATTCAGAAAAATAGAGGGTAAGTGCTCAGAGTCACACTCAAGCTAGTGTCTAAAATCTAATTTGAACTTGTCTTCCTGACTCCAGAACCAGTTCTCCTTCTACTGTATCACTTAGGAAAATAAAACATTTTTAAAAATTTAAATAAGACTAGAAAAAGGATAAGACCATAACATCAAATAAGAGAAGGTTGTAAGTTTAAAAATGGAATGAAGAAATCAAATGAGAATTAGGGTTCCAGAATAGAGTAAAAGGCGATGATTTTTTAAAAAACATTAATTTTTTTAAAAAAGGGAAAACATCACAAATTCTATAGACTCTATCAACAATATTAGCAAAAAAAATTATACACCATGCAGAATAGTTGGTGATAGAAGTTCAAGATATTACTGAATTGTCCAGATTATGGAACAATATGTGGAGTCAGCTGATGCACCTGGACAACAGAGCACCCATAGCAATTTCAATATTGTTGACATCACAGAGAACTAAGAAAAAAATTTTTTAAATGAATATGGTATTTGAGAAAAATCCAATAAATTTTTCCAAAGTTTGCTAAAGCAATTATCAGCATGATAACAATATTTTACATGCCTAGACAATTTGTTGTTAAATTCCAACCTGCATTGCTAAGAAAAAAAAATATATTACAAGCAATTTGAATTGAACAAATCAGTTACAGTTACAAAAATTTTGGGGGGAAATGGAACTTTGAAAGAGGAAAAAAAGCAGGATTGCAGGAAAAGGAATACAATATTTACAGAATTAAGACACGTGGACCATGAATCAAGAATTATGTCAGAAAAACAGTATGCTCTATGAAAGT
Source organism: Sminthopsis crassicaudata (assembly GCF_048593235.1). Taxonomy (NCBI): domain Eukaryota; kingdom Metazoa; phylum Chordata; class Mammalia; order Dasyuromorphia; family Dasyuridae; genus Sminthopsis; species Sminthopsis crassicaudata. Next base: position 546,771,813 of record NC_133619.1, read on the forward strand.
AAGAAATGGTTATTTGAAAGGCTGCCTTTGAAAGATTTTCAAAGAGCTATAAAAATTTCAAAGAAACCTTTGAAAAACAAATATTTCTCCTAGAAAAAAGAGATAAGCATTTAAAATAACTCAAACTTCTCAAATCAAATTAAAAGTTGCTAACAAGATGTGTTAGCATTGTGCTGGTTAAATCATTAAAGGTATCAGGCGGCTATTTCAGGGAATTAATATGAAAACATTCAAAGGGGAAAAGAGAAAGGGCAGATAATCCCAGAGTAAATGTTCTGTCTTTGATAAAATAGAAATGCAAATTAAAATAGCCTACAGAGTTATTAATATTACAGAAGAAATTTTTAATAATGATTCTATCAAATATAGACTAATAGAATTAAAAAAAAAACATATTTCCTTACAATAAGACTAATGAAAAGACAAAACTAGTAATTATGGCACAATATAAATGAACTAAATCCTTCCCCACAAAAAAAAGGTACAAAATGAATTTCAAAGCACAATTAAATATTTTCTACTATGGAAACACATTTAACCCAGAAAGTTCTAAGGGAGTCAAAATTTAAAATGCTATAAAATTTACCATGACATTAACAATATCAATCACAGTTCAATTAAAGCCAGACTGTGCTGAGATAAACATATTATATATTATGCTAAAAGGTTCTATCCAAAATGAAAGTATACAAATATGTGTGCATACACACATATGCACCTAATAATTGTGCAGCAAATTATCAAAAAAAACTTCATAGAATTTCATCAAGAAATAGTTGGAAAAAAATAAGAGTAATGGGATAGTTTATCAATTCATTATCATTAAATGGTAATTCCACTGAAAAGACTGAAAAGAAAGCCATAAAGTTAAATATATTATGATACAAAAAAATCTTAAAGCTATATGGGGAGAACTAAATAGTGGGAACAAAAAATATATTATTTTTTCAGGTTTATAAACATCTTATCCAACAAAGATGACATATATTTTAATATATTTTTAAAATTATGAAGAATCATAAGTCTCTTTTGCTGGATCAGTTCACACTATTAACTGTGGGTATCCCCAAGGGTCTATCCTGAGCTCTCTTCTCTTCTCTTCTTCTTCCATGGTGATATCATCTCCACTGAGTTCAGTTATCTTCTCTATGCAATTGATTCCCTAATCTATATTTCTCTTTGATTAGGGCTCTTTCTGATCTCCAGTGCCACATTACCAACTGCCTTTGAGGTAACTCAAACTGGATGGCCCATAAATATCTCAAACTCAGCATGTCCAAAACAGAATTCATCATATCCACCCTGTCAAAACTTTTCTTTTCCCCAAATTTCTTATTACTGTCTGGGTCTTAATGTCATCTTCTGATTCTTCACTCCAATTTATGCTATTTGCCTAATTTGTTGCCAAGTATTGTTTCTACGTTCACAACATCTTTCTTATAATTCCCTTTCTCTATTTTGGCCATAATTTTAAATTGAATTCTGGTCAGAGATTAATTAAGCAAGAGGATTTTTTGGTAGTTAAAAATATTTTAGTAAGTTTAGTGAGAGCACTCTAGAAAAAATAAAAAAGAAATGTGTCACGGAAGTAAGAATTGGAAAGGGAATTAAATGCTTGATATTAAAAGTACAAAACCATTTCTGAACAACAAGCTGCTAGAAATTTTTAATGGACCTAATAGGAGCTAATGACTTCATGAGACAACAAAAATAATGAAAACAGTCAAAAAAAAGATATAAAAATAAAAGAAAATTCAAGCTATCTCATAGCAAAACAGTTGATTTATAAAGCAAATTGAGGAGGGATAATTTAAGAATTGTTGGAGTACTTGAAAGCTATAAACAAATAAATAATTTACATTTTATATTTTTAAAAGTCATAAAATAAAATTTCCCAGATCTTTAGAACTAGGGAGCAAAGTGGAAATTAAAAAAAAAAAAAATCCATCAGTTACTTTATGAAAGAAACTACAAAATGAAAACTTCCAGGAATATTATAGCCCAAATCCAAAGTTTCTTGGTCAGAGAAAACTGTTACAAGAAGCCAAAAAGAAAGAATCTGAGTTATGAAGGAGTCACAGTCAGGAGCATAACTTTTTTAGCAGCCACTACTATGAAAGAGTAAAGTACTTGGAATACCAAAGTCTGGAAAGCAGAGAATATAGGTTTACAATTAAGACTTAAAGTTACTCAATTAAACTGAACATAATCCTACAAAGGGAAAATTGACTTTTGGTGAAGAGAAAACACTAAAGTAATATGTTCTTATTTAATAGTTTTTGTACATTGTAAATGATCCATTCTTTGTATAAGCTATTGAAACAAAATTTGCCAATAAAAATGAAATGACAAATGTAGACACTCAGAGATTCTATGTTTTACATTTATGGACAATAACATTCCAAACCCAGTAGTAAAATATCATGTTATGAATTTCAGATAACAGTATTTATTTGAATGAAAATATTAGCAATTCAATAATGACTGAGTGAAAAAAGAAATTACAAAACAAGAGCAGATTTTTAAAATAATAATAATACAGATACTTAATGTAAAATTATTCAGTGAAAACAGTACTTAGATGCAAGTTTCTCACACTGAAAGCCTATGTTAATCAGTATTATAAACAGAAAGTAAATAAACTAAGTTTACATTTAAAAAAAAACAAAAAACAAAGAAATAAAGAATATCAGAGCAGAGATCAATAAAACTGAAATGATAACAATTGAAAAGATAAATCCAAGGCTATTTTTTAAAATAAATAATGGCTAATTTAAAGAGAAGCCTAAATCCCCAAGTGACACAATTTGAAAGAAGAAAAAAGAGTTCACAATGAGGAAAAAATGTGAAAATTATTAAAGATTAATAAAGACAGTTTTGTATGAATAAATTTGAGAATCAAAAAGAAATGGATGCTTTTCTACAGAAGTGTGAAACACACAAACTAACAAAATGTGAATAATTTAAATAGACCAATCTTAGAAGTATAAATGTATCAAAAAGCTTCCTTACAAAAATTTAGGTCCAGAGGTATTCACAATGAATACTATAAAACTTTTAAAAAAGAAAAATTAATGTCTATAATGTCTAGTACTATAAAGAATGTTCCATTATAGCATTCCTCTGATTATAAATTTTTCAAAGATCACTAATAGCTTTAGCATTTATGTCTGGTTAAATATTTTTTCTTTCAATATGTCAGAATGTAGTTCATCTAGTCAAGCAGTTTGAACTCAATTCAGTATACTCAATTCAACTCAAAATATTGTGTGGTAGTACAAAATAATAGAACTAATAGCTAGAAAGACTTGTATTCAATTCCAGGTTCAAACATTTACTAGTTGTCTGATCTTGAGCAAGTTACTTAATCTCTGTTTCAGAACCTACTTCGCAGGGTAGTGAGGATCAAATGAAATAATATTTGTAAAGTGGTTAGCATAGTGCCTGACACATATTAGAAGACCCTATGTTAATAATAATAAAACAATAATAACCAAGGCTATCTTGGCTTTAAACTCTTGCCAACTACTTCTGTTTCTGAGTGGGTTAGACTACATCTGACTTTCCTCCTGTTTTTTATCACATAAGATAGCATACCCATTTTCCATTAAAATTCTCACCATTTGAACTTTCATAACCTGTTCTTCCTTAATGATCAGAATCAGTTCCAGAATCACAATTTTTTTGTGATTCCTACAATTTTAAAGAAAGAAATATTTATTAAAGAAAGTAATGTTTACCATCTCTGATTTGAGCAGAAAGAGAACTCCAACATTACAAGAAATATCATATTAAGAATTCATCTGGAGAAGAACTCTTTATGGGAGGACTAGAGATCATGAAGAATAAATTGAAGATACCAAGACTTTAATTTAGAGAAGAAAAGGCCAGGCCTAAGACTGAGTAATGATACATGTCCAAATATGTAAAAGGTTGTCTGTGAAATAAATATCCAACTTGTTTAGTTTGACTCTTGGAGGTAGAATTAGGAGTAGTCATTGGAAGTTAGTTAGGACTAAGTTTTCAGCTTGATACAGAAATAAATTTCTTAAGAGTTAGAATTATCCAAAAGCATGATGGGCGGCTTTGAGCAGGAAAATAGGCTTCACTTCATTGAAAGACTTCAAGTGGGGTTTGGATAATGATTTATCAGTGATGCTGTAGATAGACTTACCTATTTGTTGAGCTAGACAGACAACCAATTCTCCATCTACTCTGAAATTTTATCATTCTACAATTGTCCCACTGTTCTCTTAAGTGTTTCATTGGTTATATGAAAAAGCATTGGATTCAGGAATCAGGAAACAAATTTTAACTGTAGCATTGGCATTTACAATGTATCTTTGGGCAGTCACTTTATATGGGACCTTTATTTTCCTCATCTATAAAGAAAGGAAGTTGAATTAAATGATTTCCAAAGTCCTTTCCCGGTCTAACAGGTATTCTATGATTTTTGAATCCCAGCACTAATACTTTCTAGTTTCATGACATTAGGCAAGTCATTTAATCTCTCTGATCCTCAATCAATTTGTCCATGTGTAAAATGGAAATAAAATTAACACTATCTGTTGTCAAGGGACTATTGTGAGGAAATGCTTTATAAAGTTGAACATGTAATATAAAGTGAAAAATATTAATATGTTACATATCACAGAACCTTACAGCTAGAAGGAATCATATTATCTTATCCAGCTTTTTCATTTTATGGTTAAAGAAATTAAAACCAAAAAAACTCTTCTCTCAATATTTTCTCAATAAGACAGTATCTCAAAAACTAGAATTTTCATTTTTGCTTCTCTGTTCTCCACAATGCCAAACAATAGGTGCATAATAAATATTTTTGCCTTAAATTTTCTTAACATTTTAAAAGTGTTGATAACACTCACCATGCATTTTGTTGCTTCTTTGAAAAACGGCATCATCTTTGTCAACTGTTCCAGGAGCAGTACAGAAATTTCTGATGTTTTCATCCAGATACCAGCTTTGATTTTCATCAACCAGTGTGAACATCACTATAAATTCTTTATTGACATCAGTTCTGATTGCTGGATTATTAGCCAGAATTCCTGCAGAACAAATTTTTTTAATTGTAAAATCAAGGTAGATGCTAAGTAAATTAGGACATGTTTCAGCACTAAAAAAAGGGATATTTTACCATAGAAATAATAGTAATCATATTTATGTAGTATGCCATAATTTACAACAAACATCTATAAATTCTGAAGACCAAAAGAGAAAGCATTTCTTTGAGGAAGACCTATGCTGTATGTGGTAAATGGCATTCTTATTCAAGTGTGGAATTGACTAAAGAGCCTCTGAGGTCCCTTACAATTCTAAAATTCTAAGATTCTGGGATCTAGGGATTATAATTCGTTGGGGTAGTTCTTAAAACTGGGAGCCATGGGCGGTGAGGTCAAGTTGAAAATTGACAGACAGAATCTCCTGAAATGAGAGATTGCTAAGACTTTGTCTAGAAATCACCATAACTTCAGACCTAAAAATCTACCTACTTATAAGTAAAGACCATAATCACTCAGAAAACACCACCACCGAAAGAAATGGTCATTTTGTTGAAACAATAAATAAAAACAAAAATAAGCAAGAAAAAATGATCAATCTGATCATTTTTTGCCATGGAGACAAAAATCAAACAAATCATTTTATTTTGCTTAGTTGAATTTTTCACTTTTGAGCTTATTGTACACATAGGTCCAGACAGGTCCATTAAGCAGAATTATTCTGAAAGAAAGAATCAGCCTACTGACAGATTTTAAGAGATTATGAATGAGAGCCACCATTAGTTTAGTGTGCTGCCCTTTTCCATTTACAGTTACATCATTATCTATCTGAAGAATTTCCTTATTTTTGAAGGTTAAAATGTGAAAATAGGGAGCACATTTTACAGGTGAGAAGGGACAGATAGCACCAGAATTGTGTCTGTTATACATGCAAGCTAGTAAGCAATCCAAGAACAGAATTCCCCATGGAAATCCCATGGGATTGTTTCTTTGTACCTTTTTTACAAACTAGTAGTGGCCCTATTAATCCAGAGCATATGTCCTTTGGTGCATCAATGTGAGAATGGTAAACCCAGGTCAGGCAGTTGGCATCTGCAAAAGTCGGAGCATATTCTTCCCTTGCAGGCCAGACATAGGTATAATTTTTACCAGGAGCAACCATGTCATCATCCTTATTTTTTCCAGATGTTCCATCAGGATATAGAGCTCCTTGGGAAGAAAAAGAAAAGACAGTGTTAATAGACTTGAAGCAAGGAGACAGTTTTCTATTTCTGGGTTCTGGGAACAAGTCACTCAAATTCAATTCATTGAATTCATCATAATTCATCATAAAAAAGCATTTTATTAAATCATATTAAAGATAGAAGGCAGCTAGGTGGTTCAGTAGATAGAGTGCTGAGCCTGGAGTCAGGAAGACTCCTTGTCCTGAATTCAAATCTAATATCAGATGCTAACAGTCACTTAATCCATTTGCTCAGTTTCTTCATTTGTAAAATGAGCTGAAACAGGAAATGGCAAACAATTCTAGTGTCTTTGCCCAGAAAATCCCAAATATGTCACAAAAAGTAAGACATATCTGAAAAGTCTGAACAATTGCATTAAGAACAGAGACTAGAAATGATTTCAGTGGGACAAGAAATATGTCCTACATGAAGAAATTTCCTTAACAATGCTGATTGGTATCTTCTCATTAATCATTTCTCATTAATTCTCATTTCTCATTAATCAAATGAGTATTGAGCCACTACTAAGCAACAGACAAATATTGAGCAGGCCTGCAGCATCACTAAACCTTCTAAATGCAGAAATTACTCTGCAAAGCACCTTCTAAGAATGAAGTTGGTCCTTTCATTACAATTAAATAATATAAAACTCTTAGGATCTTAAAGGGAACTTTATCACATCCCAACCCACACATGTACACATAACAGGAGAGCTTAATATTTCCAATTTCTAAGGGATATCCATATTTCATAAGTCAAGTTCAAGGTATGACCTGAAAGTAATGAAACCAAAAAGTAACAATTTAATAAATAAACATATCAGATCATACACATCTAAGTAAATGGTGTCCCTTTAAAAGTAGTCAGCTCTGCAACCAATATATTTATCTTAAGTTTGATGCTATTGGTCAAAAAAAAATTGAAACACTTTCCAGGGAAATACCTTCAGATCTGAAACTCTTTAGGGGGAAAGAACTTTTTCCTTTGAGGAGAAATTAATTTTAGGGGCAAAAAGGGTTTCATTTAGACTCAATTCTGATGAATGGGTGGCAGGCAAACCTCAATAGTAGTATCATTTTGTTCCAAAAGAAAGAATAACCATAAATTAATTAGAATGTATGGCTAAATTGCTCATTAAATAGTACCAAAGGCAATTTCTTTATTTTCCTTAACTAGTGATTAAATAAATTGTGATTGAGTGCAACCTAAAATAGGAAGTGAGGGTGGCCATAGGTTCAAACAAACTGAATAAGTAATAATGATGACAACTCACAATTATATAGCATTTTAATAATCACAAAGCCCACTTTTTATTGTGAAGTAAAAATGTTAAGAATTATCATTCTTATTTTTGAAGAAAGGAAATTGAGATTCAAAATACAACTAGAAAATATCATTTAATCAAGAATCATTTTTATTAAATATTTATAATGTACCAAGCATTATAGTAAGTAGTAGGGATACAAAAAAAAAAGGGAGGAGGAGAAAATATTGTTCTGCTTTTAAAAAGTTTACATTCAGTTAGAGGAACTAACATATATACAACCATGAACCTTCAAGATTTATACAGAAAGGAGGGAAATCAAATAAAAATTTACTGTACATCATGGCACATTCCTGCACTTGGTTCAAATCAATCCAATACAACAAACATTCATTAAGGATCTATTATATCCAAGACACTGAAAATATGTAGCACAAAATATTTCTTGCTTTCAAGGAACTTATTTCCACATGTTGAATGAAGTATTAAAATAGGTAAAGCATGTGCATTATCTATCTGTATCATTTGTCCTAACTGTGGGTATGTTCTCCAACGTTCTGTCCTGGTACCTCTTCTCTTCTCCCTCTAGTCCTTAGTCATTGAATGGGTGTTGCCTCAAAAAAATTGAGCTCTGGGAAGACCTTAATTTTAAAAGGATGAGGTCACCCACTGCAACCTGGGGCAGTGTCAGTCATCCTGTTTAGCCATTGCATTTCAATGACTCTGGCTCATTTAAATCCAATTCACTGTGTGTCAAGAAATCATATGATTTGATTGGTCCTCTTCAAGAATGAAGTATGAACACAATCACTATTGAATCTATATTGGTAATCTCAATGGTGTCTATAGATTTAATTAGCATCTTTTTGCAGACTCCCAGATCAACATATCCAGTTTTAGTCTCTCTCTTGAAGGCTTTGTCATATACTGGCAGTCACTTATGGGACATTTCAAGCTGAATGTTTCAGAGATATCCTAAATGCTTCATATCTAAAACTAAACTCATCATCTTTTCTCTAACTTTTCCCTCTTCTAAACTTCACTTTTTCTGCTAATAGCACCTTCAAGGTCATAATCTTAATTCCTCTCCCTCATTCCACATATCCAAACTTGCTGTTTCTATCTTCATAATATCTCTTGAATCCTATCCCTTTTACACCATTCAAACAATTTCACCTTTGTTCAGATCCTAATCCCCTCTCACCTCCCTTATTGTAATAGCCTCCTAATTGATCTCCCTGCTTTAATTCTCTCACTATTCCAGATTATTCTACACATTGTTGCCAAAGTCATTTTTCTTAAGCACAGATTTCACTAAGTGTGTCTGCAAATGTAAGCTAGTTTGGGAGAAAGGGTCATTGCAATAGTTCAGGCTAAAGGTGATAAAAGTATGTTAGTACTCACAGGGGTAGAAAAAAATAGCAAGATCTAAGATTTATTGTAAAGGTAGACTTTCTAAGACTTGGTAATCGATTGTGTATGGGAGTGTGATGGAAAGAAAAAGGTACAGGTTGAATTAGGTAATCTCTGAGGTTCTCCCCATTGGCATGTACCCTAGATTTCTTTCATATATTTGATAGATACATTCAGATATTCATATATTTATGTACTATTCTTTGATGTAATGTAAAGTCTTTGAGAGTAGAAACTATTTCATATATATTGTTGCATACAAAATTCTTACCATAGTATTGAGCATATATCAGGAACTTTATAGTGCTTGTTGATTGATTGGCTGGCCAATTCAATCTCTAAAATTCTGTGAAAGATCACTATGAGTTAAAAACCTATGTAAATGGAAAGATGCAGGTATCCTTCACAAAAATAGATAAAGATGAAGGAAGGTTATATTAAAGAAAGAAGAGAAGTTCCATTTGGAGGCCACCAATGTCGAGATAGATTATCCAGTTTGAGATGCTTCATATTGAGTTGATGATGAAAGACCAGAGTCCAGGAGACAAATTACAATTGGGTGTATGACATAGATCTGGGAGTCATTTGTACTGAGATAATTAAACCCATGGGAACTAGTGAAACTATTAAGACAGAAGGTATATAAAGAAACAAGAACCCAAGACAGAACCATAGGGGACATCTATAGGAAGGGAAGATATGTTTCATGGTTCAGCAAAAGAAGCTGAGGAATAGTCAAACAGGCAGAAGAATCAGAAGAAAGCATGATAATAAAAATACAAGGGAGAGAGAGTCTAGGAAGAGGAAGTAGTCATATTGTCAAATGCTAAAGAGAGATGAAAAAAATTAAGGACTGAGAAAAAGTCAATGGGTTAACAACTAAAAAATCATTGGTAATCTTGGAGAAAGCAGTTTTAGTTAAATGAGGTCAGAAGCCAGGCTAAAATAGGTTGAAAAGTAAATAAAAAGGGAGTACATGAAATGAGTGTACATTATTTTTTCAAGGATTTTGGCTATGAAAGAAAATGGAGATGTAGGACCACAACTTAAACAGATGGTTAGATCACATGAAAATTATTAAGTATGTGGGAGATTTGGGTGAGTTTTCAGGCAACAGGGAAGCAGCAATGACCAAGGAGGCATTAAAGGTTAGAATGAAAGTTCAGAACCTCTATGTGAGGGATTGTCTTGATTAGGGAAAAATTAGCTTATTGTTGTGTAACAAGAAGGGCCAGTTGAGTTTAGATGACACAAATGAGGGAGGGAACCCACTGCACTACATTGTGTGACTTCCTTCAACAGTGTTCAACAGCATAGATCCAAGAACAGAAATGGGTGGAAAGTAGCCCAGGAATGGTCTTGGCAAAGCATGAATGGCCACAGGACAAGAGAAAAAAGCTTTTGAGAACATAGATGAGTATATAGTTGACCTGGCTAATTCTTGAATCAAGATTGTGAAGAAGGAAAACAAGGACAAAGCTAAGATGTTCAACCAGCAGAATGAGGAAGGGAAGTTTTGATCAGGCATCAAGATCTATAAAAACAAAGTTACAATGTTCCTAAGGACAAGATGCCAGGTCTTTGCTTCATTCCAAGATTTTAAGTGATGATACACACTCAGAGTATTTCTTACATATGAATAACAACAACAATAATAGCATCTGTATAATATTTTAAAGTTTACAAAGTACATATAGTATGCTTATTATCTTGTTTTATTTGTCCCCAAATCCTGGAAGGTAGGTGCTGCTCTTTTACAGGTTGGATCTGAACTCAGGTCTTTGTAACTCTTGTTCCACCACACTACTTAACAACTTCAAAATGAAAATATTCTTTTTAAAAAATAATAGCTTTTTATTTTCAAAATACATGCAAAGATAGTTTTCTACATTTACTCGTAAAAACTTGTATTCAAATTTTTCTCCTACCCTTCCTTAACCTCTTCCCTTTGACAACAACTAATCCAAAATAGGTTAAACATTTGCAATACTTCTATATATATATATGTCCATATTTATCATGCTGCACAAGAAAAATCAGATCAAAAAAGAAAAAAAATTGAGAAAGAAAAAAAAAAGCCAAGCAAACAACAAAAAAGAAGAAAATACTATATATTCATATACATTCACAATATACAAATGTACAAAGGGAGTACAAAGAGTACTCTTTTTGGATTCAGAAGGCTCTCTCCATCATAAGTCTATTGGAATTGGTTTGAATGATCTCATTGTTGAAAAGAGCCATGTTCATTAGAGTTGATTATCACATAATTTTGTTGTTTCTGTGTATAATGTTATTGCTGTGTACACAATGTTCTCTTGATTCTACTCACTTCACTTAGCATCAGTTCATGTGAGTCTCTTCAGGCCTTTCTGAATATCCTACTGAATGTTTTATATTGAACAATAGTATTCCATAACATTCATATACGATAACTTATTCAGCTATTCCTCAACTGATGGGCATCCACTCAGTTTCCATTTACTTTATGTAAGATATTCTGTTGACAATACTGGTTCTTAACTGGACTATGGAGAAGAGGAGATGACTGAGGATGAGGTCCTCAAGGAGAATCTAAAGATAAGCTAGGAATCTAAAGCTTTGGGTGTGGGGCATGGACGAGAGAGATCTATTGTCTGAGTCTCACAGCTTAATCCAGCAGTGAGAGATTACCCCAGCTCCATGATAAACAAGAGTAGAGTGTTGCTAAAATAAATTAGGGCAAAATTTCAGTAGCTTCCAGAGAAGTAAGGAGTTGATGAATGTCTCCAAAACCAGTCCCAGAGCAAGACCAGAATTAGGGCATCTCATCCCTACCTCCCTTGCATGACACCTGGGGTTAAGGTTATTCCACAGATTCCCTGCAGTTCACTGTGATGTTTCTTCTCTAGGAGTTTCCCAGTGGTGTTTATTCCCTAGCATGGACTTTCACTGGACGTTAGTTTCATTTTCTGTAAAATGGTGATAATAATAGCATCTTTCTCACAGGATTGCTGTGAAGATCAAACTAGATAACAATTGCAAAGTGTTCTACAAACTTTAGAGCTCTATATAAATATTGGCTATTATTATTGTTGTTGTTGCTGCTGTTGTTGTTATAAGAGTACAGTTACTAAAATTTATTTATCTCAGGAGGGGAAAATAAATAAAGTATCCATGGGATACAGAGGTATGGGCTCCTCAGCTTATGAGTTGATGGGAACATTTGTACTCTATGCTACATTATTCTACTCAAGGTCCTTTCTCTGTCAGTTAGATTTAAGCCACAGAATGGTAACCAATGCACAAAAAATGTTGAAGGGACAACAGCAATTAGAGTGCATGATCCTCGGAATTATAACTCCAGGATGCTTCTAGGCAATCCTGTGGCTAATTTTTTTCCTTAAAGCTCACTACCAGAAACATCACTGGCTCTCATCTCTGGGTTCCTGTTGTCAGGACTCCTATATTTATATAGTGTTTAGAGTTTTCAAAAGGCTTGCAGATACAGGGACTCATTCAATCACATCATCAGTCTAAAGTTCCCATCTTTACAGAACCAGTAAGTACTGAGGGCACCATCTTTGTTGTGCACTAGATAAAGAAAAAGTGCAAGAAGCAAACATTATCCTAAATTCATTATTTATCAAGGGAAAATTATTGCATGGCCTGTTGCATTATTGTATTACTATCTTGTCTGATGTGTTTCCCATTGCCAGTAAAGTAATATAATTTATGTAATGTGTATAGAATTATTCATTCTCTTCTTCCCAGTCATAATGCAAAGGTGAAACCTGGAATTGAAAAGTACTCATGTTGTGATAATCTTATAGCATCTAAAACTTTCATCTAAAAGCATTCCCTAATAAATATTTTCAGAAAACCTGGGAAGATCTGTATGAACTGGTACAAAATGAAGTGAGCAGAATCAGTAGAACATTTTTTAGTAAGAGCAATATTGCAAGGAAAATCAGCTGTGGAAAACTTAGTAATTGATCTATATAATGGCCCACTACAATTCCAAAGTACTGTGCTATACAATGCTGTCCACTTCTAGTGTTAAAACTAAAGGACTCAGAATGCAAATTAAAGATAGAATTCTGCACCCAGAGTCAAGAAGAACTACACTCCAATTCAGCCTCAACCACTTGATCTTGGGCAAGTCATATAACTTCTGTTTGCTCCATTTCTTCGGCTATAAAATAAGAATAATGGCTCCTACTTCCCAGGCTTGATATGATATCAAAATCAAATAATATTTGTAAAATACTTTGAAAATCTTAAAGCACTATATAAACACTACCTATTGTTGCTGCTGCTGCTGTTACCTCTATTATCACTATTACTTACTACTACTACTACTACTACTACTACTACTACTACTACTACCACTACTACCAACACATTACAACATTATTAAAAACCTGCATCAAGAAAGTCAAAATGACTGTGCAACATTGACATTTTATACCACTACTATGTCATCAAACTCCAGACCAATAGGGAGACCTAGATAGAAGAGAAAATGAAGATGAGGAAGGAAGGAAGGAAGGAAGGAAGGAAGGAAGGAAGGAAGGAAGGAAGGAAGGAAGGAAGGAAGGAAGGAAGGAAGGAAGGAAGGAAGGAAGGAAGGAAGGAAGGAAGGAAGGAAGGAAGGAAAGGAGGAGGGGGAAAGAGGGAAGGAAAAAGGAGAAAGGAAAAGGAGGATAAGGGAAGAGAAGGGAAGGAAAAAGGAGAAAGGAAAAAGGGAGGATAAGGGAAGAGAGGGGAAGGAAAATGGGGGAATAGAAAAAGATAAAGACAGAAGAATTAAGAAAAGTCACAAATGCACTCTTTGCAGATGATATGATGGTATACTTAGAGAACCCCAGAGATTCTAATAAAAAGTTATTAGAAATAATTCACAACTTTAGCAAAGTTGCTGGATACACATAAATCCTCAGCATTTTTATACATTACCAACAAAATGCAACAGCAAGAGATAAAAAGAGAAATTCCATTCAAAACAACTGTGGAGAGTATAAAATATTTGGGAATCCATCTACCAAAGAAAAGTCAGGAATTATATGAGCAAAATTACAAAACACTTGCCACAAAAATAAAGTCAGATTTAAATAATTGGAAACACATTAAGTGCTCTTGGATAGGCCGAGCTAATATAATAAAGATGACAATGCTCCCCAAACTAATCTATTTAGTGCTATGCCAATCAGACTTGCAAGAAACTATTTTAATGACCTAGAAAAAATAACAACAAAATTCATATGGAAGAACAAAAGGTCGAGAATTTCAAGGGAATTAATGAAAAAAAAAAGTCAGATGAAGGTGGTCTAGCTGTACCTAATCTAAAGCTATATTATAAAGCAGCAGTCACCAAAATCATTTGGTATTGGCTAAGAAATAGACTAGTTGATTCAGTGGAACACATTAGATACACAGGACAAAATAGGGTACAACTATAGCAATCTAGTGTTTGACAAACCCAAAGATACCAACTTTTGGGATAAGAATTCATTATTTGAAAAAAAACTGTTGGGAAAACTGGAAATTAGTATGGCAGAAATTTGATATGGACCCACACTTAACACCTATACCAAAATAAGATCAAAATGGGTCAATGATTTAGGCATAAAGAATGAGATCATAAATAGATTAGAGGAAGAGAGGATAGTCTACTTCTCAGACCTGTGGAGGAGGAAGGAATTTATGACCAAAGGAGAACTAGAGATCATTATTGATCATAAAAGAGAAGATTTTGATTACATCAAATTAAAAAGCTTTTGTACAAACAAAACTAATCCAAACAAGATTAGAAGGGAAGTAACAAATTGGGAAAATATTTTTACAGTTAAAGGTTCTGATAAAGGTCTCATTTCCAAAATATATAGAGAATTGACTCTTATTTATAAGAAACCAAACCATTCTCCAATTGATAAATGGCTTGGAGATACTTACATGAACTGATGCTGAGTGAAATGAGCAGAACCAGGAGATCACCATACACTTCAACAACAATACTGTATGAATGATATATTCTGATGGAAGTGGATATCTTCAATATAAAGAAGATCCAATTCACTTCCAGTTGATCAATGATGGACAGAAACAGCTACACCCAAAGAAGGAACACTGGGAATTGAATGTAAAATATTTGCACTATTGTCTTTCTACCCAGGTTACTTATACCTTCGGAATCCAATTCTTACCATGCAACAAGAAAATTGGATTTACATACATATATTGTATCTAGGTTATACTGTAACACATTTAATATGTATGGAATTGCCTGTCATCTAGGGGAGGGAGTAGAGGGAGGGAGGGGAAAATTTGGAAAAGTGAATATAAGGGATAATGTTGTAAAAAAAAAAAAAAAAGAATTACCCATGCATATGTACTGTCTAAAAAATTATAATTATAAAATTAATAAATTATTTTTTAAAAATCACAAATGAAGAATTTTAATATTTTACTGACATTCATGGTTTATATCACTTTAAATGCATCACATTGAAGAAGATAAAATTAGGAAATACAATGGAACTAGTCTTTACCTTCTGAATCTTTTGTGTAGAAAACTCCATGTGGATGCAGAGAATAGGGTCGGGAAGCAAAATTCTTTAAATGAATGACAATCACATCATCCACTTCAGCCCTCAAGATGGGGCCTAGGAATCCAAGCCAAGGAGGTTTGGGAATCTCCTTGGAATAAGTCTCATCTGTGTACTGTTTGTAAATAGCCTTTTTGTAAACATTTCCAATCCTGTTGGGTCCTCTTTTGAGAAATAGAGTGGCAAGTCTGAAGTGAAAGGAAGAACATTTTGAGATTAACTTTTAAAAGCTGTAACAACAAGAACAACAATCACATCATCAAATTCAAAGTCCTCTAAGGTCATTATGCCAATTATGCCCTTTGCATCTAAGAGAGAATCGCAGTATATTTTTCCATGATCTCCATCACATTTATTCATTCAACTAAAATTTATTGCAAAGCACTGAGCTAGGTTCTATGAGTAATAAAATAGAAATTTAAGACACCTACACCTAAAAGACACCTAAAAGAACCTACAGTCCAGAGACATCTGAGACACAGATGCAAAGAAAATATTGTTATGTACTATGCGAGATCAGATGCTACTTAATAAGATAGTACTCACATATCTTCTCCATGAGTTAAAAAAAAAAAAAAACAGAAATAATGATGGGTTGGATAACCAAATACAATTTCAAAAGAAGGTGATACTTTAAGTCTTGAGATTTGGGAAGAATTTGAAGAAATAGAGAAAACATTCTAAGTAGAGGGCATCAAATGAACAAAGTGTGGAGGTGGGTGTGCACATGGCATGTATGAAAGGCAGGGAGAGGAATAGCTTTGTTGAAGAAAGAGAAGCCAAGTAGTGAGAAATAAGTTTGCAAAGGTAATTTGGGGACAGTTTGTGGAGGAACTTTTGGCAAGCTAAGGAGTTTAGACTTCACACTATAGGAAATAGGGAATCATTAAACGTTTTTGAGCAAGAAAATGATGTTACCAGAGCTATATTTTAGGAAAATTAATCAGACAAAGATATTCAGACTGAATACAAAAGGATGATACTGAACGTGTGTGAAAACTAATTAGGAATGATATAAGTATGAGATCAGAAGGTCCTGGTGAGTACTATTTAGTTGACTATGATGGAGATGGAAAGGAGGAAAGAGTTCATAAAATCCTACCTAAAAGAGATCTCAGAAGTCATCTAATGCAAAGCTTCTTAAAGTAATGTTCAGTCATATAAGGGGATTCATAACTAATGTGGGGGTCACAAAATTATTATTTATTATCAATAAATGTTTACTTGTATACCTATTTTATATACTTATATGTCTGGGGTTGTATAACAATTTTTTGGGCAAAAAGTGGTTATGAGTGGAAAGAGTTTAAGAAGCCCCGATCTAATGCAACTGCCTCATCTCAGAAATGAAAGACCAAGACTTGGAGTAGGAAAAGTTCACTGTAACAAAGGCAGCTGAACAGGATTCTTGCCCAGATCTTGCCTCTGGATCTCCTTGTCTTCTCACTATGCTGGATATGAGAGACATTATTAAGGAAGAGTTCATAGTATTTCAAGACTTAATTTTCTGTTTTCAACCCAAAGTCTATCTTAGCACCATTCCCTCTGTTGTCAAAGTCACAAACCTTGGGATTATTTTTTATTCCTCCTTCTCTGTTTCTTATATCTAATCAGTTACTACATTCTATTGATTCTATTTCTCAAAGACTATCCACAATCATTCCCTCTTTCATTTCCTCTGCCACTTGCTTGGGACAAACTCTCATTATCAATAGCCAGGAATATTTCAAAGGATTAATAAAGCTTTCTATCGCCATAATCTTCCCACATTATACCAACACATCCTTCATATTTCTACCAAAATAATCTTCTGTTTGCATAAATTTGTGTTCATACTCCTTAGTACCTATCAAGAAAAGTTTTGTGCTCTACACAATCTTTTCCATCTGTATTTCATATTTTTATTCTCATTGACTTAATGTTTCAGTCAAATTAAATTATTTTCCTTAACAGGGACTGCTCTACTGTCTTTCTTTGGATTATATTATATATCAACATTCACTCTCTCCTTATTTACCTGTTGAATTTTTGTCTAGTCTTCACAATTCAAATCACCTTTTCTCTACAAAATCTTCCATAAACATTCAAGTTAATTATGATTTTATCTGACAAGTTGGCTAATATTTGTATTTTTGGCTATCTGCATTTGGGACTTATCCCCCCTATGCTATTAGACTGAAAACTCCATCAGGGACTAGACTATGAGTTATCTAAATTTTGTGTATATGATAACATAGTTACCAGGTCCAGATGAACTATATCTTGGATTCTGTGATTACTTAGCTATTGTAAGATTCTAGAAGACTATGGGGAATGGGAAAAGTCCTTGACAGACTAGAGAAAGGCAAATTTTGTCCCCATTTTTTAAAAGGGTAAAAAATTTCATTTATGGAGTAATTTTCCTATCAAAATTCTGGAATGTATTATTCAAGACTATGACAAAGAGCCAGCAGGATTTCTTTGACAAGTCATACTAGATTAACTTTATTTCCTTGTTAGGATACTAAATTGGAAGATCCTAGGAATCACATAGATATAATTTATGTAGAATTTTAGAGAAATATTTGCTATACCTGTCTAAATGATGGAGAGAGTAGAGCTCTCTCTTTAAATAGAATTTAAATAGATTTGGGGCCTCGTTGACTGACAGGTCAAAGAAAGTCATTGATAATTTAGCATTAGCTTGAAAGAAGTCCCTAATAATCTGCTATGGATTGAAGTAGATGGCCTCTGTGCTCCCTTCTAAGACATCTTGTTGGCAAAGCAGCTAAAAGTGAATTTGGGTCTGAAAACTTGAGTTCAAATACGGCCTCACACTGTTACTTAACCACATGAACATGAGCAAATCATTTAATCTCTGATTCAATTTCCTTATTCTTAAAATAGAAATTATAATAGCACCTCTCTCATAGGGATGATGGGAGGATTAAATGAGTTAATATATATATATATATGTATATATATATATATATATATATGTGTGTGTGTGTGTGTGTGTATGTGTGTGTATGTATGTGTGTATATATATACATATACATACATATAAATATATATATATACTTTGCAAATCTTCAAGTGAGATATAAATTCTAGTAATTATTATTCCAACTCTGAGATTCTGTATTTCCATGATATTAAGATTCTGTAGTACATAATTTATAGTTATAACTTTTATACTATTCCTGTGAGGTAAAGAGCAAATATTTATTATTCTTTTCATGTTACTGATAAGAAAATGATAAGAAGATGAAGCATCTGGGTGGTACAGTGGACTGATTGCTGGATATGCCATTGAGAAGAAGTCAGTTCAAACCTAATAGTTATATGATCCTGTGCAAGTTGCAAAATCTATCTCAGCTTCCTCATTTTTATAAAATAGGGATAATAATAGTACTTAATTCCCAGAGTTGATGTGAAGATGAAATGAGATAGCATATGTAAGCACTTTGCAAGCCTTAAAGTGCTTTTGTCATAATTATAGTCATTCTTATTCATAAGATCACAAAAAATTCAGAAGTGGCACCAGGAGCCAAGCTCAGGTCCCCTAATTCTAGTGTTCGTGTATTATCTATTTTTTTTATTGAATTCTTATTTTTCATGCAGAAAGTACTGCATAGAATTGACTAAGAAAGATCTAATTCCTATTCTTAAAAACTAGGTTCTGGGGAAGAAAAGATAGACTCAGACAAAAGAATGGATATTACCAAATTACTGTTTTCTCTCTTTTGGTTCATACATTAATAAGCATTAGGAAGGTAATAGTAAAGGAAAGGAGAGAAGAAAAGGGGAGGAGTAAGAATAAGAATCTCAGGTGATAGTTGATGATTAAGGGAAAGGAGAGGAATAGAATTTTGAGAATAGCAAAAGGAAAGGTAATAAGAGGAAAAGGATTAAGAGAAAAAAGAAATGGTGAAAAAATGGGGGAGAGAGAAATGGTAGAAATAGATGGTAAAGTAGACAGGAAAAACCACAAGGGGAGAGATTCTGGTGGTTGAGCATTTTTTTCTTCGTTATGGTTATGGTTATGGTTATAATTATGGTTAACCATTTTTAATCAACATGCCATCAGGTAACACATATCTGTTGTCAGAAAAGATGCTAGGAATTCATATTTGGCTTAATGGAAAATGTTTTCCCCTAAAGGAGAAAATCTGGAATGGATTTAATTGCCTCCAATTATCTCCTCTTAAATTTCAATTTAGTTTCCTGATTCTCTCTCTATTGCTTTTCATTAAATCTGTTTTCTTTTTTCTTTACATGGATATTGGGGAAAGAGAATAAACAAAAGAACAGAAATGATGTATTATCATAGTCTTTTCAATGCTCATCACTCCACACAAAAGCCATGTTAATAAAGACAAATTCAACATAGGAAATAATAAAAACAGCAAAAAAAAAAAATCTTCTTCTTCTTCTTCTTGTTCTTGTTCTTCTTCTTCTTCTTCTTCTTCTTGTTCTTCTTCTTGTTCTTGTTCTTCTTCTTCTTCTTGTTCTTGTTCTTCTTCTTCTTCTTGTTCTTGTTCTTCTTCTTCTTCTTGTTCTTCTTGTTCTTCTTCTTCTTCTTCTTCTTCTTCTTCTTCTTCTTCTTCTTCTTCTTCTTCTTCTTCTTCTTCTTCTTCTTCTTCTTCTTTTCCTCTGTCTCCCTTTGTCTCTCTGTCTCCATCTCTCTGTCTTTGTCTCTCTCAGTCTTTGTCTCTCTTGGTCTCTGTCTCTGTCTCTTTCTCTCTATCTCTGTCTCTTTCTCTTCCCTCTCCCCCTCCCTCTCACTCTCTGTCTCTCTCCTCCTTATGCTGCTGCTGCTCCTCCTCCTCCTTTTCTTCTTTGTCTTTCTCTCTCCCTCTTGCTTCTCTTTTCTTCCTCTCTTTTTTCTCCACCTTAGTTCAGGCTCTTATTAACCTTTGTGTAGACTTCTAGTTAATTTCTTTGTCTTGGGTTTCTCCCCATTTCAATCCATTTGTGCACCCTAGTGACAAAATAACTTTCTCTAAAAACAGATTTGATCGTATCATTCCCCTACTCAGTAAACTCCAGTTGTTTCCAATTGCTTCTAGAATCAAACATAGACTCCTTTGTTGGGGCAGCTAGGTGGTACAGTGAATAGAGCACCAGATCTGAAGTCAGGAGGACCTGAGTTCAAATTTGATCTCAGACACTTAATACTTCCTAGTCATGTGACCCTGGGCAAATCATTTAATCCCAATTGCCTCAGCAAAAAAAAAAAAAAAAAAAAAAAAAAGGCAAACAAAAAACACTCCTTTGTTTAGTTTTTAAACCCCTTATAGCATTACTCCCCAAACCATCTTTCCAGCTTCCTTTTAAATTAAAAACTCCATCTACTGTCCCCATGTCTTTGGACTTGCTGTACCCCATCTCTAGATGTAATTCCTCCTCATCTTCTTCTCATAGAACTCTCTACTTCCTTCAAAACACAGCTCAAGCACCACCTTCTACAAAGGTTTTCTTGACCTCGCTGCAACTTCTAGTGTCTTTCCTGCCAAACTATTTTGTATGTAGTTTTTAAAAATATTTGTATATATTTATATATGCTCTTATTGTCTCCCTTACTTGAATGTAACTACTTTACAAGTAGAGATTGTTTGATTTGTTTTATGTCCCCAGTGTCTACCATAATGCCTAGCATATAGTGGGTAATTAATTATAAAGGTTTATTTAATTGAGTGATATTTGAGAGTAAAAAATCATCAGGCCTAGAAGTTCAGTCTAAGTGGGTAAAATGTCTTCATTTCATCTCCTTTAACTAGGCTTTCTGTGTTTTTTCTTCTTTTTTCTTTAATAATAGCTTTCTTTTTATTTTCAAAATATAGGCAAAGATAATTTTCAACATTTATCCTTTTTTAATTTAATTTAATTTTTATTTTTACAAAAATTTTATGCCTAGGTAATTTTCCAGGATTGACAGTTGCAAAACCTTTTGTTTCAACTTTTCCCCTCTTTCCCCCTATCCCTTCCCCCAGATAGCAGGTTAACCGATACATGTTAAATATGTGAAAGTATAAGTTAAATACAACATATGTATACATGTCCAAACAGTTATTTTGCTGTACAAAAAGAATCGGACTTTGAAATAGTGTACAATTAACCTGTGAAGGAAATCAAAAATTTAGGCAGACAAAAATATAGGGATTGGGAATTCTATGTAGTGGTTCATAGTCATCTCCAAGAGTTCTTTCGCTGCTCTATTGGAACTGATTTGGCTCATCTCATTGTTGAAGAGGGCCTCGTCCATCAGAATTGATCATCATATAGTATTGTTGTTGAAGTATATAATGATTTCCTGGTCCTGCTCATTTCACTCAGCAGCAGTTCATGTAAACCTCTCCAGGCCTTTCTGAAATCATCCTGTTGATCATTTCTTACAGAACATTCACATACCATAATTTATTCAGCCATTTTTTAACTGCTGGGCATCCACTCAGTTTCCAGTTTCTGGCCACTACAAAGAGGGCTGCAACAAACATTTTTGCACATAACAGGTCCCTTTCCCTTCTTTAAAATATCTTTGGGATATAAGCCCAGTAGTGACACTGCTGGATCAAAGGGTATGCACAGTTTGATAACTTTTTGAGCATAGTTCTAATTGCTCTCCAGAATGGCTGGATGTATTCACAATTCCACCAACAATGTATCAGTGTCCCAATTTTCCCATATCCTCTCCAACATTCTGCATTATCTTTCCCTGTCGTTCTAGCCAATCTGACAGGTGTGTAGTGGTATCTCACAGTTGTCTTAATTTACATTTCTCTGATTAATAATGACTTGGAGCATCTTTTCATATGGCTAGAAATAGTTTCAATTTCTTCGTCTGAGAATTGTCTGTTCATATCCTTTGACCATTTATCAATTGGAGAATGGTTTGAACATTTACCCTTGCAAAATCTTGTGTTCCAAAATTTTCTCCCTTCCTTCCTGTCTCTCTTCTCCCCTACACAGCAAGTAATCCAATCTATGTTAACCTTGTACAATTATTCTATACATATTTCCACATTAATCATATTGCACAGGAAATATCAGATCAAAAAGGGGGGAAAAATGAGGAATAAAGCAAGCAAACAATAACAAAAAGGTGAAAACACTATGGTGTGATCCACATTCAGTCCCCACAATCTTCTCTCTGGCTCTCTCCATCACAAGTCTATTGGGACTGGTCTGAATCACTTCATTGCTAAAAAGAGCCACATCCATCAGAATTGATTATCATATGATCTTCTTGTTGCTGTGTACAATGTAGTATTGGTTCTGTTCACTTCTCTTAGCATCAGTTTACATAAATCTCTCTAGGCCTCTCTGAAATCATCCTGCTGATCATTTCTTATAGAACAATAATATACCATAACATTTATATTTCATTCAGCTATTTCCCAACTGATGAGCATCCACTCAGTTTCCAGTTCCTTGTCCCTACAAAAAGGACTACTACAAATATTTTTGCTCATGGGGGTATCCTTTCTCATTTTTATGATCTTTTTGGGATATAGACCCAGTAGAGATCTGCTGGATCAAAGGGAATGTACAATGATAGCCCTTTAGGCATAGTTCCAAATTTGGGCTGTGTTTTCTAAAAAAAAAAAAAAATTTTTTTTTAAACAGATGGAATAATTCAGGAGTTCACATTTAATTCTTCAAAGTTGTGACTAGTATACACAAATTAATCTTGTAGGTCTTACATCAGTTTTCTAAGTAGATCCACCAATCTTATACTTGACGCAAAGGCAAACGCTCAGGTATTTTTGGCATCACAGTTCCTGCATGATCTCAGTGGTAAGCGACTGAGAATTAATCATTCAGAAATTATGAAACTGAGATACAGAAGGGAAGAAGATATTACTATCAGAGTGGAAGCCCCTGGTTGAAGGCAAATATATGGCCAGATTGGATGGGAGGGAACCCTGAGTCTATCTAGTAGTAGACTCCAAAGACTTGACTGAAAATAGAACGAATCTTTAGGTTTAGTGAAATTTCCTGAGTTACCTGAATCTCTCTGAAAGTTAAGTCAAAGCTGGTGAACCAAAGGAGTCCATTTACTGTATTTACACAAGTTATTACTATTGCCTCTAACCTTGAGCTAGACAGATATACAGGTAGTACCTTACTCAGGGCACCTGATAATGCATCATTTTCTTTATGTGTAGATGACATAGTTGACTCACTAACAAAAGGAATGAACTTTTGAGTTACTCTTCTGTAATAGGATTAGGGATGCTAAAGGAAAAAGCTTTGGAAATAAAGTTAGGAGTCCCGAGTTTAACTCCCAACCCTAACTCTTACTACTGTGGTGACCTTGACAAGTGATTTCACTTTTATAAGTCTCAGTTACCTCATCCATTAAGTAGAGGTAATACTTATGCTATTGGACTCACAAGGTTGTAATGCAGACCAAATTTGTATATGAAGGAACAATATAGTGCAGTGGATAGATTGATTGAGCCAGGAGGATCTGGATAGAGTAATCAAGTTA
The DNA here is from genome assembly GCF_048593235.1 of Sminthopsis crassicaudata. Classification (NCBI taxonomy): domain Eukaryota; kingdom Metazoa; phylum Chordata; class Mammalia; order Dasyuromorphia; family Dasyuridae; genus Sminthopsis; species Sminthopsis crassicaudata. The sequence goes on from NC_133619.1 coordinate 546,795,794, forward strand.
ATACTATCATTGTATCTGAAAAGGAGTGTCAATCTATACCCCTATGGCTCCACTCACCAACCTCAAGATCAAAACTTCCCTCCTTGGGCACTATTCCTCTAAAAGTACCTTATCACCAGTGGCACACAAAGGTTGATCTGTGAAACAACGTATATGAGACACAAACTCACTGACTCAATCAAAAATTCATGAAGTTCTATAATTGTGCTCTTGATCAAGGCTATGCAGGGATAGCTGGACACAGCCAATCTCTTCAAGGCCATCTCTTCTCACATCCCTTCCAATAATACACAAACTCCAAACATTGTTCCTTCTCTGTTCTGCCAATCTCCTATCTCTCCTCTTTTCTCCCTCTTCTTTTTCTCTCTTTTCCTTATTTTTCTCCTTCATTTTTTCCAGAATTCCTCTCCTTCTCCTCATATGACTTTCGTTGTTTTATACAAAGAATGTGCTCAGAATTTAAAAACTAGTTCCACATCCAACTCTGCAACCTTTATTTGAGCACAGGAATTGATGAGGTGCCTAAGCAATATAAATAATAATAATAAATAATATAAGGTGCTGGGAATAGAGAAGGGAAAAAATACTCCTTTGTGCTCCAAAAAATACTATGAGGTTCCAAATAATTTATTTGCCTCCTTCCAGTGTTTCAGACTGCAAAAGTCAACTAGGCTAGCAGAGAAACCCAGAACCAAAGATTAGACTCTCTCTCTGACATTATGTAGCACCTTTTGAAAAGGTTTTTCAGTTTTATTGATGTGTCTTATTTTTACATTACATATATATAGTATACATTTTCAGTTTATTCTCATTTTGTGTCTCTTGTAACAAGATAAAACATTGAAGAAAAATTAATAGGATGGTGGCCTTATCTGAAAGTTCGAGAAACATTTCACATCTGTACCACCCCCAAACTCTCTTTTCTCTCTTTCCCACTCTGTTAAAAGAAAGAAAGAAATAACAAGTTTATTATAACAAATATGTTTAGTCAAACAAAACCAATTTTTGCAATAACTACAAACACAGATTCACATACATGGCTACACAAACACATACAGATAATATCTATCTACCTACACACATATATACATAATATATATTAGAAAGAAAGAAAATAATGTATTTAGTCAAACAAAACCAATTTCTGCAATGCTTGCAAACACAGAAACACCTATATGGCTATATGCACATACATACACAAATATTATCTATCTGTCTATCCACCTATACACACATATATACATTTTTGTATGCAGCCATGTATGTATGTGTGTATATACACATATACATTTGTATAAAAGTCATTCTACACTATATGAATATCTACACTAAACAAATGTAAATATCACCTTCTGAAAATACATAACATGTTTCATTATCATTTTTCTGGAATTATGAATGCTCATTATATTGATCATAGTTCTCACAGCTTTCAGGAATATATATACTCTTTTCTATTTCTATTCAATAATCACCAAAGATCTGTCATATCTAATTTTTTAAAAATCTATTCATATCCTTAACTTCATTTTGTATTATTTAATTAGATTTATCTAGGACCACTGGAGTAAATTAAGATCTCCTATTATAGTTTTATTATATACTTGTTATTATCTCTTTTTGTCTATTTTTGTTGCCTTGTCTGATATTATAACTATCCCTGATTTCCCTTTCTTTTTTTATATTCATCCCATAGAGAATTTCTTATTGTTGATATCTGAAGTCTTTTTATCTTCCTCTCTAAAGGGATCTAGATCATGTTTTCTACTTGAAAATTATTTAGTAACTTTCTAATTTGCAAGATATTTAGTAATCCATTTGTTTAATGGCAAGATTGAGCCAGGCTCTGCTATTTCCTTTTATTCAGTCATCTCAATCCTCTACTACACATGTAGATATTTGAATAAATAAATGAAAATGAAAAAAAAAATAAGTTCTGGGGGTACAAATAAAAAGTAGGACTAGTTCCAGATCAGAAGGTCAATTTCTAATAATAAAATGGGATAACAATAAGACTCAGTCCCTGAACCATTCATTCATTTGTTTGTTCTTTCTCATTCTGCATATAAAAAGTGGAGTCTTTTCATAGAGCAAGCCACAAAATTCTTGGAATTAGAATTCAGGTTAGATTTTGTAATGAGGGAAATGAAAGGATTAGAACAGCAAGTGGTTAATTGTGGGAATTGGAATGAACCATACTGATTCCATCTTGTGACTCAATTCTGGAGCTGGCTCAGTTCCTTCTGTTCAACTATGGATCTAGTCCAGTTTTTGTCTAAGACATTAGAAATGACTGATAGGAGGTCAAATTGACAAGACAATTACAAAGAGAAGAATAAGAACAACAGACTCAGAGGAAATAAATATGTGAACAAACTAAGCACAAGATACATAGCATACGTTTAACATCCAAGCAAAAATACCCAACCACTGTTCATCTTGGAGAATGCAAATCATGTATGTCCCTGAAAGATGATAAGGGTGTAACTTCAAGGGAGTTCTCCAAAGGAATTAATTCCAGATGAAATATTAATTAGAATGCCAGGGAAGGGTGAGTTTGTTGTTTATAGCATAGCCCCAGGAAGATACCATTGGAAGCAACTGCAAAAGACTTCCTCTCCACTACTCCCACCCCCAAGACATTCCACCACCTGCTACAGTCATGGAAGCTTGTGAAAAATCCATTTCCTGTTGCTAAGAAATCCAATTGAGTAAAGCCTCCTAGCTTTACTTGCTGCTGTAACACAGAACTAGGATTAAAACAGGATGAAGCTGCTGAAATCTGACCAAAGCCCTGGGGGCAGTAATGTCAGCACAGACACCTTTTTAGTCAGAAAGAGAATTTGTTTGCCAAAATTAACCTTGTTATGGTTGTTGATTTTTTTTTTCTCTTCTAACAAATTCCATGGAAATTGCTTGAGGAAAGTACCTGCAAGTCCTTGGAAATTAGTTTTGTGGGTGTGGTTTTTTTTCCCTCCAACAGATGGGTATCGAGATTAAGGACTAGATATTCATAGAGTAAAAAATCAAAGAGCCTGAGTTCACATCCCAGATTGACAACTTGCTCCTTTGTGTGACTTCAGACAAGTAATTTAACTTCTCTTGACCTCAGTTTTCTCCTATGTAAAATAAGATGGTTTCTGAGATCTCTTCTAGCTCTAAATCTAGACTGATTACAATCTTTGATCTCAATGATTACATAATCTTATGGTTCCACTAAAAGAGGGGTGATCAATACTGTAGGAATTCAGAGAGGGAGAGTATCAGTGCAGGATAGGACATTTTGTGAAAGCTTCCCAGAGGAGTTCAGGGCTTAAGATGGGTCCTGAAGAAAGGGAAGAATTGACTCAAGCAGAGAAGATTAGGGCAAAGATTCCTGATAGGGAGGGTAACATTTCGGTGAGTACTTACAATCTTACCAAGGCTACTTAGGGAACAAACATTTATTAAGCACCTACTTGTCAGGCACTGTGTTAAGCTCTTTAATTTACAGTTTTCTGAAATTGAAGAAGACTATTATTCCCCAAGGAGAAGGAAAAAGGACTAGGACCACTTCAATTCTGGTTTAAAGAGAGAGAGAGAGAGAGAGGGGGGGGGGGGGGGTGAAGATTTGATTACACACTATAACTAACTGTAGAGCCTATAAGCCCTCCCTAATTAAGTTAATCATAAAGTCCTCTGTGCTTCCCCTTGTACTCTCTCCTTCTGAAACTTCATTTCCCTAAGAATCTTCTCTAAAATAAATTAGATTTATTACAAAATGAATCACTAAATTGAAACTAAATATAGAGGAGAGAAAGGGAAAGCATAAAGACAAAAGAAGCTTTCCACACACTTACTACTCTGGTCCTGGTATTTTGAAGAAGGACCTTCAAAGAAGGACAGGTAAGGCTCAGGAATCCATGTGCAGAAAACTAGTCTGGGTTTGGACACAGTGAGATCTGTAGCATAAATATGCTGGCAAATGTTTAAAAGCTGACACTCTAGGAAGAAATAAAATGTACATATGATAAACTTTTAAATTCTCTGGGAAGAATTGGCAACAGAGCAACATAAAAAAGCAAGGGGTACAGAATCAGAAGAATGAGTTCAAACCCACATCTGGCATTAGCTAGCTGTTTGATGGTGGGCAATGAAATGAAGTTTCTCTGAATGTCAGTTCTCTGCTTCAACTGTAAAATGGAGACAGTAAAACATGCACTAATTATTGCTATAAGATTGTTGTAAGGAAAACACTTTATAAACTATTGGGCAAATTACTTGGCTTCTCTCAGTCTTTCCTCATCTGTATGATGAATTAGGTTCAGTGATCTCTAAGGTTCCTTCCAGCTTAATCTATGATGCCATGAATCAAAACTGTAAGACATTCCTCTTCCTTCATCTGTTTTGGTTTTCTGTCACTTCCTCCCCACCCCAAGACATTAAGGTGGGCTTTTCCCTATTACCAGCCCAGAAGACTCTTTTTCCCCTTCCCTTAAACCAACTCAAAGGCCCAGTTTCAAGTGGAAGGAAGAAGGGACAGGGTAGAGAGAAGGAAAGAGAAAAGAGGAAAAATAAATGATCTTGCAATATGGAAAAGAAAAGGATGGAGTAGAAACGGAAATAGTAGAATAAAGAAATAGAGAAATGGGATTGATCCACAGAATATGACAATATCCTCACCTAAGAACTTAAGAAATACTTTTTGATAATGATGATGATGATGGGATGAGATAGTAAATAAATTGTGAACAATATCCTTCTTTAAAAAACTTGCTCCTAATAAAATGACATTTTCCTTTTCTCTTCAAAACTTGGGCAAAGCCTTGTCTCTTTCTTGCAGATATACAAGGGTCTCCTTAATATCAGGTTTTACATTGGTTGACTCCATGAAGCAATAATATGGTTAGCATAGTTTTCCTTTTATCAACTTCTAAAATAATGAGATGAGGGCAATTGTCACCATATGCTCACCATCATACTCGAGGTCCAGGAGCCATTTTGCCTACATAATTTTCTTTATTAGTTTAGCACTGACCAGAAATGAATTCTCTTCTATTGAACCAGCATGATGTTCAGGCCTAAAGTGAGGATTAAGGCTTGGATACTCCAAAGAGGAGTATCCCAGACTTAGAAGCTTTAATTAAATACTTTATTGGTTCAACCAGGATTAGCGTAAGTAGATCAAAATGTTGGCACAGTTGCCAAGTAAATCAAAGGAGTTCATTTGTTCAAATTAAATGCAGCTAAGATGTACTGAATGGGAGCCTGGCTTGAATCTTTCTTAATAGATTCTAACTCCTAAATGTCACAATCTCCTTAAAACATTGTCACATAGTCTCAATTGTATTTTAAACTCTAGTTTTCAGGCCAGCAGCCAAGTTACTTAAATATATGGGAAATCTATTAAATTGTACCTTCTTAGTTTTGCAAAAATCTTGGCTACAAGTAGCTGTTTTGCATTTTATCCTCCTACTAAACTATAAGATTCTTGAACGTAGGTGTCATATCTTACATAAACTTTGCAACTCCCAAATATCCACCAAGAAACTCGGCACGTAGTAGGCACTAAATAAATAGATGGTGCTTTGTTGGAGGACTGATAGCTCTAATCATTTATTTTCCATCTCATTCTCAAAACTACAGAATTAGTTGACATATGTGACATTGGCCAGCTTGAGTCTCCAAATTTATTTGTTTTTAATTCCATCTGATGCGTCCTACTTTATATAATCTTGTTGATATCAAAAACAGAAGCATAACTGGAAAGTCTTGTTCTTGTGATAATCAGCATGGAAAGTGCCATCTTTTTCCCCTGTCTCAAATATTTAAAAAGAAAAAATCAGTTTAGTTCATGGGGAGATGAAGAAAGACCTCTGACTTCAGGACATAAAATCCAGGGGCTTAGTGATTCTTAGATTTTTGGGAGGGGGGAAGCTGTTTAAGAGGCTATGAAAAATTATGAAGAATTCACTTGAAATTAGACTACAGGGTTAAGAAAAAGGAAGTAAACCATCTAACAGCTTCCTATTTTAACTAATTGTTCTTATTACTCAGATATTAAGATCAGATTTTTCTATCTGGGAAGGAGTAAAAATATTGTTAGCAATCTCTAAATTTCAATGTCTTAGAATGCAATCACTCTCAATTTAGTTGTGTCTGTGGCCAAGAAAAACTTAACACTTCAATTCTATCTATCTATCTATCTATATTTTGCTGAGGTTAAGTGACTTGCCAGGGTTACATAGCTAGGAAGTGTCTGGGGTCACATTTCAACTCAGGTCCTCCTGACTTCAGGGCTGGTGCTCTATTCACTGTCTCTTATCTATATTATTTTAATGACTACTAAGCATTTTACTAATGATTACAAATATGCTAAAGTAATCTGATCCAAAAGGTGTTACTGTCTAATAAACAATGCAAAACTGACTTACTTAAAAGGATTAGGAAAAAACTAGAATATAATCAGGCACCAATATGAGTCATAAATTCTATGATTATTTGTGAAGGGGAATGGTTGGGATAGATTAGGATTGTTTGAAAAACTTTTGTAGACAAGCTTGGGTTTGAATCAGGCCTTGAGGGTAGAAGTTGAATAGATGGAGACAAATTTGAAACCTTTCATGTTTTGTCTAATTAATTCCTTGATGTCTTCCACTGTGGTCCATATGATTAAATAGATAGCAAATCATTTTTTGTTTTGTTTTGATTTTTCACTTCACTAACTTTTTGAAAGAAGTCCTCCTGCAATAAAGAGTTTGGATAAAACTTTAGGGACCTCAATGATGGTCTAATCCAATACCTTCATTTATAAAATGAAGTCGATGTTATTTACTAAGTAGGTAGTGAGAATCAAGTGTTTAAGTAGTTTGCGAAAGATCATATAGTTTTTAGTGTCAAAATCAGAAATAAAACCCAGTTCTTCTCCTTCTAGTCCAGTAAGTCTCCCTCCTGTCTACATTTATAGATCATATGCCTCCCTTACATCTCATTCTGTTTTTCATTCCTTAATTCATAGTAATTCTTACAATCATGACACTTCTTTACGCAAAAAAAAAAAAAAAAAAAAAAATTAATTGTGTTCCCCTTATGTGCAAAAGAAGAAAAGAGAGAGAGGAAACTAGAAAGCTAGAATTAATGACAGGGAGCAATGAACTTGACAATATAGTTTTCATATTTATGAATAGAATCACAGAATCTCAGAGCAGGAAGGGACCCACTACAACATACTGAACAAGTATTCACCCAATGCTTCCTTTTAAAAATCTCTTCTGAAGAGGAACTCTCCCATTGGAGGCAGCCCATTCCACTTGTGGATAGTTTAATTTGGATAGTTTGTTTTGTTTTTGTTTTTGTTTTTGTTTTTTAAACAAGACAAAGAGCTGGAAATGTTCTTAGATATCTTCTAAGTGCCTGATTTTGCAACTGAGAAAATTGAGGTCCAGAGAGGACTTGCCTAAACTTATACAATTAGTTGGTAGAGACAGTATGCATACTTTTGTCATGTGATCTTCAGGTCTGACAGTCCAGGACACTTTTCCCAAGACCATGTCTGTTCCTATCTCAGAGAACTTATGTTAATCAAACCCAAATAAATCAATCTCTTTGCAACTTGTACCCATTATACTTAATTATTTTCTCTGGGGCAAAACATAATAAAACTAATATCTTTTCTATATGACAGCTTATTAAGGACTATTGCAATGTCATCTTTAAGTCATCTTCTTTCTTCCAAACTAAAAGTTTCAATGTTGTTCACACGACATGGTATCATTATGGTGGATTGCCCTCATTCTCTTGGTTGCCTTCTGTAGATATAGAAGATCTCCCGTTTGTCAATGTCCTTCAACAAATTCAGCAAACATTTTTAACAAGAGATTTTTATTTTCAAAATACATGAAAAAGTTTCAACATTCATCCTTGTAACACCTTGTGTTCAAAATTCTTCCCCTTCCTTCCCCCAATTCCCCTTCCTAGACAATAAGTAATCCAATTTATGTTAAATTGGTGCAATTCTTCTTTACATATTTCCACATTTATTATGCTGCACAAAAAAATAACAGGTCAAAAAGGGAAAAAATGAGAAAGAAAAAAAAAGCAAGCAAACAACCACCAAAAATGTAAAATATTATTTGTTGTGATCCACATTCAGTCCCTACACAATCCTCTTTCTGAATGCAGATGGTTCTCTCCATCACAAGTCTTATTGTAATTAGCCTGAATCATCTCATTGCTAGAAAGAGTTCTCCATCAGAGTTGATCATCATATTATCTTCTTGTTGCTATATACAGTGTTCTCCTGGTTCTACTCGCTTCACTTAGTGTCGGTTCCTATAAGTTTCTCCAGCTCTTTCTGGAATCATTCTGTCGATCATTTCTTATAGAACAATAATATTCCATGATATTTATATACTATAACTTATTCATCCATTCCCCAACTGATGGGCATCCACTCAGTTTTCAGTTGCTTGCCACTACAAAAAGGGCTGCCAGAAACATTTTTGCACATTTAAGCCCTTTTCCTTTTTTTCTGACCTTTTTGGGACACAGACCCAGTAAAGGTACTGTTGGGTCAAAGCCAAATTGCTCTCCAGAATGGTTGAATCAGTTCACAACTCCACCAACAATTAATTAATTGTATTAATGTCTCAACATTATTCCTCCAACATTTATCATTATCTTTTCCTGTCATCTAAACCAATCTGAACGATGTGTAGTGGTACCTCAGAGTTGTGTTAATTTTCGGCAAATATTTTAAAAGAAATTACTATGACTACTTTGACTATGTTTAAAGTCCTCATCTGTATGGAAAAGCACATTGATCAGTTGGTTGAATGTAGGCCACAGTTGTTCATGAGATCAAATTACAGACTGAATTGTATACAGGATAATGGATCTTTATAAGCTTAAGCATCCTAGTGCTTTGTTCATACAAATCATAGAATTTGGAGTGAAAGGGAACCTCAGTGAGCTTCCAGCCTAACTGCCTCCTTTACTCAATGAGGAAACTGAGGCCCAGAAAATTTTAATGACTTGCCCAAGATCATAAAAGAGTCTCTGACTGTAAAGCCAATGAGTTTACATTTTTCTGTAGTTGCCTGTTTCTAGATATAGATTATCATTTTATTTTCTGTCCACTATCTTACAAACACATCCTGTTGCTTATAAAGAAAACCAGGGAAGAAAGTGAAAGTTTACATTATTCATCTCAATGTCATGTCCTTTATTTAAGATGGAAAACACATCACATATATGGTGCATGTCTCATTGCCTCAAAATAGGGGTCAGTGCCCCCCAAAAGACCCAAGGCCTCACCCAACACTTTATGACTTCCAGATGCTTACCCAGAGAATCAGCCAGCAGTGAGCACCAACTCTCCACTCAACCTCCTTCTCTCTTCTGAGAGTCAGGATTTAAGACAAAGTCTGTCAGTACCCACACTCTTCCTCTTATGGAGTCAATATGCAGGTTATTCAACAGGTTATTCAATCTAACAAGATTCTAGGGAGCCCTTTTCTGTCTTGCCTCATACCCCACCTCTTGTTTTGTTTCTTTACTTTGATGATATTTTCTCCATAGCATTTTCTGTTTCTGATTGAGAGAATTTTTTGGCTAAGTTGGAATGAAACCAAAGAGAAGTTCCTTGGAGATCACTTTGGAGAAGTAGCAGCCCAGTTTTGATTAATAGGAGTCACCTATTTGTCAAGCTGACCATCAATGTTACTTCTAAATTTCTCTCGGTGAGGAGGATTTGTTTGGTTATTCTTATCCCTTAGAATATTTTCAAGGAGATTTAGGTCTTCATTGTAATTAGTCCTCAGTTGTATTTTTCCATAATTAGAGTTAGAATAGCCTCAGTAGCCACCTAGAGAGCCTAATACAACTCCTGCTCTAATTACAGAGAAATATAGAAATGCAGAAGCTCAGAAACCAATTTGACCCATCTGTGTGGCTAAATAGAAAAATCATCTGCAACATTGCTACCCAGTTTTCATCCAGCCTCCATTTGAAGACCTCCAGAGAAGGGAAACCTATTCTTACTAAAGATGGCTCATTCTGCTTTTAAAAATTCTAATTTTTAGGAAGGTTCTCCTTATATATATATATCAGAAATCTGGTCCTTAGCAACTTCTATCCAAGTCCTCTAGTGCTGATAGAGAAATCCTTCTCAGAAGCATGGATAGTAAATGGACAATCCTTTCTCAGCAAGCAAATTTGGATCGTGCTTGCTTTGGTTTTAGACAGAAGAAGAGGCTGTTTTCTTTTTTCTTATATTACCAGTTCAAAGCATGGTGCCTAATATATATGCACTTCATAATGCTTTTTGACTAATTTGATTGGTAGATCATTAGATTTGGCATTAAGAAAACATTTAAGAAAACATTGGACAAGTCACTTCATCACTTTGTTGCTCAGTTTCTGCACAGCTGAAATGAGAAGGTTGGACTTAATGGCTTTTCCAATCTATATAGAATCTATTTATTCCAATCCAATCTATGACTCTCTGATTAATGCTAGGGATCTTAAATACAGTAAGCCAATTGTATCTTTTCTCTTTGTTCCCTACCACTAAGTGCTATGTCTTCAAATTTTGCTGGCTTAACCTCAAATTTATGATAAAATGATAAATGATAAATTTTCAAAACTTATCAGGTTCATTCAAATCCTTAAGAGCATCAGAATTTAGCTGTTATATATTACCAATAGCATTTTTGATAGCTGCTTTCCTTAGAAACAGATCGTGGGAATCCATGGGGAAAAAACCCTGCTTATCTGCAGCACAAATCACTGGACTTCCAGAACTGTCAATACATCTGAAAGGATGTTCAAAAAATACAAAAATGAAAGCAAAAACTAGTGATTCCAGAGTCAAGGAGAGATGTGTATGGTGGATAAGAGAAAAGGGAAGAATTCTAGATATTTAACCCTTGAGATATCAAGTGGAAGGAAGAGAAAGGAAAGAAGGAAAGAGTCCCTGATGAGAAATGTTCTTAAGGTATTATACATCCATTATTCCCATTTCCTCTCCACAAAATATATTAAGAAATAAAAACAAAAGGAAAAATGAAGGTTTATAAATCTTTAGCAACAACTTCCTTGTGCATAACTCTTCAGTTTACAAAATTGTTTCTTCACAACAACCACATAGAATCACAAATCTAGAAGTAAAAGGGACCTCACAGACTTTCTAGTACAGTTTTCACATTTTACAAATAAAAAGACTAAGACCCAGAGAGGGTAAGTCAATGGATCAAACTCAAATAGACATAGGATTCTTGCTGCTACATATTGACTTAGAAAACTACATATTAACATTATGAAATATAAATATTTAATAATTACATTTTAATCTGGTTCAGGACATAATTTTGAGAAGATAGCCAGCAGGCAAATATGTGTGTGTGTCATATCTAGATTATGATTTGCTTAATATAACATAAGTAGTAAGGGGGAACAGTAGAAGAAGTTAGTTCAAGCAATATTATTCCTATTTTATAGATAAGGAAGTTGCAGATCATAGTGGTTTGGCCATGATTACATAGTTATTAAAACCCAGAAATTTTACTCAAATTTACATCTTCTGAATCAGTCTAGACCTCCTTCTACCACACATCAACTCATCTAAAAAACCTGAAAATTTAGAATTATCTGATAAACTTGTGATGTAGGCTTAGATAGACTGCACTACTCCAGGAAGGATCAACAAGAATAACAATCCTCTTTCTACCATTGATGAAAGAGAAAAAGGAAACAATGAATCAGTTTCAATTTAATTATTGGTTGAATCTTTCTGATTGTCTAAGGCAAGTGTGAACTGTGAACTTCTAAGTTGATCTAAAAATTAAGACAAATCATTCTACCATTGTCTTGTTCTCTAAAAAAAATTTTGAAAGAGATTACTTCCTGGAGGATACTTCTACTTCCTTTTCATTGAAAAAGAGAAAAAAAAAAAAACCACAAAGCATCTGGAAAAGAGTAAATATGTATGTGTCTGTGTATATATATATACCCACAAAATATATATACAACTCCATTAATTTTTATCCTAGGATGAGCCCACCATTTTTTTACAAATCAAGCCTAAACTACTACTTAGGTAGATAGGTTCATGGTGAAGTATGTTGTTGTCATTTTTATTTTAAACTCTGGTAAGGAAGACACCTGATTTTCCACCTGTCTCTTCACAGAATGAAATCAATGGGGCTCCTTTTCCACTGGGAACTTTAAACACACACCATCCCTCCCATATTATCAACAGATGCCTTTAATTGTCATTCAACAAAACAAATCCCCCTTCCACTTTAATTAAATTTACATTTACTCTAACTAGCCACACTAGTAGTTTCAGAAATATAAAACCACCTAAAGTAGGAAATTTAAAAGCAAAAGCAAAAAAAATTACAACTTTACTTACTTGTCTTCTGAGAAACTTTTCCCTGTAATAACATTCTTCCCTTGGGGTACATAATCCCAGAGTTCTTCTACAATCCCAATATAGTATGTCCTTGTGACTGCTTCAACCAGCCCAGGCAGACAAAGGAATGTGAACAAAAGGATGCAGCCAGTGAGCTGCTCTGGAGGCATTGGTGAATGTAACTTGGGCAGCAGTGTGCTCAGTAAAGAGCCTTGCCCTGTCCCTCCCCCTCACTCAGGACTAGTTATAAGTAAGGAATGAATGAAGCATGGCTCCTCCTATTTTCAATTTGGGGTTGGGACAGAGTTTGAAAGCTCATTGAAGTAGAGCAGGTCCAATGAGGGAATTATTATGGTTACAAGATATCTTTCAGTCTTTTGGAAAATGTGCAACTGGCTTATGTGCTGCCCAGGTATATTTTTATGTTTGGGTGTCCATTAGTCACATGTTTTGTTTTGTTTTACCAGGAATGACAGTTGGACAATTTGACCGCTTAGGTACTTGAGGGTTTTTTTTTTCCTTCTTCCTCTTTTTTTCCTCCATACCTATTTCAGTCATAAATTAAAATCTGAAAAACAAGTTAACTTGAATAGGGTACAAGGAAATATCATGAATTTGTGGATAACAATCTTGCATTGAAAGAGGGAGAGAAGGATGATGCAATAGCTCTCAGCCATGTCCAACTTGTTTTATAGGGAAACATGAAAAGATCACCCATATCATAAAATATGCAACCTTACTAATTCTCCATTTACTCACTGCCTAAATCCCCTAAATTCTCTCTGTGAGATCCAGCCATCACCAACCATCACTGCCCAGCTCAACCCAAGGTTGCTTAGATGGTTTCTTTCTTCAAAGAATGCTATCCAAACTAAAATGAACCACACTTCCTAAGATTAATAAGAAAGTTATGAATTGAAGAGAACATTTTAGATACATGAGTCTTGAACATAACTTTTAAAAGTCCATGTCTATTGTTGCCATGGAGAATAATGGGAGCTGGAATGATGGGAGCTGTCCAGCTACTTCAGTTAAAAGGAAGCCCTAGGAGGGTGGGGTTGGCTGCACTCAACCAAACATAAAAACATCCACACCCTACAGAATGCTGAGTGCTGCAAATTAAGTAAATGAGTTGTCAGACTTGTACCCCTATTGCTTATGTTAATATCCAGTCCTTATGCTTTGACCCTACAACATGTCTTCTTGTGTGCCCTTGGATAATTTTTTCTCCCAAACCTGTCCCTTTTTCTCTTCTCAACATCATTTTCTACCTTTATCCTATTCTTCACAACCCATATCTTAGGTCCTGACTCTAGATTATTGAATAATGCTTCTAGTCCTTAATTGTACATGAGTTTCACAGCAATAATAATCCAGCAACTTCCAGATAAGTTGGCTACATTGATGGAAACAAAAAATTAACTCAACTTTAACTTAAAACAGATTGTTTCCATTCTATATAATTTATTCATTTTTTTCCGTGTGTCTCCAGGGTAATTTGACAGGCAATATGGTATGGTGGAAGAAGCACAGCATTAGGAATCCCTTACTACTTATGGAGTTTTAGGCAAATAATTTAAAAATAAGAGATTTTAATTAGATGATCTCTAAAGTCTCTAAATCTTCTATAAAGAATTCTATAACTTGAAAGTCTCCAAAGCTATGATTCTATAACTTGCATTTGAATCCCAAGTTTGTTACCTGTGTGATCTTGGGCAAATCAATTAATCTTATTGGATCACAAATTCCTCATCTATAAAATGAGAAGTTTGAACTAGACATGATAATAATTATTATCTCCACACCCTGATAGTATGTGAAAACTCTTGGAAGGTATGTGTACAATTGGATTAGTAGGAATAATTTGCTTCCTTCAACGTCCTTAACCAATTCCACAGACTTTTCACCACCATTCTTTACACGCCCTACCCTGATGCCTCTCATCAGACTTAAGTCAGGTTTTTCTTCAGATAACAGATTAAGAATTGGAGCACAAAGACTTTGAATTAAAATCTTGAATAAAATAATAAAATTAATGCTTGATACCCCACTTTCTATTCACATTTGCAAAATTTGTGCCTTGATATTTAAAATGAATAATTGCATGAAAAGGAGCGTAGTAAATGCTTTTATATCAAGCACTGTATTAAGAACTATTATTGTTCAGTCATGTCTAATTCTTCATAGAGTTTTCTTGGCAAAGATACTGGAGTAGAAATACAAAACCAAAATAAAGACTGTTTCTGGCCTCAAGAGGTTTCTGTTCCAACTGGGAAATAACGTAGAGGGAAATGATGACTATGGAGGAATATTTTGGTTGAAAAAAGTCACAGGGATTAAGAATGAAGGATAAGGGAGCAGATTGACACACTCTTCCTAATAGTAGTGAAATATGGGTTGAATTATGGCCATAAAAGGGAAATGAGAAGGATACCCAGAACATATCAATATAGTGGCAAGATAGCTTTTGCTAAGATGCAGAACAGAAAAGTGACATCTGGCCATAGAAGCCATACTAATATAGTAGGTCACACATGAAGCATTTGTTAGTTGCACCTAAGTGCCTCAAGCTGGAAATTCTGGAAATTAAAAGACACTGTCTCTAATCCTGATGGCAAATCATCTGGCAAGAGAAGATAATTGAAGAGTAGAAATGCTAAAAACAAGGAGAACATTGGATCAGGCAGTGTCCAAGAAATCTTTTGACTTTAGCATTCTATGTTTTTAGGATACAGATGTGTCAGGCAGAGCAATGCATTGGTGACTGCGGGTCACTATATTGATTGTCAACCAATAGTTTGGAAAGTTCACATAAAGTGGGCTTATATAGCAGTTTCTCCACAAGAATCAAAAGACTTGGTGGGCTTGCTACTCTCGTTTAGGACATTTTTCAAAGAGAGTTTATTTGAGGTAATTCCTCTCCCCCAAAAAATCTTAGGTAAATTCTAAAAACATATAAATCTTATTCTTAGTTTATTCTTTAGAGGAGTAATATTTATTGTATGCACTATTCAAACATCTTATTTCTAGCATGAGGAAGAAAAGATACAGACCACTATCTCCTAAGTCATTTCAAATGAAAAAGTTTTAACTTTTTATGGCAGTTAGATGATTAAGGAGATAAAGCCCTACATTTGGAGACAGGGAAACCTGAGTTCAAATCTAGCCTCCGACACTTACTGGCTGGATTACATTGGGCAAGTTACTTTGTCTCTGCTTGCCTTGGTTTCCTCAACTGTAAAATGAGAATAATAACAGCACCTACATTACAGGATTTTTATGAGGATCAAATGAGGTAATGGTTGCAAAGAGATTAGCACAGTACCTGATGTATAATAGATACTTAATAAATGGTTATTCCTTTCCCATGTCTACTTTCAAAATGTTGAAATGCCTATAGTGAAAATTCTCCTGGTGCACAGATGTGTTAGATAGAACAATGCAAACCCCAGATTTCTGAACCAAGGTTTCATAATCAGAAACAAGTCCTGATAGGAACACTTCAATAGAAAAGGAGCCACTTTAGAAATGATTAATGCAATTATTTCATTGGTAACAAAGACCTTAGATCACTAAAGGGGCAAAAGAGTCAGCACCAAGCTTATTACTTAGTTTTCTCATCTGTAATTTAAAGAGTTTGAATTAGATGACCTCTGCGGTTCCTTCCACTTTAAGATCTAATATTCTATGAGTCTGAAGAATGAAACCAAGTGTCCTGTAATGTTTTAAAAATTCTTCCTTAATCTACAAATAAAACCTCTTCATCTGCAAATAAAACCTCTTTTTTGGTCCATTGAAATCTAAGTTGTTTTAAGTTATGTATAGGGATTTGACTTACATTGCAGAAAGGAATGACTATTTATTAATACATACTAATAAATTACTAATAAAAAATAATAAAAATTTATTTTTTTCTTTTTTTTGTTAATGTCCTGACATGCATAAAAGTTGAACGAAGCCACAAAATGCTTTCCACTGAAAGATATGATTTTGTTGGTTGGTTTATTATTGTTGTTCTTGTTAACTACTATAAATAATAATTCACATTTATATAGCACTTTACAAAGAAGTTGCCTCACAAAAACCCTATAAGAAAAATGGTATAAATATTATCATCTCTACTTTATACATAAAGAAATTAAGGATCAAAGAAATTAAATGACTTCTCTGATTACATGGCTAGTAAGTGTCAAAGTCAAGATTTGAGACTACTTTATAAATACAAGTTATTGTTATCTGATGATACTGAGTCCTCATCTTTTTCCTCATCTCTTGTCATTTAACCTGATTCTTGTTTCTCAGTAACGGCTCACCTGTTCTTTCCTCACTGAAACCCATAACAACCCAGCACCCCAGAGAATGTAGAAGAACTGGAAGGGACAACTTATGAAAGGCGGAGTTTCTGAGTTTTCTGGAACAGTGCCAGGCTGTTTGCTCCAATGCTTCCTAAAAGTCCCACCTGTGGAGAAAAGAACTACAGGAAACCCTGTTATATAGCATCAGAGACGCTATTAACTAACAGCAAATTGCAGGGTGTGGTTTTGGGAAGTTACTTCATGTCAGGAAAGAGGGGGCTGGCTTCAGGTGGGGACCTATAGTCCCTGAGACCTCCCTAACAGAGGGGTTCCCAGGAGACCAATGGCCTCCAATCATCTTTTCAAGATTGCCACAAATAACCTAGGAATTTATGCATCTATATATACAGACTGAGACAGTGATAGAACAAGTAGCTACCTATGTTATGTGGCTTCAGAAGCCTTAAAATCTTCCCCTACCTGTTCAGGGACATTTAAAATTATACAATTAATGTTTAATTTCCTAGGTTTGATATGTCCTAGTCAAGCTAGAGATATCCTTGGGTATTCACCTTTCCAGTTTTTTATAATCTCTTCATTGGTTTTTAAAGCCTTTCACAAATTGGCGCTTTTCTACCTTTCCATCTTTTTGCACATTACTGCCCACCACATACACTGTAATCTAGCAATGTTGGCCTCCTCATGGTTCCTCACACATGACATACACCTTCTTGCTTCTATTTTTGTTCCATGTCTGGAACACTCCTTTTCCTCATCTTCCTATTCTGGCTTACATAACTTCCTTCAAAACTCAACTCAAATCTTACCTTCTGCAAGAGGTTTTCCAGGTCCATCATACTTGCTATAGCCTTTCCTATGAAAATATCTCCCATTTACTTTGTATATGTCTTGGATTTACATAGTTATTTGCATTATTACCAACTCCTATTAAAATATGAGCCTCTTATATTTAACCTTTCCTCACGTCCTTAGCACTTAGCATAGTGCGTGGCACATTGTAAGACCTTAATAGAATTTTGTTGATTGACTAATTAACTAACTTTATTTATAGAGCAATATTTCAAGGATACATTCTTACATTGAGATGAATATTTCTTCCACTTATATCTCCCTATGGCAACATCACAAATTCTGTGATGGTCTTAGAGAGTTGTCAAGGCTGAAAAGTTCATCTCTCTGAATCCAACTCCCAACTGATTCTGTCCAAACTTGGCTAGACTAGTCCTTGCAGACAGATCTGGACTTATAATTTAAACCTTTTTTATTAGGGAGCACCTTCCAGAACTTATGTATTGCTGGCAGAAATTTTTTGTACGATAAAGACACCTTCATGCCATAATGAGAAATAGCATCAGAAGTTGAATAGAGATGGTCCTTTGAGCTGGATCTCAAAGTGAATGAATCTGTTGCCTCTTTTCCCAAGAACAAGTTTTGATCATGGAAACAAGGAATCAAGAAAGAGGGCAAGAGTAGAAAGAGTTAAAAGCATAAATTTTAGAGTTAAAAGGAATTACAGGGGTCATTGATTTCCATCTCTCTATCCAGTTAGAGAATCCCTTCTTCAACAATTCCAAATTGTATTTGTCCAAACCCAGTTCAAAGAGCTCCAGTAATAAAACTATTATTTCATTTTCGAATAGTTTCATTGGATAATTTCTTGTTAACTGATGAAATAGGGGAATGATATAGCTAAAGGAAAATTAATGGATTGACTGTTCCAATAATTTAAGAAAGAGATGTTAAGAGCCTGAACAAAATTGGTACTTTGTGACTGAAAAAAAAAAGTGTCAGATGTGAAGATATTATAGAGTCAGGAGTAGCAGGATTTATCAGTTAATATATTGCATGAGGTGAGTCTGAGGAGTCCAGGATAATGCTGAAATTACGAACTTCAGAAGCTAGAAACATGATGCCTTTGACAGAAATAGTGAAGTGAGTAGAATTTGGAAGGAAAGCATGATTTTTATGTGGAGGTGTTGAGCTGATATGGATTGCTATTCATACATACTCAGATATCCTATACTACTCTTATTTATGCTCATATATAATTTCACCCTAGGAAGTCCCCTCAACATGTTGGGGACTCCCCAATATCTTGTCATCACAAGAATTTAAGTAACTCATGGGGGCAGTCATCTTAATCCTTATTCTTCCTATGGGATTGATCCATATTTATTTTCTCATTCATATATCCTTTGAAAGCAATCATTGCATCTCATAAAAACCCTTCAGATATTTGAATGAAGCTTTCATTCAATTGAATCTTTTCTGGGCTGACCATGCACAATTTCCTCAATCATTTTTTATATGATGTAGTCTCCACATTTCTCATCATTCATGTATCTCTTTTCCATTTTGTCATTTCCCTTTGTCAGTGTTTGACTTTCAAAACTCTCCAAGGACCTTTCCTAATTTTCCTAACTATACTGCTCACTACATACTCTTCTGAACTACCACATATACTCTAATCATAAAAATATGATCATAAAAGAAGTTTGATCATAAAAAAACAAAAAAGTACACGCTTCATTCTTGATACTCTTCCTAACCCTCTGCCATCAAATAGCCATCAAATTGTTTTCACAGGCTCTGTACTCTAACCACACTTTTTGTATTCAGGACTTATGTCATTACTTTTTAAAAATCTAGACATAGATTTTTTCATTTCATAGAATAATATATTAAGAGTTAGAAGAGATTTCAGAAGTCCCCAAGTACAAACCTTCATTTTGAAGATGAAAAAAAAAAATGAGAGTCAGAAAAAGTAGATAGCTTGCCCAGGATCACACAATTAGTAAGTATGTATACCTTTGAAATTAGCAAATGTTAAAAATCAGGGCTTGATTTATTAGTTGACTAGACTTAAGAAAATGATTAATGAAATATTAATAACATAAACTAAACTTAAAATTATGCTAAGAGTTTTTTTTTTCCCTAGAGAGCTAGTTGTTAAACGTTTATCAGCATACTACTCTATGGACACAAAATTTAGCTAAATTATTGACCCTTTTGGAGGGTGACTGGATTTAGAGTCTATTTCCAAGTAGAAAATCAACAACTAGGAAAGTTAAGGCTGCTGACCAGAATTGGATGAGTTGCAAGTCTTTATCAGTAGAGGGAATTTTCATACCAGGAATTCCTTATACCAATGAAATTATAGTTTTAGACACTAAAGAAGTATTGTTGTAATTAGTAAAATACAAACAAATTTTAAAGTGTTATTGAATTCCTAGTAGCTTTTTGATACTATGGATTTTCTGCGTTATCAGCACTATGATTTCTGTCATGTTGTAAGCAAAGAGATACAAGGGAGAGCTGAAACTGAAAAAAGAATCTGTTGACTTGTTTTTTTTAAGTTACTACTTTGCATGAGACATTGTTAAATATCTTATGCCAATAAAACCTATCTTAAAAGCTCTGGTAGGTGGCTATTTGTAGGCATTTATTATATTTGTTTATACATACATATATTTATATCTCCTTTTCTATGTACGTGTTGTTATTCCCCAGATGAAATATAAACTCCTAAAGAATAGGCAATGATTTTTTTTGGAATCCTTGGGACTTAGCAAAGAGTATGACATGTATTGACAAATATATGCCTATTGATTAATCCACAATAATAATAATTTGATATTCTGTGATCTTATTTATGTAGATATTCCCTCTAATGATGCAACTTGCAATCCATCTATCATCATCCAGTTCAAGGTTTGTTCATTGCTCCAATAAGTTCTCCTCAGGAAGGTTTATTCAACACGCTGGACTTTCTTCTAAAACTCTTAATGTTCTAAAGGTACCAATGGAGTACATGGACTAGACTCCATTGATAAATTACTCTTGCTAAAGGAGAAATCTTTCCTTTTCTAGTCAAAAATTGCTCTGATGAAACTCTTCATGATACTTCTCCAACATGATGCTTCATTATCAATATTCTACTAACCATCTTCTCTAGGAGGTGACCCTCAATTTTTTTCATAGATTACTATTTATGACTTGAAATTATGAATTTGAAGTCAGCACTTGAAAAAATTTGTCGTTAGAAATATGTTTCATGGAGAATTTTGAAGTCATTAAAAGATGTACAATTTCACAAAAGCAGTTCCATACTGATAACTCATGCTTTTATATATTTTGAGATATTTGCAAACCAGTATCCTTCTTTTTAAAAACAAATGAAGACATGGAGGCTCTGAGATATTAAATCTTTTGCCCATTAATCAACACTGGTAACTGCCTAAGGCAAGAATTGAAACCAGGTTTCATAGTTCCAGCCCCAGTGATCTACTCTGACTATAAAGCCTTGTAATAGAGAATTTGGGGAACTTTTCCTGTGGATAGTATTCCAAGATTTTTAGAAAATAGATATTTTATTGATTATGTCAGTTGTGTAAGTTAGTTCCACAAGGATTCATGATTACAATAATTCACTTTGAAGAACTTTCTTCTGGAAAAAATTTACTCAGAGACCAGAGAGAGTTCATCTGTTTGCCTGATAACTATAAAATCAGATGGTTGAATTAATTTTTTAAGTTCTCTTCCAGCTCTTCTTCTTAGCGCCATCTTGTCGACTTCCATTGCGCCATGAGAGCCAAGTGGAGGAAGAAGCGAATGCGTAGGCTGAAACGCAAGAGGAGAAAGATGAGGCAGAGGTCCAAGTAAACAGATCGTAATGCTGACCACACGCCACAAAAGCAGAGATAAAATGGCCCTTGGTGACACTGTCAGGAAGGCAGAAAACTCCAGGCAACACGACCCACCCCTCGAAGAACTACTGCCTGTACCATCTGATAAAAGAACTCTCACCACCGCTTGACACCTGCCATCTTTAATGCCTACTCCATCTTTTGCCACAGATTCCATCCACCTGCCTCTTGATTTTTGTGCCACGGGACTCTTGTCATTCTGGACTGTCTTTGTGGCTCAGTGTTAGCACATCTGTATAATAAATCCTCGCTACTTTCTTGTTCGGAAAAAAAAAAAAAAAAAAAAAAAAAAAAAGTTCTCTTCCAGCTCTAAAATGTGATGCTTCTAAGGAAATGATTTCTCATGAGTCTTTGAGAGTTTCTAAGAAAGTCATGAAAATATGAATAAGATCTAATACAATAGATATATTAATAATTAGTTGAATAAATACACTGTAACAGTGTTTGGTTCATGAAAAAAATTGTATCCATAAGGGAGTTTTCTAACATGGCAAAGGCCTCCTTAGCCATATTTTGGTCTACTCATTTATCAGTAACTTGGATAAGGCTCAGATGCTATGCTTGTTAAATTTTTAGATAAGATAGAACTCAAGAGAAGCATGAAAAGGTAAAGGAACTCTTGAGAAGTGTATTTCTGTTATTCAGTTATAGAGAGTGCAGGTATAATTTTATTTTATCATGATAATATGAAAAAGAAACTAGAGGTGCAAAGGGGATTGTATTGGAAAAAAGAGGGAAAAGGAGGCAAAATAAAGAAAATTACATCTCATGAAGAGGCAAAGAAGACCTATTATAATTGAGAGAAATGAGCATTGTGTACATCTTACTCTCATCAGATTTGGCTCAAAGAGAGAATATCAGACATATTTGGTTTCACAGAGAAACTTATCTTAAGTGGGAAGGGAAAGTGGAAAAAAAGGAGAAGGGTAATAGAAGGAAAATCAGAAGTAGTAGAGGGAAACTGTAAGAAAGGGGGGGGGACTCTAAAGGAGGAAGGCTGTTTTAGGGAGTTGTTGATGAGAAGCAAAATACTACAGAGGAGGGAAGGGATAAAAGAAAAGGAAAAGCATAGTTTGGTATAAATAAGATGGCAAGAAATACAGAATTAGTTATTTTAACTGTGAATGTAAATGCAATGAGCTCTCCCATAAAACAAAAGTGGATAGCAGATTTGATTAAAAGCCAGAATCCTACAATATGTTATTTACAAGAAATACATTTAAAGCAGAGGGATACATATAGAGTGAAGATAAAGGGCTGGAGCAGAATTTATCATGCTTCAGGTGAAGTAAAAAAAAGCAAGGGTAGCGATCCTGATCTCAGATAAGTAAAAGCAAAGAAAGATCTAATTAAAAGAGATAAGGATGGAAACTATTTTGCTAAAGGGTACCATAGATATTGAAGCAATATCAATACTAAACATATATGCACCAAGTGGTATAACATCCAAATTTCTAGAGGAGAAGTTAAAAGAGATGCAAGAAGAAATAGACAGCAAAACTATAGTAGTGGGGGATCTCAACCTTGCTCTCTTAGAACTAGATAAATCAAACCACAAAATAAATAAGAAAGACGTTAAAGAGGTAGACAGAATGTTAGAAAATTTAAGTATGATAGATCTTTGGAGAAAATGGAATGGTGACAGAAAGGAGTTTACTTTTTTCTCAACAGTTCATGGAACTTATACAAAAACTGACCACATATTAGGGCATAAAACACTCAAAAATCAAATACAAAAAGGCAGAAATAGCAAATGCATTTTTTCATATCATGATGCAATAAAAACCACATTCAATAAAATGACAGGGGAAAATAGGCCAAAAGTTAATTGGAAACTAAATAATCTAATCTTAAAGAATGAATGGGTAAAGCAACAAATCATAGACATAATCAATAACTTCATCCAAGAGAATGATAATAATGAGACAACATACCAAAATTTGTGGGATATAGCCAAAGAGGTTATTTGGGGAAATTTTATATATCTAAGTATAGATAGATAGATAGAGCTTGCATAAAATAGAGAAAGAGAAGATCAATAAATTGGGCTTACAACTGAAAAAGCTTGTAAAAGAACAAATTAAAACCCTTAATTAAATATCAAATTTGAAATTCTGAAAATAAAAGGGGAGATTAATAAAATCAAAAATAAGAAAACTACTGAATTAATAAATAAAACTAAAAGTTGATTTTATGAAAAACCCACAAAATAGATAAACCTTTAGTTAATTTGATTAGGAGAAGGAAAGAAGAAAATCAAATTGTTAGTCTCAAAAATGAAAAGGGAGAATTTTACATCAATAAAGAGGAAATTACAACAATAAGTAGGAGTTATTTTACCCAACTATATGTTAATAAATCTGATAATCTAAGTGAAATGGAGGAATATCTACAAAAATATAGATTGCCCAGATTAACAGAAGAGAAAATAAATTATTTGAATAGTCCCATTTTAGAAAAAGAAATAGAACAAATTACTAATCAACTCCCTAAGAAAAAATTTCCAGGGCCAGATGGATTTACATGAAAATTCTACCAAACATTTAAAGAACAATTAATTCCAATACTATTCAAACTATTTGAAAAAAATAGGGGGAAAAGGAGTTCTACCAAATTCCTTTTAGGACACAGATATGGTGCTGATACCTAAACTAGGTAGGTAGGGTGAAAACAGAGAAAGACAATTATAAACCTATTTCCCTAATGAATATTGATGCAAATATCTTAAATAAAATATTTACAAAGAGATTACAGAAAGTAATCCCCAGGATAATATACTATGATCAAGTAGGATTTATACCAGAAATGCAGGGCTGATTCAATTTTAGGAAAAGTATTAGCATAATTGACTATATCAATAACCAAACTAACAAAATCATATGATTATTGAAATAGATGCAGAAATAGATGCGGAAAAATCATTTGATAAAATCCACCACACATTCCTATTAAAAACACTAGAGAGTATAGGAATAAATGGACTTTTCCTTAATATTTTCAGAATTTCAAATTTGATATTTAATTAACAGTTTTTAATTTGTTCTTTTACAAGCTTTTTCAGTTGTAAGCCCAATTTATTGACATTATTAACATCTTTTTAAAACCATCAACAAACTTCATATGCAATGGGGACAAACTAGAACCATTCCCCAAAAGATCAGGAGTGAAACAAAGTTCCCCACCATCATCATTATTATTCAATATTGTATTAGAAATGTCAGCTTTATCAATAAGAGAAGAAAAAATATTAGAGGAATTGGAGTAAGTAATGAGGAAACCAAATTATCACTTTTTACTGATGATATGATGGTATATTTAGAGAACCCCAGAGAATCAACTAAAAACTAATTAGAAACAATTTACAACTTTAGCAAAGTTGCAGGATACAAAATAAATCCACATAAATCATCAGCGTTTTTATACATTACCAACAAAGTTCAGCAGAAAGAGATACAAAGAGAAATTCCATTCACAATAACTCTTGATAGTATAAAATATTTGGGAATCCATCTGGAAAGAGAAAATTAGGAACTATATGAACACATTACAAAATGCTTTCCACAAAAATAAAGTCAGAGATAATAAGTTGGAAAAATATCAAGTAGTAAACCAAGTGAATATAATAAAAGTGACAGTGCTACCTAAATTAATGTACTTATTCAGTGCCATACCAATCAAATGCCCAAGAAATTATTTTATAGACCTAGAAAAAGTAATAACAAAGTTCATCTGGAAGAACAAAAAGTCAAGAATTTCAAGGAAATTAATGAAAAATGCCAATGAAGGTTGTCTAGCTGTGTCAGACCTAAAATTATATTAAAAAGCAGTGGTCATCAAAATCATTTGGTACTGGCTAAGAAATAGAGTAGTCAATAAGTGGAATAGTTTAGGCTCACAGGACAAAATAGTCAATAACTATAGCAATCTAGTATTTGCAAACCCAAAGACCCCAATTTTTGTGATAAGAACTCACTGTTTGACAAAAAACTGCTGGGAAAATTGTAAACTAGTGTGGCAGAAACTAGGCATTGAACCACACTTAACACCCTATATCAGGACAAAATCGAAATGAGTTCATGATTTGGACATGAAGAGTGATGTTATAAGCAAATTAGAAGAACATAGGATAGTTTACTTCTCAGATATGTGGAGAAGGAAGGAATTTGTGACCAAAGGATAACTAGAACTTATAAATGAACACCAAATAGATAATATTAATTATATTAAGTTAAAAAGTTTCTGTACAAACAAAACTAATGCAGACAAGATTAGAAGGGAGCAATAAATTGGGAAAATATTTTTACATTTAAGAGTTCTGGTAAAGGCCTCATTTCTAAAATGTATAGAGAATTGACTCAAATTTATAAGAATTCAAATCATTCTCCAATTGATAAATGATCAAAGATATGAACAGACAATTTTCAAATGAAGAAATTAAAACCCTTTCTAGTCATATGAAAAGGTGCTCTAAATCACTATTGATTAGAGAAATGCAAATTAAGACAACTCTGAGATACCACTACATACCTCTCAGATTGCCTAAGATAAATAGGAAAAGATAATGATGAATGTTGGAGGGGATGTCAAAAAACTGGGACACTGATACATTGTTGGTGGAACTGTGAACAGATCCAACCATTCTGTAGAGCAATTTGGAACTATGCTCAAAAAGTTATCAAACTGTGTATACCCTTTGACCCAGCAGTGTTTCTACTAGGCTTATATCCCAAAGAGATCTTAAAGGAGGAAAAGGGATCCACATATGCAAAAATGTTTGTGGCAGCCCTTTTCATAGTGGCAAGAAACTGAAAACTGAGTGGATGCTCATCAGTTGGAGAATGGCTAAATAAATTATAGTATATGAATGTTATGGAATGTTATTGTTCTATAAGAAAAAATCAGCAAGATGACTTTAGAGAGGCTTGGAAAAGACTTACAAAAACTGATGATAAGTGAAATGAGCAGAACCAGGAGATCATTGTACATGGCAACAGCAATATTATAAGATGGTTAATTCTGGTGGATGTGATTCTTTCCAACAATGAGATGATTGAGATCATTTCCAGTGATCTTGTAATGAAGAGAGCCCTCTACACCCAGAATGAGGACTGTGAAAACTGAATGTGGATCACAACATACATTCTTACTCTTTTTGTTATTGTTTGCTTGTATTTTGTTTCCTTGCTCATTTTCTTTCCTTTTTGATCTGATCTTTCTTATGTAGTAAGATAATTGTATAAATATGCTTACATATTTAGAATTTAACATATATTTTAACATGCATAACACATATTGGATTTCTTGCCATCTAGGGGAATGAGTGAGTGGAAGGAGGGGAAAATTTGGAACACAAGGCAATGGAAGGGTCAATGTTGAAAAATTATCCATGCATATGTTTTGAAAATAAAAAGCTTTCAAAAAAATTTCAGGTTAAGACAAAAATAGGAACCTGAGGTAATATGTATGATAATAGAATCAATATTGAAAATATCCCAAGAGGCTGAGCCAGAATAAATAAGATAAAATTTAACAAGGATAAATACACTTTGGCTCAATTTTTTAATAACCCACATGAGTTTTATTATCTATCTGCTGCCAAAATCACTTTGCTACTACAGTTATTATAGTTATTGCTTTCATCTTCTCCCAACTTCCAGTCTGCCAAATAAGCCCATAATCAAAGAAGGAATCTTATTATTGAATTTGTAATACTTTGATTTTTTCAATTGCTCCTTTTGATGGGCCATTAACCTGATAATATGATGAATCTGTTGCACCAATGATGTAGTTACTTACTCCCTTCATTGCTACATATAATTATCAGGAGAATATAAGGAAGGATATTTAACCTAGGATTGGTATATAACTGCAAAACAGCAATTTGAAATGTAAGAAATTCAACGTGACACTACTATCATTACCCAGCTTCAAAACCTCAATATCATTTATGACTCTTCACTATCTCTCTAAACCCTTCTCCCATATCTAATCAATTGTCAAGTCCTGTTGATTCTACCTTTGTAGCATCCTTATAAATGATCCCTTTTCTTCTCTGACACTAACATTGCTCTGGCAATGGCTCTTGTCATCTCATACTTGAATTATTGCTATAATTATCTATTGGTTTCTTTGCCTTAAATCTTTCTCCACATCAGTCCATCCTTTACTCCAATGTCAAACTGAGCTTTAAGCATTGTTTAGGTTCCTGGTCATCTCCAGTAGATCCCTAGCATATTTGGGGTCAAATATAAAATCCTCAGTTTTGCTTCTAAAACCTCTCATACACTGGCCTTTTCCTACTTTTTCAGTTTTTTTTTTTTATATATCTTACATTCCCCATCATATCCTTCAATTCAGGGACATTTATCTACTTTCTTCCTTAAATATGATATTTTATCTCCTGACTTCAAGAATTTTCACTGGCCATCCACTATGTGTAAAACTCACTCCCTTCACCTTTTGGATTTCTTTAAATATCAGCTAAAGGGTCATTTTCTGCAAGAGAGTTTTTCCTAGGTCTTAATTTTAGTACCTTCCCTCTGATAACTTCCCTCCAATTTATCATGTATATATTTTATTTGTATGTTTGTTTATATCATTGCAACCTCTACTACAATGTGAGTACCTTGAGAACAGGAACTATTTTTTTAAAAACTTTTTTTGTACTTCTGGTATTTATCAGAATGCCTTGTACATAGTAGGTACTTCATAAATGCTTGTTGACTGTGTGGAAAGGTTTCAATATCTTCCTCTGCTTTTTTGCTTGCCTGCTCAATGGGTGGTGGAGGGACAGGAAGGACAGAATTTAAAACCCCAATTTTTAAATGAATGTTAAAAAATAATTTTTAAAAAAGAATTCCATATTAAAATGGCATTACTCCTAAGAGAAGGACCACCCAAAGTTCATAATCAACTAACTCTTCTTCAGTAGAAAAATAACAGTGCATTGGAAATTCTGAATTTGGAGTCAGAGGACCTAGTTTCAAATACCACCCCTATCGCTTGTTTGCAATAAATTAATTTAAACACTCTGGATCTTCTTAACTATAAACATATAAAAAAAGATTTGGACTAAATGACCTAAAAATCACTTCCAGGTGATCTTTATAAGCCCATGATCTTAGTCGAGATTGTGGGGAGATAGAATAAGAAAGTCACCTAGAAGGGACAGAATGGCTAGTTTCCAGATTTGCCAACAGAGTTGAGGAGAAACTGAAAGAAATGATGGAAGATTGCCAAAGAAAAACTGCTACATCTTGTCTAAAGTTAGTTAGACCTGACTGCAATAAGAACTCTACTTACTCTCTGCCAGGAGGAATGCCAGGTCTTCCTGAGGGCAACTTCAGCAATCTATCCACTATACCAGGTAGCTGCTCATAATTGGAAGTAAGTATCTGTATATATGGAAGTGGAGAAGATGTGAACCCATTCCCATTTTTTGATGGTTGCCTCATGTCATACAGAGGCTATTTGGGTGATACTTAGTCCCTTAGACAAATTATATCAAAAATCAGGAAAATTTTCTCTTGGAAATAAGTTCAGAAGCTACATATTTGCCCTTAAATTTCTATCAGATTGTAGTCTCTATTATTAGATTGTTGTGGCTGCTTACTCTAGAAAGCAAATTCATTATCAGATTTGGCAACAACACAGATTTTTCCTCTAGTGTGTGGCAGCACGTTGGCCCGGGGGATGAACCTGGCAGCCAACTCAGCTTCGCTTTGCATTCCCCTAAAGTAGGACCCACCTATTGCTTCACTCGTAGGCTTCATACAGCCAACAATTATCACTGAGATGGGCACAAAACCAACCACACCATTAAAATGATGTCCAGGATAGCACTCTATGAAAGCACACAGGCTGATTCAGTCCAGATGAATCATCAAGATTAAAGAAAAGCCATTTCTAAAAACCCAGTATTTCTTGGGAAAGTCTCTTGAACTGCTGAGCAACCAGGCTAAATTGCTGTTTCAGTCAGCAAGATTCTTTGTAGCTCAAGGAGTTCTGAGTCTCAGCCCCCACATTTTCTGTAACACCTTTCAGTGGAGTTGTCCAGGGAGACATTCAGTATCTCACAACCCAGTATCCTAGAAGGGAAGATGGAAGGAGATGAAAATGGGAATAGACTTTTATTTTAGCTTCGTGCATGGGATTTCTTCTTTAAAAAAAAAAAGTATAGCTTTTTATTTACCAGATATATGCATGGATAATTTTACAACATTGACAATTGCCAAACCTTTTGTTCTAATTTTTCCCCTCCTCCCCCCCCACCCCAAGATGGCAGGTTGACCAATACATGTTAAATATGTTAAAGTGTAAATTAAATACAATATATGTATACATGTCCAAACAGTTATTTTGCTGTATAAAAAGAATCGGACTTAGAAATAGTTTACAAATTAACCTGTGAAGGAAGTCAAAAATGCAGGCAGACAAAAGTAGAAGGACTGGGAATTCTATGTAGTGGTTCATAGTCATCTCCCAGAGTTCTTTCCCTGGGTGTAGCTGGTTCAATTCATTACTGCTCTATTGGAACTGATTTGGTTCATCTCATTGTTGAAGAGGGCCAGATAATCAGAATTGATTATCATATAGTATTGTTGTTGAAGTATATTTTGTTCAGTCTTTCTTACCCATTTTCTAACTATAAATTGATTTTTAAAATTTAAATATATCTATATGTGTATATATATAGATATATAATTTTATGCTACAGTTATTTCTGCCACTCTTCCAGTTCATACCCACTGAACCCTGTAATAGTCAGAAAACAAGTACTTATTAGATTATTACTATCTTTATTGTATTTACTAAGAATCAAGCCTTGTTAATTCAAAGAAGGGTTAAAAAAATATGATCCCTGATCTCAAGGAACTCCCAGTTTAGTAGGGAGACAAATTGCAAATAATTGTCAATACAAGATATTTCCAAGGTAAAAAAAGAAAGATGATCTTAGACGGCAAGGCTGGCAACATCACTAGACCAAAACAAATAGCAGGTAACAAAAATAGTTAAGCAAAGAAAACCAAAAATAACAACCACCACCAAGCCTCATTTGACAGAGCATGCAATTCCCATACTCCTCTTCTTTTCTATTGAGAGAGAAGTGTATTTGTTTCTCTTCTTGGAGATCAAATTCGTTATTGTAATTAGTTTTAGCTCAGAAGATTACAAGGATGGTTTTCATTTGCATTATTATGACCACTGTGCATATTACTCTCCTGGTTCTTCTTTACTCACAATAGTTGAATTTAATTCAATTTATGATCCTGGACATTTCAGCAATACAGAAGAAACCTACAAAAGTAGGTCGTATAAAACTAGAACCAGAGATTCACAAGTCAACAAAACAGCTCTCCAGAAAGCATCAAATGTGTGGCTGAGGAAAGACTTCAGAAGGAGAAATGAATGATCAGGAAACATCTTATAGTCATGCCCAAGCCCCACGTTCTCTCCTTGAGATGACAAGTGATTATTTTCTGAATGAAGAAGCAGCTAGATGGCACAGGAGATAGAAACTGAGCCTGCCATCAGAAAGACTTGAGTTTTATCTAGCCTCAGATATTTACTAGCTGTGTGATCCTGGAAAAAAAAAAACAAAAAACATTTAACTCTGCCTGCTTCAGTATCCTCAACTAAAAAATATAATAATAAACACTTACTTCCCAGAGTTGTTGTGAGGATCAAATGAGATTTTTGTAAAATGCTTAGCCTACTGACTGGCTTATAGTAGGAATTTAATTAAATGGTTGTTAGCTTCCTTCCTTTTCTTATTTTTTTTTGCTTCCTTTTCTTTATTCCTTCCTTTTCTCTTTCCTTTTTCCTTTCCTTCCTCCTTCTTTTTTCCTTCTTTCCTTTCTCCTTTTCTCCTTTCTTTCTTTCCTCTCTCCCTTCCTTCTTTCCTACTTTCCTCTCTTCCTCCCTTCTTTTTTTCTTTCTTTCTTTCCTTCCTCTATTACTTCTTTCTTTCTTTTTCTTTCCTTCCTTCCTTTCTTTTTTCCTTCCTCCCTCCCTTTCTTTCTTTCCTCTTTCCTTCCTTCCTTCCTTTCTTCCTTCCTCCCTTTTTTCTTAAATTTTAATGCTTTCTCTCCTAATGACATCCCCTTCTGGAGCTCAGAAGCCAGCTGTCTACTGCAGAGAGGAAAGTATGAGCCAGGTAATAAAACTGTCTGAGCATTTTTGACTTCCATAAGACCATAGGAAAAGACCCTTAGAGGTATATAATAACCCAGAAATCTAACAGGGATAACTTTAAGTATAGACAGAATAATCACAACTGTCTGGGCTGTCTGTATAGTGTGAACTGAAAGGCACAGAGGACCCAATTAACCCTAATTATTTCTGTCTCTGATCTGAACAGAAATTATCATCATCTAAGTCATTAATTAGATGAAGGCTTGACAAATCCCAGGTGGCAGGATACCATAGCCTTTAATAAGTTTATAGTGGCACTTAATGTTTTGGATGCACAATTACTTGAAATTATAGAAGTTCTTTTCTTTTGTTCATGAACACTTCTCATTTTACTTATAGAGAGCAAAAAAAAGAGTCCTGAATATGGATATTTAGGGGAGGCAGTATTTAGGATACTCCTTCCCTTTCAGGCTTCTCAGTCTACACAAATCAGCTTTCAAACTTTTCAGCCTGTAATCTTTGAATTAAGAGATAGTTAGGAGCAAACATTTATTAAGCACCTACTATATGCTAGGCTGCTGAGGATACCAAGATGAACTAATCTATAATCTCAAGAAACTCACAGTCTAACAAATGAGACAATATATAAACAATAATGCACAAACAAAGGATGTATGGTTATGTGTATATATAAATTCGAAATCCCCAACAAAGATAAAGCAATAACATGAACATAATGCATTATTAAGCATTATATATTATATTATGATATTCTATATTATTTAGCATTATTAAGTAGTAAAGAATTTATGAAGGAGAGCAGACTTTAGCTGAGACTTAAGGGAAGCCAGAGAATCTAGGAGGTGAAGAGCAAGAGAAAGAGAATTCCATGCATGGCAAAAAAGTCACTAATCTGGGTTTATGTTCCCCTTTTATAAAAATAACAAATGAATCAAATTAAATTGAATTGTCCAGATTCTAATCCTATGGATATATTGTCACAAAATCATAAATTGAGAGTTAGAGGAGACCTTAAGAGCCATCTAGTTCTACCTTCTCATTTTATAGACGAGAAAACTGAATCCTAGAGAAGTTAAATGTCTTTCCTAAGGTTGCATAGATAATATCTGCCATTGCCAGTGACAGAGTCAGGATTTGAATCCAAAATCTAGTATCCTCTCCACTGTCCTAAGTTTCCTCCTATCTCTGAGGTTCCTTTTGTTTTGAAATCCTGTGGTTCTCTGCCAAGATGATCTCTAAGATCTCTTCTGGTTCTAATGTTTTGTGAACTGTGGTCTTGCTTCTTAATATGAAAGGGATGGGGAGACAGAGGTGGAGGTGGAGGGGGTTTCATCTGAAACTCGTTGAGGAGTATCAGTAGAAGATGCAGTTTTATGATGTCTGTTTCCTAAGCTGAACTGTGATGGGAACAGCTAAAGGCATAAAGTCTGAGTCACCCACTCACTGTTAGCACTACCGCGAACAGACCAACTGGAGGATGAGGGGAGTGGAAGAGAGCTACTTGAGGATTTATGACCCATCACATCAATCCATAATAATAGTAGCTCACTTTTATATTACACTTTACAAAGCACTTTGTATATATTATTCTCATTTGATCCTCATTCCAATAATATGAAACAGGTAGGACAAGTATTATATGTCCCCTTTTATAGATGAGGACCCTGAGTCTCCAAAAACTTAAGTTTCTAGCCCAAAGTCAGAGAGCTTGTAAATGTCCAAACTGGATTTGAGGTTTACATCTTCCTATTCTAAATCCAGGGATCTTTCCACTCCAGCACAAGGACATAAATCACTAGCTAGTATATATAAACTAAACCAGTCCATGATTTTCAAAAATTTAGTGTTGATTTTTACTGCTGGAAGTCAAATTCCTTATGTGAGGGAAGATTAAACAGGAGAGAAAAGAGGAGTAGATCTTCAAAAAAAAAAAAAAAATGACATCTCCCTAACGCTAAGTTCCTCTTCATAATCATCACATTATTACTAGCCCTCATCACCTCATGTCTAAATCACCGCAGCAAAACCTTGTTGGCCTCCTATTTTCAGTTAATCTAGATTCAAGCCTCCTGATTATAAGTGTATTCCAAAACTCTAACTTGGACCCTCTTTCATCTTTACACTTTCTCACTTGGTTAGTTCATCAACTTCTATAGATTTAATTATCATCTCTAGGCAGGTGACTCCCAGGTTTACAATGTGTGACATTTAGACAACATTTCTTATAAGAAGTTCCTTGAAGGTAAGGTCTCTTTCATTTTTGTCTAGCACATTGTCTTTAACATAAATAATACTCAATATTATATCTACATCTCAAAATCCCTACCGTCATTCCTTTTTCTCTTCTCTATTAGAGATGTTGTTCTCTTTTGTCCCTGATAATGAAGCATTCTTCTTTACCAAGGTCATCCTCATTACACATATTTTTGCTTTTATTCCATATTCTCCAACAGATTGATCCCACAAAAATACCCACCTCATCATCAGTATCTCTCTAGCTATTAGTTTCTTCCCTACCACCTACAAAATGTCCAACTTTATCTCATACTTAAGAAATCCTCATTAGTGGATGCCAATCCGTTGGGGAATGGCTGAAGAAGTTATAGTATATAAATGTAATGTAATATTAGTGTTTCTGTAAGAAATAATGAGCAGGCTGATTTCAAAAAGACCTGGAGAGACTTATATGAACTGATGCTAAGTGAAGTGAGCAGAACAAACAGAACATTGTATATAGTAACAACAAAATTATATGATGACCAACTGTAATGGACTTCTCAATAATGCAGTAATTCAAGATAATTCCTATATACTTGGGGGTGAAAAATGCCATCCCCATCCAGAGAGAGCTCTATGAAAAGTGAATGACATGATCAAAGCACAGTGTCTTCATCTTTTTTTTGTTTGATTGTTTTCTTTCTCATGGTTTTTTCCCCTTTTGGTCAGATTTTTTTTTACACAACATGATAAATATGGAAATATGTTTAAAAGAATTGCACATATTTTACCTATATCAGATTAGTTGCTGTCTTGGAACAGGGGAGATAAAGAACAGAAGGAGAAAAATTTGGAACACAAAGTCTTACATAAAATGAATGTTAAAAACTAATTTTACATGTATTTGGAAAAAGAAAATACTGTTGAGAAAAAAAAAAGAAAAATTAAAATATCAATACATTTTTAAAGACAGAAAGAAAGAAATACTCATCAGATTCTAATATCCCCTCAGGCTTTCAATCTTGCGTCTTTCTATTCACAGCCAAAATTTTTTAAAGTTTTATTTTTTCCTCCACTTCTCCTTCCATTTACTTCTCAATCCTTTGCAATCTGACTTAAAAACTTACTAAAACTATCTTCTCCAAGGTTATTTATCATCTATCAGTTGCCAAAGCTAATACCCATTTCCCAGTCCTCATTGCTCCTGACCTCTTTGCAGTATTTGATAATGTTAATCACCTCTCATCCTGGACACTGTCTTTCTCTGGGTTTCTGTGATACTACTTTCTCTTGGTTCTCCTCTTACCTGTCTGACTACTCCTCAGGCTTTTTTTTTTTTACCAGATCATCACCCATATCAATCCCCCTAATTATAGGTATACTCCAAGGTTCATTCTTGGGTCCTCTTCCATCTTTACACTCTCATTTGGTGAGCTCATCAGTTTCCGTGTATTTAATTATCATCTCTAGGCAGATGACTCCCAGATTTAAGTATCCAGTTCTTTCTATCTCTTGAGCTCAAAGCCTACATCACTATCTGCTTATTAGACTTTTCAAAATGGATTCTCCATAAACTTTTCCAAAAAAATATGTTCAAAACACAACTCATTACTTTCTTCCCCATACCTAAAAACATTTTCCTTCCAAACTTTTTTTTTTATTAGACCATCATCCTTCCAGTATCCCAGGTTCTCACCTTAGTGCTATCCTCAATGTTCCTCTTCCAGTTCTTGATCAAATCTTTTCATCTCTATCCCTCAAAATACTTATTCATCTTACTGCCACCCTTGCTCAGGCTTCAACCCCTCTTTCCTAGATTAATTTAATAACAAATAGGTCTCTCCACTTCATTTCTTTCTAATCCATTCCATACTCCACATAATTGCTAAAGTCATTTCCTTAAAATGTTGATCTGATCACTTACCGACTCAATAAAGTCCTATGACTCCCTAAAATCTCTACTACAAAATAGCAATTCCTTTGTAGATCTAATGGTCATATTCATATTCTGAGTCTATAACTTTAGGCATATATCTTCAGTCCTCACTTACTCCTTCGAAAGGGCTGAGAGACTAAACTTGTAATTTTATTGGTTTAGAGAATACCCTCTAAAACTATAGAGTCCTATCTACTTACTACTAGCATTAAATTTCTGCATAACCTGGACTCAATCTAATTTTCCAGTATTATCATATAATAGTGCCTTTCACCCACTATATTTTCTTCATACTGACATTCCATCTCTCATCCCTGACTTTGTCCTCAATGCCTGATATGTATTTCTTACCTCCACCTCTTGGAAACCCTTGTTTCCTTCAGGATTCAGTTCAAACACCCCTTCTATGTGTACTTTTTCTAGTGCCTTTACTCTCCAATTATCTTACATTTATCTTGTACCTGAAATTTTTTAATTTTCTGAATTATTTAAGTCCATTTTATTAATTTGAGGATTCCTTGATGGCAAGGTTTATTTTTTGTGTCTCTGTATTCCTGGTGTTTGACCCATGATATATGCATAATAACTGTTTGTTAATGGAAAAAATAAGACTAGTGCATCAATTTTTTTCAAGTATTTGGAAGATTTCCACACAGAAGAAATTTATTTTTTTTTTTGGCCTGGGTCCCTAAGGACATAAAGAGGAGCAATAGAAGTGGCAAGAAAGGCAGACTTTCCTTCTATATAAGGAAGAAAATCCTAACAATGAGAGTTGTTCAAAAGTGGTCTGAAAGCTGTTACAAGAATTACTGTATTCCCCTGTATGATCTTCAAACACAAGATGAATGACCACCTAGATGGATTATTAGCAAGGCAGTGCTCACTCAGGGATGGATTGGATTAGATAGCTTCTGAGATATCTTTCAACTCAGATTCTATGATTTTTCAGTACTAGGACCACGGATCATGGTTTCATTTTTACTTAGATCTTTTAGTAATTGAAGCCCCCTTCTCAAAGTTTTTGAAATAATTCTATGTTTGGGCATATCCCCACAAACTATACATTATAGAATAGCAGAATGGCAGAGCTAAAAAAGACTAGAGTGTCTAATTTCAACCCCACACCCTTTTTAATGTGGAAACTGAGACCAAGAAAATATGGATCTATCATTCACTCCTTTGTTTAAATTCTTTAAATATTATTTTCATTTGTAGTCTGTTGTACCACTCAGGTTAATAGGTTCCACTGGTTTGTAGAAAGAGAAACAGACCTGGAATTAGAATATTTGCATTCATAGTCTGACTCTGGCAATAATTAGCTTGTGATGATAATTAGCTTGTGGGCATGTCACTTTATTTCTTTGATCATCAGTTACCACCTTGAAAGGATTTGGGACTAGAGCTGTGATTTCATTCAGGTAGAACACTCTTCAGGGAGGAAACTCTCTACCAAGGCAGGTGCTTATCTTCTCTGCAATTTAGCATCTTGGACAGTTGCCCAGAGCATTAAGAATGTAAATGATCTGCCCAGATTTAAGCAATCTATGGATTATCCGAGGCAGGGTTTGAACCTGGATGTTCTTGGCTTGGAAGCTAGCTTTCAATCCTCTACATCCAAATACTTTTTTTTTTTTTTGGAAAATGGGGCTAATAATGTTTCATTGTCTAATAGGTTTATGGTGCATAAAACAATTTTAAAATCTTAATATTCTATGAGAATAAGAATTAGCATCATTTACTCCTGACTAGAGCCAAAACTAGGCATTTTTACAACTGGAGCAAGAGTCAAAAATGGTTCCCTCAGTTATGGTGGGTATTGGAGGATAGAGAAATAAAAAACGGGTTCGTACAATGTTCAGTTGGAGCAGCAGCAAGAGTTGGGTTATCTAGTTGCTCCCAATCCAATTCAATTAACATTTATTAAACACCTATAATGCACAAACAGCTGTACCTTTGAAATCTTCACCAGGCATGGACATATCCTGTATAAAAGCACAAAGACGTGCTATGCAATGTCAAATTCAGGGAAAAATAAACTAAGCCATTTTGTCTGGAAGTTCAGTGCATAAATGGAAGTAACATGAAATAAATATGAAAAGTGAAATGGATGACAGATTATGAAGGAATTTAGATGTCACATGAGTAATTTATAGTTTATCCTAGACATGACAGAGATCCACTGAAACTTCTTGAACAGGAGAGTGATATGGTCATGCTTGTGGATATGATCATAGGAAGTATGTATTAAAGAGGGTAAAGATGTGATGTCTTCAGGCAGGTAACCTGAAGACCAGTTAGAAGGCTACTGTTAACAATCCAGGTGAGAAGTGATAAAGACCTGAACTGTTGACTGAGACAATAAATGAGAGAATGTGATAGGCATAAAATTGATGATTTGGTCATTGATTGACCATCATGATGCAAGGGAGAATGAAAAGTCAAAAGTTATGCCAAAGTTGCCAACCTGTATGACTAAACATATGGTAGTGCCCTCAACAGATACAGGAAAATACTCATTTGATGAGTATGAGGCAAAAGTGTATAGTAGTTCTAGGATATAGATGTTCTTAATGTTCATGTTCTCTTATAAACCCTCCATAAAGCATTCATCTAACATGCTATAGACCTTTTCCTAGGTCTTTTGACATCACTTGTTAGTTCAGACTTCAAGCTAGTTTTTATTCCTTATTAATCTTATATGAATAGCCTATTTCCTTTTCCTTTCCAAGATGAATTTTTTTTTTGCCAATTTATGTATGTGATTCATTGTGGCTGCAATATGTGAGCCATATATGATTTATTATACATCTTTCCTAGAGTCTTTTGGGTCACCATAATTTTTTTTCAGAAAAACGTGGGATTCTATAATACAATGTCATACAGAATCACTAGAATAATGTTATTTCTTTTTAAAAAGAATGATTTTTTTTTTGTCTTGGGAAGCAAATTGGGATTTTTAAGTTATGTGAATTTCCCAAATGTGATATTCACTTTTTTTCTCAATGACTGAATGCATGAAAAACCACATAAACATTTAACTATGTGCCTTACACTATGGTAAGTACTAAGGATGTAAAGACTAAAAAAAAAAAAAAAAAGAAATAGGTCTTATCCTCAAGAAACTTACATTCAAATAGAGGAAGACAATACACATAAGGGAGATGTGACCAAGGATGGATATTTTGTTTTGGGAGGAGAAGAAGAGAGAAGGGACAGAAGAGGGTCAAATAATCTGGATGGATGAATGGAATGTGAAATTAAAGAATGGTCTGATGTTTAAGGACAGCCAAGTCAATGGATATAGAAGGCTGTAGAATACATTTGGTTACAAATGAACAGGATTGGACCTTCGGGCAGGAGAATCAAAGGACGAGTTGGATTAACTTCCCTAGGAACTGAAGTATGGATTCCAGAAGATTTGGATATTGAAGTCCTAGTCTCCTTTCTGGTGTGGAAAGTGCTGATAGAGGTAAGATCAGTGGAGGGAAGCAAATACCAAGATGGCCTTGGTGACTGACTAGATTGGATCTAAAGTCCAAATCAGGGAACATTGGCTAGTCTGTGAGTTAAATATGCTGATGTTCAATAAATTATCCACTCAGCAGCATATCATAATCTGGATTATACATAAACCTTCATCTATTTGATTTTTCTTTTGTGAAGAGTTAAATCAGATTCTGAATCCTATTTAGGAAGTCCTTTAGTATTCTGGGGCTGATGCAATCAGCTCAATATCATCAGAAAACTAGTATTTGAAGCATTTCTCCATCTAGTGGGGGAGGGAGGGCAAGGAATCCTGTATTATTACTCTCTTGAGATAAGTGGCTCCATTTTAGAATTAGCATCTTTTCAATGTTAATCTACCAATCACATTTACTTTTCTGTACTTAGGCTTACCCTTAGTTTAGTTTGCCTGTAAAGTTAATAGAAAAACTAAGTGTTTTTTATTTCCCTTACAAGGCTAACAATGACTACAGGTTCAATACTGTATTCATTCTGTCATATAGTGAAGGTAAAAGAATGCAAATTTTTCTGCCCTGTTTGCAAGGAAGGAAAGTTAGAGCTTCAAAAATAATAATTTGTTTTTTTCAGACAAGAAAAACTCTGGTACCCCCCTATCTGGGAAAGACTTTTTAGAATCCTTCCTGTAACTATATGTCTTTGTTCTAACTTGTTATACCAAATTGAGTTAAACCTCAGCCATAGAGAAGTCTGTTTTTTTTTTTTTTTTTTTCATTTGGGTCCTAAATAGCAATGATAACTTACATTGAAAGAGAGCTTTAAGGTTTGCAAAGTGTTATAGATATTATCTAATTTTATCTTCAGAACAATGCTTACAGGTAAGTTTTGTGGGTTTTATTATTCTCATTTTAATATATTGGCTTAATAATATTTTATTTGCTGGAGGTGTTTGGTGGGGGTGAGGAAGAAGTAGAGCAAAAGTTGACAGCTTGAACAGCTTTACTCAGTCCTTTTCAATATTGCTCCCAAGTTGATTCAGGTTCATAATAGGAACTGAAAAGAACATCTTCATTCCAGCATCAAGCCAGATCTTTCATGGTTTTGATAAGTATAGTCATCACTAAGATTTGAAGGAAAGCCAGACTAATGCCACAAGATTGGTGGAAATTAAAAAGAATTACTACCATTATTTGGAGTTTGAATTGAGAGTGTAAGCAGTAACAAAGGAAAGAATAGTTTAAAAACACACATCTTGCTGGAGATAAAGCTTTAATGCTGCGTTTTATGCTATATAATCAAGTGAAATTGTTGGGTGGTTTTTGGTGGGGGGAGGGGAATCAACCAAAAATAAACACAACAAAATGTAATATACTCTACACCTTTCCAAAAATTGTGTGACCATAACAATTTTCCTCCATTATTTCTTTGTGTAAAAGTGCTGACAGATATAAATTAAATCTATCATTATCTCA
Source organism: Sminthopsis crassicaudata (assembly GCF_048593235.1). Classification (NCBI taxonomy): domain Eukaryota; kingdom Metazoa; phylum Chordata; class Mammalia; order Dasyuromorphia; family Dasyuridae; genus Sminthopsis; species Sminthopsis crassicaudata. The sequence goes on from NC_133619.1 coordinate 546,836,452, forward strand.
CTGAGGTCTCAGAAAAGTTCCCTGGTTTTATCTAACAGTTTAAGAAGCCGATTGCTATAGAGGACATTTAAGGTAAAGAAATGCTATCATGAGATCATTTTGGCCTCAGGTTGTTCTAAGATAATGAGGTTGGTCTGGATGATCTCTGAGATTACTTCCAGCACTAACATTCTATGAAACTTCCCTTGGATAGAATCCAAGGTGGACCTGTCTTATGCCTAATTGCACACATTATTAATGAATAATGTTATTGGCAAGGTACCAATGCAAATGAGAGGAAAGGATAGTTGGTCTATAAGGACTTCCAGAATGACAGAAGCTTTATTTCTTCATTCTTCTGACATTTTGCCTTTCTCACCTCTTCACATCAAACCAAATCTAACTTATCCTTCAAATCCTATATCAATATCCACATATTCCAGGAAACTTCCCTGAATTATTCTAGCATTCTTCCATCTTCCTCTCCTCTGGATTTCCATAAGATTTGATGAATTTGTTATTCATTTGGCAATTAATCTTACATTATTAATCTTGCTGTGCTTTTTAACTCTTTCCTATGTGTATATATTTCCTCTCTACCCAAAGTAGAAATTCCTTAAAAACAAGAGCTATACCATATTTCTTTTCTATCACTCCAAGTATATCATAATAATTCCTGATATTTATATATCACATTAGAGTTTTTTGAAGTCAGACAAATCCATTACTGAGTAACTATATAGTGCAGTATATAGAGTGAAGAAAACTCAACTTCCTAAGTGAGTTCAAGTCTTTCCTGTGAGACTCTGGGCAAGTCACTCAATACTGTTTGCCTCAGTTTTCTCGTTTGTAAAATAAGCTGAAACAGAAATGACAAACCACTCCAGTGTTGTAAATGGGGTCTCGAAGGGCCTGACACAACTGAAAAACACCACCACAACAATATATCCATTATCTCGTGGGAGCCTCATGGCAACCTTTTGAAGTAAGCACTACAAGCATTATTATTTTTACTTGATTTTATTATTCCAGAGGTAACTGGGTCAGTAATACATGAAAACTGGAAAATCAATCAATTTATCTGAAAACTCCCAAATATTCCAATATTCAGCACTGCATTGGTAAAACATGTGGATGAGCCACATGTTTAATAATTATAGATGAACATTTATATAGTACTTTAAATTTTACCAAGCATTTTACCTCCATTATCCCACTTGTAATTCACAACAAGCCTGTGAAATGTCTACCCACAGGTGTTATTCTCCATGTTTACAAATAATGACAAAGAGACTCAGGGATTTTCCAATCGGTCAATAAACTTTAGAGATGGGTGAAAACTCATGCCATTCTGACTCTGGATCTAACACTTGATTCATTAAATCACACTGCCTCTGGATTTTGGATGGCTGCCACCAACAGGCATTCAGGCTGTGAAAGCAATCAGGAAAGGGAAATGGGTATTTCTGGTTTGTTTTTATTTAACAAAGGCTTTGGGTTGATTTCAAGTTTAAGAAGCAGCAAGTCCCCTAAAGCGAGATGCTATAATAATAGTGGGGAATTGGATCCCCAGAACATATTTCATGGCACAGGATAAGGGTTTTATAAAGATTAGTTGATTGATTGATTGAATGAATGATTGATTAGTCACAGCCACAACTAGAGGAGCATCTTTACATCCCCATAACATGGAAGGACTAATAATAAATGTCTGTTGAAGGAATGAATGAATATTCTCATTTCAATATTCATATCCACATGCAGATTCATGGCAGCCACAGTGAACAGCATCATTTTTAAAGATGAAAGGAAGCTATAAAAATAAATATATGTTACATATATAAAAGTACATTTAATTCAAATGCACTTGTATAAATCCAAACACAGTTTCATTTGTTCATAACCACTAATGATCCAAATAAAGATAGAATCTCAAGATTAATCTTGACACTAGAAACTACAAAGCTCATGAACTTGCTATTAGTTCTTTCCTACTGAGAACATCAACCATGGATGTCACTTGAATATCCTTTCTTTCACCCAGTGAAGATAACTAGATACTTATAGATATCTAAGTCCCCAGAGTTTCCTCACATATCCTCTCACTGACCATGTTCCCAACAAGCAGGAAGAAATTTCAAGCCAAAAGATTTGAGAGAGATTTAAAGGGACTTCAATATTCTAGCATAATGATTTAATTTTACAGAGAAAGAAAGGGCAGGCTCAAGAAGATAAAGTAACTTGCTTAAAGTCATATAACTAGTTAGGGGAAGAGCCAAGGTTTGGGCCCTTGTTTCTCGACTAATAGTCCAAGACATTGTGAGAATGCCAATTTCCTTGGGTCATCAATTTAACTTCCTTCTGATCTACCAGGAGGTTTTAGTCTCTGTACTTGGAGTGAGTATCCGAGGCTGGTGGCAGAAAGAGACCAGATTTTCTTATTCATCAACTGCCTGGCCTCATGCTACTTTGGTCATTATTCTTGGCTAAAATAAGCTGCCCACAAAGACAGGGGACATGGGGAAATCACTTTGGGGGAGAAAGAAAAATAAGAAGCTTCCTCCCTTTTTATAGCTGAATCTTAATGCCAACTCTAATTGTGCTTCATTAACTTTTATGGGAACAACAGCCTTTGTCAGAGCTCATTTTCCAATGAGAAACAAGTATCTCAAGGTGAAAGTATGGGCCTATGGTGACTTGCTGAGTCAGCAACAAAATCTGCAGCAGAGCCTTGAGCTTGGGGTTCCCTTGGATAGTAAAGTAATAGGTTAATGAAGTTCTTTTAACTAATAGGAGGTTTTAGAAATAATGATAGCTTTCATACATCTCTAATGCTTTATATAAATTACCTTATTTGATCCCCAAAGTGATCTGCAGAATATAGAGCAAGTATAATCCTTCCTATTTTTCTGATGAGAAACTGAGTCTCAAAGACCTGAAGGGTTTTCTCAAGGCCATATAACTAATATTATTGGTAAAGCTTGGACTTACACATAAGTCTCAGATCCAATATTATTCCCATTTCTTCTCTCTATATAGCTCATATGAGAATTTTACTCAGTTCTGATATGGGCACACATGAAAAAAGCCTGAATAAATGTGAGGTAATTATATCATTGAGGGTGAAAAGAGAGATTTCTTGAAGTCAAAGATCCTCAAAGGCATCAGGATCTGACTTGATTTTTAGATAAGTGTTAGCTTTTTCTAGGACTGGTATCTGCTGTTCTCTAATGAGAAGTCTGGCAAGATGAAAAGGAAGAAAAATAGAATTCCTGTGCTTGTGTCCGTCTAACATAGCAAGCTATGAATTACACTAAGGAATATGGGTATGACTGCTAAATGATGTTTTCTTCAAAGTCAGGAATGGCCCTTTTACATCCTACAACTCCTTCATGGGTTATTATGAATAGATGCATAATTTTATCTTTTAACTTTTTTTGAAGTAATATCTGCATATTGTATGATTATGAGGAATTGCCTCAATCAGAGTTTCCTTATCTATAGAATGGAATGATGGGATTATATGGCCCCTAAATGCCTTTTTAATTCCAATGATCTACAATTTATATCCTCACTCTTCAAAACAAAAACTCACCTTTAAAATAAATAATATTGTACTGGTAGTAAGCACCTAATGAACTTTTTTTCATTTAATTCATTTGTTCATTTATTCATTAATTCATCCTGGTAATGTTTTGTGGAATCCAATCTTAGGAAACTATGATTCCCAAAAATCAAAATAATGATTGACCCTAAAGGCAAAGGAAAGTTGTATGGAGTGTGTAAATAGACTTTAACCACCTATCAACAGTAAAATGTATGAAAGAAGTTGTGTAATAACTACATATTCAGAGCTTTAAATTTTTCCGTACAATTTGCATACATTATCCCATTTGATCCTACAAAAACCTGATGAGTAAGTCCTGCAGGTATCATACTCCCCATTTTGCAGATGAGAAAGCTGAAACTTAGAAATATTAAGCAAGTAGGCCATAGTCATATAACCAATAAATCAATCAAGCATTTATGAAACATCTATTATTTGCCATGCATTGGAGACACAAATACAAAAATTAACAATATCCCCTCTCAAGAGACTCATGTTGAGTCAAAGGAAACATCATACACACACAGGTACAGGGTAACATGAGGGAGAAAGCACATATAGCTGTGAGGAATAAGGAAATGCTTCAGGAAGGTGGAAGGGACTGAGCTTTGAAGGAAATGAAAGAATCGAAGAAATAGGGTTAAGAAAGGAGTTGAGTGTTCTAGGCATGGGGGATAGGTAGTGCAAAGAGTTAAAAATGAAACAGTATTATGTGTGAGAAAGCAAAAAATCAGTTTTGTCAGACTAAGGAATGCATGAAACTAAAGGAAAAACTGAAAAGGGAGATTGGACATTGCAGTCAGATTATAAATACTTTTAAGTATCAATCAAAGTAGTTTCTATTTAATAATAGGAGGTCCAATGGAATTTGTGGGAAAGGGTAATAATATCGTCATACCTAAGCTTTAAGAATGTAGCCTTAAAATTTGTGTGATTGACAAACTGGAGGTAAAGAGACCTATTAGGAAATTGTTGCAATAGTCTAGGAAGGAAGAGGTGAAAGGTGGTGGTTATAAGAGTTAACAGAAGGAATCACTATGAGAGAACTCATGGGGATAAAATTGGAAAAGTTTAGCAAGTGATCAAATCTGTGGGATGATAAAAAAAATAAGGAGTGGAGATTAACTTGAAGGCTATGAACCTGAATGATCGAAAATGATGATGATGCCCTCAAAAAACATAGTGGTGTCAGATGTCCTTATTGGAATTTGCTTCAAGAACTCCCCAAATCTAAGCCACTCCCACTTTGGGTTACTTCACTTGTAGGATATCTTGTAGACATGGCGTTCAGACTAAAAACTGAGCTTCAGAGAATCTAACTGCTTGATTCTTAGAATTCTTCACTGGAGGAGAAGCTATCATGATTGTGTTTATCTCAACTGCGCACTATGGCTAGGTCCAGTTCCTTCCAGGCTGCCCTTCATTCTTGGCAATTGCTTCACCACCAACTATGCCTCCCAGACCAGAAACTCTCCTCACATCCTTCCCCAACAACCTGCCCCAACTTTCCCTGTCTGGAACTGTAATCAAATCTTTTCAGTCACTGTCCTGGAAAGGATATGTCAATCTCTCCTACAAAAGGAAAAGGAATGAGTATTTACATAACACCTAGTATATACCGGATGCTATGTTAAGTGATTTTTATAAACATTGTCTTCTTTGATCCTTACAACTGTAAAGTAAGTGCTCCTATCCCTATTGAAACAACACACTTAGATTAAGTGATTTACCTAGAGTCATATAACTTGTAAGGTCTGAGACTAGATTTGAACTCAGGATTTCCTGATCTACACCCAAAGTTTTATTCACTGTGTACCATCTGCCCCAGTGGCACCCTTCATCATCCATATAACTTTTTAAAACAAAATATCCCTTTCTTGTCTCCATTCCCATAGAGAATGCCTTCCCCAATAGAAGAAAACTCTCTAAGCATAGAGACTGTTTAGCTTTTTAAAATTTGTATACCAAAGGTTTAGCACATAGCAAGTACTTAATGCTTTAATACTTTAATGCTTTTTTTCATTCATTCCTTTATTCAATTGGTTCTTTTCATTCATCTGTAATAATCTATGACAACAACCATACTGTCTCCCCAAAAAGGATGTCATCAAGGATTTCAGAAAAGTTGGTAAGCAACATATCAACCAAAATATTGTGTATCTTCTCACCCCTACCTTTGTCCATGGAGATTTAAAAATGTACATTGATCACACTTTCCCTTTCCGGGTTTCCTCAGACAAATAATGCTCTCTATATTCTAGTGGAATAGAATTAGATAACCTACTCATTTCTTAACAATTCCTTTGTCCTTTACTTTTCCCTAGATTCCCTTGTTAACAAAGCACAAATAGTAACCTGTAATCAAATAAATGCAGTCTTCTATGAAAACTCCAATGTTTAACTCAGGGTCTCTCAGAATACCTTATGGACTAATATGAAAAAAGGACACTGGTAAGCACATCTTTCATCTGACCTATGGAGAAAGGGAGATACACTACTTTTTTTGTTCTTTTGGCCCTGATACCTTGCTATGAAAACCTAACCAAAACTCTATAAGAAACTCCTTCAGTTTTCTATTACTTTGTTTCTGTTACCCTGACCACATGATGTTAATTCTCTTGGCCAAGCTACCAGGTGCAATAACGCAAGAGTCTCACTATAATAAGTCTTCTGATTAACTTTAGCCTAGTTATAAATATTCTGAACAACAGAGTTTCCATATTCTCCATGGTTCTGGGTTCTATACTAATACTTTATATTTATATAACACCTTTCATCTCAGGATCTCAAAGCATGTTATAATATCTCACAACTTCCCTGTGAGGGAGGTAGGAAGCAGGTATTATTATCCCCATTTTACATATGGGAAAACTGAGGTACAGAGCTTATGACCAACCTGCTGAGCCAGTCCTTCAAAACTAGGAAGGAATTTTATACTTTCCAAGCCTCAGGGCCCTTGAAAGAGGTTCAGGGAGAGCTTTGGGTTTCAGGACTAAAATGTATTCTTCAAGAACATATTAGTGAGTGGGCTCAGTTACAGAGTGATTTTTTTTTTTTCTTTCTGAGAAGTAATGCTTGCCATTTTGTGAATACTTAATAGATGTTAGTTGATTGCTGATGAAAAGGTAGAGAAGAGAAGAAGGTAAAGATAGTTGGAACTACTGAGAAGTTTGAGTCTGATGAGCAGAGGCTCAATATAATTTCCTTCAGTGAGCAAAGGGTTATTCATTCAGTAATGTGACCCCAGACTGTGCTGAACCTCATGGGAGGGACACTAAGACCCTTAAGAGCTTATTTACATATGTAAAAATGAGAGAACAAGGCTTCGTGTTGTTAAGTGCTAATCTGTATGATCCAGACTCTGAATGTAGCAAGAATTTAAAAGAGAAAAAAATATCTGAGAGATATATGACCAAAGAGTGGATGTCAGTCATGTCATAAGTATGAAGAATCATTAATGGATCACCTGCATGCTCCAAGGATATTCATGCAGTTTCAAGAAAAATAGGCAAATAGTCAGTCAGTCAGTAACATTATTAAGCCCCAACTATATACTAAACATTGTGATAAGTGCTAGAGATACAAAAAGAGGCAAAAAACAACCCTTGCCCTCAAAGAGCTTTCAATCTAAAGAGAGAGACAATAAGTAAACAAAATATGCAAACAAGCTACATACATACATACAGGATAAATAGAAAGTAAATTAAAATTAAATTAAAAAGAGGAGGCACTAGAATTTTGAGGGATTGGATAAGAATTCTTATAGAAAATGAGATTTTAATTGGGACTTAACAGAAGTCAGTAGATAGGAATGAGGAAGGAGAAAATTCCAGGCCCAGGGGGTTCAGTCAGAGAAAATGGCTGGAGCTGAGAGATGGAATGTCTTATTTGTGGGGCAGTAAGGAGCAGGAAGAGAAGTATAAGCAGACTGAAAAGGTAAGAAGGATCTAGGTTGGAAGGGCTTTTAATGCCAACAAGGGCATTTTGTATTGTTCTTGGAAGCAATAAGGAGCCATGGGAATTTATTGAGTAGAGAGGTGACATGTGCTTTAGGAAAATCACTATTATGGCTAAATGGAGGCATTGGGAGAGACTTGAAGCAGGTAGACTCACCAGCAGGGTATTGGAATAGCGAGGGCCTGCACCTTCTCTGGAGGATTCATGGGGGGGTGGGGAGGGAGCATGAGCAAGAGTTATCCAGAATGAGAAGGTGTGGATAATTTTCAATGTTTCTCTCTAAATAAATGTCCTTTTCTATGATATCACCAACCATTAATGTATCCAACAATGTACAAGGAAATGGTAATATTAAGACAAAAACGCTACTGAAACTGCCATCAAAAAATTTACATTCTAAGTGGTGAAACAGAACATACTCATATTCAAATAGAATCACAAAGCAGGTACAAAGGAGGTAAAGGAAAGGTGATGATAGCAAAGGCTTCCTGAAGGAGATATGAGCTTGAGAATACAACTTTCTATTGATGAGTTCTTTTGAACTATTATATTCTATGTATTCTCATTGAACAAAAATAAACCAATGAAATTCTAGGAGACAATATATATATATATATATATATATATATATATATATATATATATATATATATATATATATTGTATCAGGAGTCTGACTTTTCCATTTCTAACATCTCCCTTTCTTCCTCTTCTGCTTTTTCTACTTCTCCAAATTTCCAGCACTAAAAAAATGTTCACCCTATCTCTAACAATGGATTTTAAAATATTCTTGTCAGTATTAAGAACATTAGAAAAAATATCCCACTTTTGGGGGCTATTTTCCTGTTACATGGAACACAATTTTTTAACATTCGTTTTAAAACTGAGTTCTAGTTTCTCTTCCTCCCTCCCTTTCCTCTCCTCCAGTCATTGAGAAGGCACAATACATACTTTTCATGAAACTTCCTTTCCCTATAATTATTTTTAACCCCTGAGGGAAAAAAGTACCTTAGGTAAAATTCGTCCTCCCAAAATGAAAGCACTAATTTCTGGATAGACTTTCTGACCCATGTATAATAGTCAACAGTTTCTAAATCCATCCAAGGTGAACCATAGGCTGTATTCTGAAAACTTCTCATGGTTAACTTGATCTGAGAATACATTTTTCTCACTTAAATATAATGGGGTTTTGGTGTATATCCAGGTGATCTAAAATGGGAGTACACTCATGAGCAATGCTTGGGGCCTGGTCCTGGGAGACAGAATTGGGATGTGTGTGGACATTCCATGTTATTGTAATATATAGTTAGGAGCATCCAATGATTGTATAGTAAATACTACCTGTCTTTAAACTACCTGATAAGGACAGTCTTGTTCTAGCTTTTCCAGTGCTGTGTAAGGGAAGAGATTCATTCCCTCACAGCAGGGAAGAGACTGAGGAACACCTCACTTCCCCCACAAACAAATTTCAGGGTTTGGTATGATTCATTTGTCTCTGTCAATTCTAAGGTTAGTGAGCAGAATCTTGAATCTGAGCATGAGTCATGAGGACCTTGAAGCCCAAAATAACAGATTGGATATTGTAGTCAGCCCAGCAGAGAAGCCCTAGAAAAGTAGGGTCTTGAGATACCAAAGGAAAATTTTAGACAAAATTTAGACAATAAGATTAATGTGATGTAGGGGCTGAGATAAGCTGTGAATCTCATCTTCCTCTCTTCCTCCAGAAACCAGAATGTTATGGAGTAGAAGAATAATAATCTCCCAGGTACTGGAAGAAATATTACTATATTAGCTCTTATTGTATTCAAAGTGAATGAGATGAGGTGAGATCTTTCAAGACAGTTGTGAAAATCGAGTAAGGCTTCATCTACTTCAGAGTTCCAGTAGGCCTGAAGGACTCTGAAGGGCATTGCCTTCCCCTCCTATGACATCTCCCTATTTCATCCAAATATGAGCAACTATGTACTTATTGGTCAAGTTCAATTTCATGGGTAGATCTCGCGTTTAGAATGTAAGACTCTCAGCCAATGAGGATGAGGGTCAGTGGTGGGAGGGGGCGTTTTGCGTTAGGGATTAAAGGTGCTGTCCTGCCCACAGGAGGCACTTCCTCTCTTCGATAGTCTACTCGAAGAGTGGGACGCCCTTCTCGCGAGAATGTACAATAAACTTTGCTTTTCTCTAGAGCTCTCTCCAGCTTTTTTTATTAAATGGTGTTCCCTCACCATTTCCGTACCACACAGTTTGGGGGCTCGTCCGGGATCCTTTACTCGGTGAGTAAGTGAACTCCTGGGTGCTAGTGGGATGGCGCCCTGCCTTGATTTAGGCAGCCCGCCAGCTTCCAGGGGCTTCTCCTTGCTCCCTGACGTAGAGTGGACCCGAAGTGGAGAAACTCAGAGAAAAGCAACGGAAACTCCGCGGTGAAAATCCCAACCGGTTGGTGGAGGACAGATCAGTCAAGTAATTTGTTGCACAGCAACCCAGTGGAGGTAAGCGTCCTGTGAAGCCCCTTGAGTCTAGTTATAGGTTCTGGAGGGGGCTGTAGACGGTAGACAGGAAGAGAGCTAGGCCTTCCTGGGTGACTGAGTTAACTGGTGACGGTTAGCGTGTTTGGGCGTTTAGGAGTCTGTTAAACTCCTTCCAAATTCAATGGGTGTGGCCCAGTCCCAGCCAGCCCTCGCAGAGAGAAATGAGAAAAATATCAGAAAATACCGGTAGATATTCCCTTGGGAGATAAATTAAGTAATTGGAACAAACTGCCAAAATATGAGGAAAAATAAAAAGCAAGAAAAAGCGGATAAGGTATTGTTGTTTTGTTGCAGACTGGTGGTGCCAAAAGGATTAAATGGTACCTGAAAGGAAGGACCTGAGAGGATTTAATTCCATTAGCCCTTCCAGTGGACTTCAGGCGGGGAGGAGAACTAGGTCTTTTGAAGCAGGGGTCGTTTCAGCTGACCAGAAATAGCTGTTAGTAAATCCCATTTGGGATCAGAAAACCTGTACATGGGGAAGTTTGTGGGATTGAGCCAGTGAAGATGGTGGCTTCCTTCCTCTTCCTCCCACATGTCCTGACTGCAGCAGGGCCACGTGGGCTGGGGGAAAGAAACCGCTATTTGGTGAAGTTCATTGTTTTAAATATGATAGCAAAGTAGTTTTATATTATTGGGAATTTAAAGCTGTGATTGGGATTTTAAGTTAAAACATAGGTTTTTAAAACAAAATGCTGGTAGCTTACTTAGGGGAGGTTGTGGTTGTATCTCCCTACTTAGATGGTATGTTTGCTAGAGGTATTGGGTAATTTGTAACTGAGCTATGCCTTAAGTATTTGTCAGCTCTGTTGGGCATGTATTAAGTTTTATGAAATTTGGGTCAGTTACGTGCAAACATTGAAGTGTAAAGTTTAAAAATATATACATATATATTTACTTAAAGACGGGACAGGAAAGATTGATTTGTAAAAGTAATTAATAGTTTAAATGGAGCTATGATATATTGGGTCGGGAAGCATGGTGGTGTGGGGGAAGGGTGACCACGTGGAGAGGTCCCTCCTCCCATTAAGTATAGTGGGGGTTTTTTTTGTTTGTTAGTTTGTTTTTAATAACTGCACCTCCTTGCTGATTTAGATATTAATTATTTCTACTGTTTAAAGGAACAGCCTACATTTAGATAAAATCTTTTGGGACTGAAGCTAATATTTACTTGGAGTTTTGAATTCAGGTATAACTGTTTGCAGAGGTCGTTAAACTCCACCATCTGGAGGTGGGATGGTTAAAATTAGGACAGCTACCTGAAGTAAAACTGCCTTAAATCATGCCCCTGGTTTTTCCTCTTATGTTTGTAGTCAGAGCCAAGTGGTCAGTGAATTAAACAGTGCTAGGACCGCTCCCACTTTGCCTTTCTTTTTGAGACGAAGCTGGCAATCTCTGGAACCCCAATCCCAAGTTCCTGACTATAGATCTATATTCAGATGCGTTTTTCATGTCTTGCATGATCATGGTGGGGAAAGAACTTTTGACACTCAATCCCCTATTTAATATGCAGAGAAGATGAAATGAAGGGGTATTCAAGTTAGAACAATATTAAATCTAGAGGGCTGGGAGATGGCTCACAGATTCCATAGTGTTGAAACATGAGGCAATACTATTAGAAAAGAATGCTCCATAATCCAAGATCATAATTTTAATCCTGCTTCCTTTTTGTCCCCTGGAGAACAGAACTATTGCTGTATAAAACTGTATGACTATTGCTATTTTGGGAAATTTACTAGTCTGTTGTGTATAATCTGATAATTTCTGTAAACAGGGGGGGAAGGGAAACTGAGATTTCAACTGGTCAGAAAATTGGGAAAAACTGATGTCTTATTTCAGTTCAGGCCGAATTGGAAACTACTTACTCTTTGCTTACCTCATCATTTTGGTTCCCTGATGAAGGACCTCGAAAACTAGACATAATTTGGGTACTGAATGGAACTCTGGAAAAGGTAAAAGATTTTTTTTTCTTTTTTGCAGCGGACATCCAGGCTGCTTCTGGCCTGGATCGTTGTTAGAGCTCTATGCTCGGCACAATTCTTTTAAGAATTGCTGCGATTGACAAAAGGTCTCCTTTTGTCTCGCTCTCTTGTCTCTACAGATAAGGGAGAGGCTGCAAAAAGTTGAAAAAGCTCTTTACCTGTCCACTAGCTAGACACACCTGATTTTAGCAGATGCGGGGTTTGGAGAAGGCTGCAGAGACAAAAGGCCTTTACAGGGGACTCTAGCTGAAAATTTGCTAGACTATGATTGGCTAGCTTATGTTTTAACTTTGAATTATTGTCCTGACTCAGTCCTGCCTCAGTTTCCTTGCCTCTTAGTTCTGCAAAAAAAAAAAAACCCCCCCTGCTGCCTCTTTATCAGAATACTTGATAAGACCTTATGTTTCAGAATAGCAGAATGTCTCTCCCATTACAAGTTAATGGGAATCTCTTATCAAAACTTCTTGAATTCTCTTGTGTGGAATTAGACATTCTGTATATGATTGTATTTGCATTGGATGTTTTTAAAAACAAACTGATTTGTATGAATAATGTTCACTTATGAAAGATCTACTTGGATATAAACTCATTGGGACAAATTCCTTATTGTTATCAACACAAGGTTATGATAAATATTTGTTTAGAATTTATGTATGGTTCTTCTAGGATGGTAAATGGGAAAAGAAATGGGTTTGTTAGAACTTACACTGTTACCAAGGGCAGTCTACCTGCCCATTGGTCTGCTCAAACTTGTGAATTGCTGTGAATTGTATGCTTTAAATCAAGCGTTAAAATTATTGTGTGACCAAGATGGGAATATATATACTGATTCTAAATATGCCTGGGGTGTGGTGCATGTATTTGGGAGGATTTGGGAGGAAAGAGGATGTGTAAACAGTAAAGGTAAAGAACTGGTTCATCATACACTAGTCAGAGAGATACTAGAAAATATTCTGACTCCTAGGAATATAGCAGTAATACATGTAAAGAGACATCAAATGGGAAATTCTTTTGAGGTAAGGGGAAATAGATTAGCAGACCGGGAGGCCAAGGGAGCCGGAGATCAGGAAATCTCTTATATAATGGCTTTGATACCTGTACTTCCCCCTAGCCTACCCTCTCCTAGTTTTACTCAGGAGGAAAAAGAGAAAGCCTCAACTCTCGGAGCAGTTGAGAACTCGGAAGGACGATGGCTCTTACCTGACGGCAGAGAGGTACTGACCAAAGCAAGTATGAGGCAAGTCCTTCAGCAACTGCACCAGGGCAGCCATTGGGATGTCCAAAACCTGTGTGATGCTATACTGACAAGGTATGTTTCCCCCGGCCTATATACTATGGCTCGACAACTGGTGGACGGTTGTCTTGTTTGTCGAAGGACTAACAGGGCTGCCCAACGCCAGCTTCCAAAAGGGGGACGACCTCCTGGAATCAGACCATTCCAAAGCATCCAGGTGGACTTTACTGAGCTGCCACCAGTGGGTCGAGTTCTTGCTGGTCATAGTGGACCATCTGACCTCATGGGTGGAGGCATTCCCGTCAGGCCGAGCAACTGCCTCGACAGTAAGTAAGGTCTTATTAGAACAAATTATTCCTAGATATGGAATGGTGGAGAGGATAGACTCGGATCAGGGAACACATTTTTCTGCCCAGGTATTGCAGAATCTGATTAGGGCCTTAGAAATCACTTGGGATCTCCATACCCCTTGGCATCCTCCCTCTTCTGGGAAAGTAGAAAGGATGAACCAAGAAATAAAATGGCAGCTGACTAAGTTATCTTTAGAGACCCAACTACCTTGGACAAAATGACTTCCTCTCGCTCTGGTTAGAATCAGGACCAAGCCACGTAGAGATATTGGGCTTTCACCTTATGAATTATTGTATGGTCATGCTTTCCAGGCTTATCCTAAGGGAGACTGGGACCCTATTTTAGAAACTAAGGATTTGTTTGTTAAGAGATATGTGAAATCATTGCTGGAACATTTGCAAGGACTTCAATAAAAAGGGCTAATAGCTCAGACTTCTAGGTTTCCCTGTTCATAGAATTCAGGTTGGTGATTGGATGCTGATCCGTTCCTGGAAGGACGAGAAGCTGACTCCGTGCTGGGACGGACCCTACCAAGTGATACTGACTTCAGATACTGCGATTCGCACCCAGGAACGAGGCTGGACACACCACACCAGGACAAAAGGACCTGTGGCGCCACCTTTATCAGAGTGGACAGTTGAAGACAGGGGAGACCTCCAATTACATAAGAGGAGGGGACCTCCACTGAATGGGAATTGTAACTGTATGACTTTTCTTACTTTGGGTCTCTTTGCCTGTTTGTGATTTGATATATTTTCCTTTGGGAAGTTCACCTTAACTTCACGGTGTTATAATAGTTGAACATTATGAGGCTTTATCTATTTCCTTATGACCTTCTAGAGATGAGAACCAATTTCTCCTGCTCATGCAGAATATAGGGAGCACATTTAACTTATCGAATTGTTGGATCTGTGGTGGATCCCAACAATTGAACCAATGGCCATGGGTACCTGTCCCCTTAAGCCCAGCCTGGATCCTTAGCAACAGATCCCAAATTCATTATGGGACCGGTTTCTGGAATTGAGAAGAGAAACATCAGTGGTCATTGACAGAAGATAGGAAAGGGAAATACTGCTTAAATCAGACAGGACAAGATTTGAAGCTGGGAATTAGTGTATGTGAGTGGACCTATTCGAGAACAGACCTGAGGCCAAAGACAATTGATTGTACAAAAATGTCTAAATATTGGCAGGATACGGGGAGGAATCCTCAATTGAAGTGTGGGAAGGACTAGAAAGACTGTACCTTGGATGTTCTCCCAGAAATAGGAGAGCAGGGATATTGCTATCAACAAGTCACTACTGCTGAGTGTGATGAAGTAGAATGGGATGTATTAAGATGTATAAAAGAGAATAAGAGGAAAAGGAACATATACATTGGGTACAGTTACCAATGGGGTTGGTATAATGTCACCCCAAGGACACCCGAGCAACATGGGACTCTGTTTTCCACATTTTGGAGTACCTCTAATCTAACAGGCCAGTGGCCAGTTGCCAATTGTAGTTGGAGAAAAGAGCAAGGTTTATGGAAATGCCAGTATGACCCCTTTGTGGGGAGAAGCCCCCTAGGGACGAGAGACCAACAATATTACCCTTTTACAAGGAATAGCTCAGACATATTTCCAAGGGAACAACCTGCTCTAAAGGGTCATTATTGGATCTGTGGTTTAACTGCCTATAATCACCTGCCTCTCAATTGGACAGGGAATTGTTATATTGGACTAATAAGGCCAAGATTTTTCTTTCTTCCCTAACAGGCAAACCAATATTTAGGGATTCAGTTGTATGATAATTTGGGAAGGGAGAAACGGAGTTTAGATACCTCCATCACTTGGACTGGAGATGCAAATGGTTGGGGTGAGGCCTGGCCTCCAGAAAGAATAGTCAAAGAGGATGGGCCAGCGACCTGGGCTCAAGATGGAAGTTGGGGATATAGAACTCCAATATACATGTTGAACAAGATAATTAGGCTTCAGGCAGTTGTAGAGATTATCACCAATCAGACAGCTGAGGCACTACATCTTTTGGCTGATGAAGCTACTCAAACCAGAGAGGCTGTTTTACAACATAGATTTGTGCTGGATTATTTGTTGGCTGAGGAAGGGGGAGTTTGTGCTAAACTAAATTTATCCACATGTTGTATAAAGATTGATAACAATGGTAATCTAGTGAAGGAAATCACTAAGAACATTAGGAAACTTGCTCATGTTCCTGTATAGACTTGGACCCTCACTGTTCAATACTTCTTGATGGTCCTGGTTTGGGAAGCTGGTGGAAGCAGCTCCTTTGGTTTGGCCTTATAGCCCTTAGTGGTGTTATATTATTCCCTATCTACATCCCTTGTTTGATCAGATTAATAACCAGAATTGTCCAAAACTCATCATCTGGAATGATCAGGTTGGAAGAGAAAGCTGAAGGGTCTGTTAAATAGATGCTGTTAAAAGGGTAAGGGTGGAGCCGGTGGCCCAAGGCCAACAGGAATCAGAAGGAAGTGAGGAATTCATAGGGAATGTGAAATTATGTTACAAAAAAATTTGAAGAGATCTCAGTGTACAAAATAAGAGGAGGGACTGAATGAGATGAGGTGAGATCTTTCAAGACAGTTGTGAAAATCGAGTAAGGCTTCATCTACTTCAGAGTTCGAGTAGGCCTGAAGGACTCTGAAGGGCATTGCCTTCCCCTCCTATGACATCTCCCTATTTCATCCAAATATGGGCAACTATGTACTTATTGGTCAAGTTCAATTTCATGGGTAGATCTCGCGTTTAGAATGTAAGACTCTCAGCCAATGAGGATGAGGGTCAGTGGTGGGAGGGGGCGTTTTGCGTTAGGGATTAAAGGTGCTGTCCTGCCCACAGGAGGCGCTTCCTCTCTTCCATAGTCTACTCGAGTGGGACGCCCTTCTCGTGAGAATGTACAATAAACTTTGCTTTTCTCTAGAGCTCTCTCCAGCTTTTTTTATTAAATGGTGTTCCCTCACCATTTCCGTACCACACAAAAGTATATT
Source organism: Sminthopsis crassicaudata (assembly GCF_048593235.1). Taxonomy (NCBI): domain Eukaryota; kingdom Metazoa; phylum Chordata; class Mammalia; order Dasyuromorphia; family Dasyuridae; genus Sminthopsis; species Sminthopsis crassicaudata. Next base: position 546,853,093 of record NC_133619.1, read on the forward strand.
TCAAAACTCTTAGATGGTTAAACAGAACTGCGGATGCTTGGATTTTTAAAATGGGAGGAACAGAATCTATGGTGACTCTAGCCAATGGGAAAAAAGAAAGACTTTTATGTTCTGATAAATTTAAGTTACAGCTTCCTAGCATATTTTAACAGTAATTATAAGTTAAATTATTGAATTTTATTTGAAATCAATGTGTCCTCAGGATACTATATAACCCTAGGAAATGGGTGGAATTGTAACAGTATTACATTACACTGTATTCATGCAAAGACAGTTTAAAATTGCATTTAAATTGAAATAAACAAATAATCCCAAAGTAATTCAGTTACAAGATCAGCTCAGAAATAGATTTAGAGTGGGTTCTGGGTCTTAGCAAGGAGATGCCATATGGCACATGAGGAAGGAAGAGGAAGAAGAAAGAAATCTCCCCATTTTCCTGAATTGCAGGTCAGGCCCAGGGCAAAATTTTGAAATAGAAGGAGGTTAATTTTGGCATTCTCCCACATTCATCTCTACATCTCTTCCCCACTTTCCATTTCCTTCTTTTCAGTCTCCCAGGCACAAAGTTCCCCAGAGGCAGCCCTCTCAGACCTGTCATAACCCCACAAATTATCCATTGCTCCAAATTGTTATCTTTCTCTTCCCCTGAATTAGAAGCTCCCATGCCTTTGTTGCCATTTATATCAACTAGAGCAGTGATTCCCAATCCACATATCAAGGATTCTTGGAAGGCTATGGAATTGTATAAAATTCACTAAATGATTCAATATTAAGAATACCCAAGAAAAGCAGCATGAAATCCAGTCCTGCCTCTGATACATACCAACTGTATAACTAAAGGTAAGTTACTAAATCTCCTCTAGAAACTCTCTAAAGTTATGGCTACAGACAAGTTATGGATATGCATTGGTTGGGGTTCCTTAAACTGATGAAATAACAGGATGGAACTAATATATATGAAGGGCCTGAGCCCCTGGATTTATAGGACAGCTCCCCAATAGAAAGACTATCCTAGTTTCAAGGTACTCTATGGATCTGCATCCCCCAAAATCATAACTCATGAACCCTCATGAAGAGACTTATCTTTGTCAGCCAAAAGACAAAATTAGTTCCAAAAATAAGGCATCTGATGAATGATATAATTAGAAAGCAAGCAACAAAATATAAACCTGGGTATGCTCTCTCATAGATACACATAATATCAATGGGAAGAACATATACCCATAAGTATATGAGTAAAAACTTAATATACTGATGGCTGAATGGAGGATGAGCTGGAGTGGGGAGAGATTTGTGGAAAGAGACCAACCTATAGGTTTTATTCCTGGGATATCCTGGTCTCTAATGAGAAGAAGGCTAGACTCTCTTCTCATTCTCTTTAAATGCACCCATCCTACTACTCTGGGGAAGATTTACTGAATCATTTCCAGAGTCTTCCCAAAGGAGAAAAGAGAAAGACATTTAATATTATTATGACATGGGCATGGGATAGCTATTTTACTCCTACACACACACATACACACACACACACACACACACACACACACACACACACACACAGAGGCACACACACACACACTCAAGACATAAAAGACTCACTCACAATCCTCAGGGACACATTGACTTCAAATAAAATTCAATAATTTAACTTATAATTACTGTTAAAATATGCTAGGAAGCTGTAACAAGTATCAGAACATAAAGCAGTCTGTGCATTTCTCATTTCTCATTTTATGTTTCATCTTGGCTCTTCACTGAATCTAATCTTTTAGGATTACAAGATTCTGAGTTCCCCCCTTGTCACTGTCCAGATAACCTGAGTTCTCACCTTGTAATCCTAACACTAATCTCCATCTCTTCTGACAAATACAGCCAGTGGACATGGTCTTCTTCCCTATTTAATGGTCATCTTCTCTGATGAAAAAATTTTCTTTACTACTACTCAGTTTCAATGGACCCAGGACCTCCAGACCTCTCAAACTTACAAGTTCACCTCCAAGTCTAGACTCACTGAATTCAACTGGATTCTTGGTCAGAAAGGGAAAAAGTCAGGTAAGAACTCAAGCACAAGTTTGTCTGCTGGATTACCCCTTCTCTAGTCATCATGTTACCTGAGTGGGGAAAAAATTAACCTATTCCACATCCTTTCCCAGAAGTCTTAGAGATTATTAAGGTCATCTATGGGATCAAAGAAAGAGAGAGCCAACCAGAAGTTACCATTCTTTTAAACTGACACTGTGCCCTTCTTTTCTGCCACTGTCACCTATTGTGAGCAGACCAATAGGCTTTAGCTTATTCATTGCTTTTAGCATCATACCAAAGAGACAAGTCCTTTCAGTTTAAGGCTGCCATTGGGCCAGAAGCATCCAGGAAATTCATTATCTCCAAAAAACCCCAAGCAATGAGTCACCATGTCCCTGGAGTCCCCAAAAGTTTCTAGGGAAGCATCCACCTCACAGGGATGAACTTTATAGGACAATTCAACTCCCATTACATGAGAATGTTTACATCTTTCTTCTTTGTATTCTGGAACAACACTCTTTATATCTTAGTCTTCTCCATAAGCCTTCATGATTGGATATATGACTTCCCCATATATTTTTGCTTTTTGTTTTGTTGTTACTGTTGTTTATTCGTTTGGGAGGGAGTTTGGTTTTTGTTTTTTCTTTTTGGTGAACAAAACAAAGGCTTGAAAAGAAAACCTTTAGAAGGATTTCTCTGTTCCTCACTTTTTATTTCCATACATGATCCAGGTGCCCTCTATTGGTCAGTTTCAATACAGAGGAATTTGCTATGCATGATAATGCTTTCTAAATGTTTCTGAAGCATCTTTCAATCTTCTAGGGAACTGGGGTTGTTCAGACTATTTGATGTCTCCTGATATTGAGGGTTATGAGGACATTTGCTGAAAGATTATATTTAATTTAGATTCCCTCTTTCTTAGGAAAAAAAAAACCCAGAAAATAAAAAGCAAAATTTAAAACGTTTGCCTTGCTAAGGCTATCTGGCCTTCTTACTGATCCTATGTAACAATATTCTTCCTAACATAGTCTGGTCTTCTTGATACTACCGCCCTCCCTCCTTCCCTCCCTTATTCTCTCCCTCCTTCCAATCCTCCTTCTCTTTCTCTCTCTTTCCCTCTCTCCCTCCCTCCTTCCTTCCTTCTCTCCCTCCCTCTCTCCCTCCTTCCCTTCCTCCTTTTCCCTCCCTCATATATAGCAGTAACCCTTCTTACCTTCAGATGTGGCAATAACCCAAAGGCCACCTAGCATTTAGAGTACTGTAGTTCCACAAGCAATGCTGGCTGCCAAATAACAATCTGTTGGTCAGTAATAACAAAGTTTTTGAGACAATAATAAGTTACATACCAGACTAAAGCCATAAAATTCAATAATGAGGTATATACTAGACCATTCCTCAATTCTACCTCTAAGCCATAAAATTGGCATATCAATGACATGAAGCATCCAATCTATCTTTTTCCTATAAATTTACCTTCTTTCTCTTTACTAAATTCTTTTGGAACTTAGCCCACTTCAATTGGCATTACAATTATAATAAACTTTGCCCCTTGACTTGGAGATGGGTTTAAGCCTGCAAATTATTTTGACATCTCAAGATACCAGTCTGAAATTCCAACTTTCAATTGTTTCCTTTAAATATCAATACTTCCTTCCCTCCTTCCTTCCTTCTTTCGTTCCTTCCTTCTTTCTTTTCTTCTGGCCTTTTCTTTTTTTTTTCTTCTTTTCTTCTTTCCTTCCTTCCTTCCTTTTTCTTTTCCTCCTTCCATTCTTCTATTCTTCTTTCTTTCCTTTCTTACTTCCTTCATTTTTTCCCTTCTTAATCTTTCCTTTCCTCATTTCTTCCTTCCATCTTTTCTCTATCTTTCTTTCCAAGTCTTTTTGCATAAAGTGATTAAAGTGGAAATGTTTTACATGATTTATTGTACAAGCAAAATTTTTACAACTATAAAACAAGAGAATTGGTCTTTAACACCTGGATCTCTGGGAAGATATGGGGATACACTTTAAATTTAATCTGCATTATTAACATTTTCTTCATTTCCTAAGAAGAAAAAACAAAACAAATTAAGCCCAGATAGGTAACTTTTGCTGATATCTGAGGTGTAAAACTTCGCACTAAAATTTTGACAATCAGTTTTGGGGAGCCAGTTTGAACCAGCTCAAGCACACCCCTGCAAAAGACCTGCAGTTCTGTGTTCCTAATATGTCAGGCCAACCAAACCTTTTCTAGGGATTGGAGACTAAGTTTGGAGACGGATCAGATCCTGATCTGATACAAATATCGGCTTTGTTGAATCAACATAAAATGCAAATTTGAAACCTCTGCTAAAGGCTGAGTGGTGAGAAAACCACTGTAGATAGTAGTGATGAGAAATGAAGTGGAGTCTCAGCAGCTACATTGAGTTCTTTTTGAATTCATTGAGCAAATGTATTTCTTTTCTTTTCTTTTTTTTTTTTTGATTAAATGTTTTTATTATCAAAACATATGCATGGATAATTTTCAACATTCACCTTTGCAAAACCTTGTGTTCCAAATTTTTTCCTACTTCCTTCCCTAGACAGCAAGTGATCCAATATGTTAAACATGTGCAATTCTTCTATACCCATTTCCACATTTCATGCTGCATAATAAAAATCAAATCAAAAGGGGAAAAAATGAGAAAAAAACAAAATGCAAGCAAACAATAAAAAATGGTGAAAATACTATGTTGTGATCCACACTCAGTCCCCACAATCCTCTCTCTGTATGCAGATGGCTCTCTTCATCATAAGACCATTGAAACTGGCCTGAATCACCTCAAAGTTGAAATGAGAAACATCCATTAGAATTAATAATTGTATAATCTTATTGTTGCTATGTACAATGTTCACCTGGTTCTACTCACTTCATTTAGCATCAGTTCGTATAAGTCTCTCCAGGCCTCTCTGAAAGTTTATCCTCCTGGTCATTTCTTATAGAACAATAATATTCTATGACATTCATTTATTATAATTTACTCAGTCATTCTGCAACTTATGGGCATCCACTCAGTTTCCAGTTCCTTGCCACTGCAAAAAGGGCTGTCACAACATTTTTACAAATGTGAGTCTCTTTCCCTCTTTTATGATCTCTTTGGGATAAAGACATAGCAGAGACACTACTTATCAAAGGGTATGCACAGTTTGATAGTCTTTTGGGCATAGTTCCTAATGAGCACATACATTTCAAAAGGGAAATTTGTATTTTTTATCTTCTTTCTTGAAAACTATTAATGGCATCAGGAGGTTGATGTCTTGACTTGCAAGTGGATTGGATTTAAGTGAGGCAGAACTGTGAAAAGTCATTGGTCTCACTCTTCCTTCCAGGGTCCTGTGAGTCCAGTGGCAAGATCTCTAAGCAACAGATAGCGGTTGTCCAGCTTCCCAGCCACACAGAGTAGGTTCAAACAATACAATAAAATCTTCTTCCAATTCCTATAGTTGAATAAAATTTTCTCATAAGACATAAATTGGACTAGATCTATAATTGAATAGAAATGGAACTGAATTAGATCCAGAAGTGAATCAAAAGATGAAGTCAGAGTGGAATCATCACTCAATTCCCACCAGCATTGGAGATTCTTCTAAATCCCTCAATTCTCTCAATTTCATCAGTTTGATATCAAGACCTATTTTCACTGTTAGTCTCACTCTCTTTTCTTAATATGTCCTTAAATCCAAGGACAAAGAAGTGTTAATAACATTTTATGACTCTGGGAAATTGTGGATATATTTGAGTCACAGGAGCTATTTGCCTCCTGGAAAAAAGCAAGGGATGACATATCCAAGATACTGAGCATAAACCCACACATTGGATCTATACCCACACTAGCCACCACCTGAAATGTTTTATTTTTTAAAAGTGGCTTTCTCATCATTCTTCATTCCCAAGTGAAGCCCTTTCAAAATTTATTTCAAAAATGTTTTTTTTCAAATTTTATTTCAAAATTTAATTGAAAATTTATTTCAAAAATAAAGACATTGGAGGAAGACTAGACTCTGACTTTATCCAGTCAAGAAAACAATTAGATAAAAAGTTAGAAATCTATGTGCAGGTCAAAAAGGGATGACTACTTTTTCACAATATAGTATAATGAAAGTAGGTCAGATTTATGGATTTATTGATAACATATCATATCTCTAAAAGCAAACATAATATGTGGCCCAACCCCCTATAGTACATTGTACAGATTTGGATAAGTAAGGCTTGGAGGGGTTAAATGGTGGAAGAAGAACTAAGCCCCTGATTCTTTCCTTTCTATTTCTATATCTGCAAAATGAGGTAATTAGCATTTTTAGAGATCCCACACTCCTTATGGATAGTAAACTCTATAATACAATATTTGACTTAATTTTTTAAGGTAACCTTGCTTGAAAAATTCCAAAAGTCCAGATAATTTCTTGAATGTGTCTCCATTACTAACCTCTCAATGTCATAGATTTCTTAAATCATTCAGATCAACTTTTCACTAAGATCTTTAGATAAACAACATTTAATCATTTTTGCAAGGTATAATCATCACCAGAGATGAGGCCCAGAGAGGTTAAGGCTTTTCCAGTGTCTTCAAAGCTAAAATCAGACAAACCAAGACCATTTCTAAACCTCAAGGCTGAATTTGATATAGACCTTATTGCACTTCAAACATTTGAGACATCACTGCATGGAAGATAGAAACCTGCCCCTTTCCAACTCCACCAATGCAACTGGATAACACAGTGGATAGAATGCTGAGCCTATGGCCAGGAAAACCTGAATTCAAATCCTCAAGCAATTAGTAGTTAGATGACCTTAAGCAAGAACTTAATTTTTGTCTGATTCATTTTTCTCAGTTATAAAATAAGGATCGTAATAGTGCCTACCACCCAGGTTAGTTATGAGAATCAAATGAGATAAGATTTGTAAAGATGCTTAGCACACGTTTGTTTTCTTTTCTTCCAAGGAAAGAAGTCAGAAGAAATTATAGAGATGGCATTATGAAGAATTGCCATTAGTGGAGAATTTCTAGCTGATAAAAGCCAGAGGCATCATGACATAGTAAATAGAGATCTAGCCTCAGAGTCAGAAAGACCTAGCTAAGTTTTAAGTCAGTCTTCTGCTATTTACATGCAGCTTTTTCTCTGACCATAGGACTAGTTTCGGGTGGAAGTATGTGGAAAGGAATGTTGGGCTAATATCTTGGGTTGGATACCAAGAAGATAAGTCTTTTGGATCCAGATTTTATAAGGATACTTAGAAATCCATTCAGTCTAATCCCTGATGTATATAGTTGTTGCTCTTCATTCTTGAAGAGGTCCAAAACAATATCATTATATTAGAGTCTAGTTATAGTGTGTCCAACTGTGACTGATCAGACCGATACAAGCTCAGAATATTCTGCCACAGGTTGAACACAAATAGTTCCTATGAATATTTGGGGTAGCTTCTCTAACTTTGCATATCTTGTATTTCTTCTGAGCTAATTCAATTCTACATACCACCTTCTCTGATGTGTGGTCATGTGCCAGTGTCTCCCATGACACATAATAAGTTTAAAGTTCTTAAGGATTCCTGGCTCAGTAAGAAGGCAGATGAAATTCAGTTTTATTCTATAGTACTTTTATGATGCCCTAAAGGTTTTTTGTGGGCCAAAGATCTATGGTGTATCTCAATTATATTATATGTAATTGAGTAATTGAGATATGCTCAGTATTATTGGAGCCACACTGCTTAGTGATAAGGACATGATCCTGTAGACATGCGCTGAACACTTTCATGGCATTCTCAACAGGCATTCAGTGAAGTCATTGACCTCAAGTTATAGTCAATCCCACTTTAGGTACACTTCAATTAAAGAGGTTTTGAATATCATTTGTCTCTCCTTGTGTGTTAAAATATCTGGTACTGATTCTATTCCAGATGAGATTTATAAGGTGGGGGGGGAGGTCCATTGCTCATACAAAACAGACTGAAATTTTCTGAGGTTGTTTTTCCCAGGAGTTCAAGGATGTCTCCATTATCCACCTCTATAAATAAAAATGAAATAAGTTTTACTGTGACAATCATGGTGAGGAGGGGTGGGAAATCTCTCTTAGTTATTGCTGACATGATTCTCAATGGAGTTCTCCTAATGGTCATCTACTTGAGAGCCATGATGGCAGTTCATTGACTGTCATTTTTTTCTATTCAGGATTATGTTTAACTTTGCTGGGTGTGATACTTTTTGTTTTCAAGCCTAGTTCTTTTGCTCTTTGATATATAGTTTTCCTAGACCTGCAGTCTTTTAATGTAGCTGCTGTTAAGTTTTGTGTGATTCTAATTGTGGCTCCAGTGTATTTGAATATTTTTATCTTGCTGCTTATAATATTCTCTCCTTGATTTGGGGTTTTTACAATTTGGCTATTGTCAAGGGCTAGAACTGAGCAATGCACTTGGATGATGAAGCACATGAGACTAATTGCCAATTGAATAGTTCCCTATTAACTTGTTTGAAGGTTGACCCTCCCCAGCTGTTCTGTGCTGACTTGATTGATGGGACAAAGAGGGGGAAGTGACTTATGTGGGAGGAGTAGGAGAAACTAGGGTGGTGGAACTCAGACTCATTTGCACTCTGACCTGGCGTTGGAGGGGACAGTAAAGATCTAGAATAAAGACGTTTAGTGATCCTGACTCCTGCTGATTTCTGGGAAGATAGAGTTCCAGCAGGCTATAACGCTCCTGTAGGTTTTCCTTGTAGGATCCTTCAGGTGGTGATCAGTGGATTTTTTTTTCTATTTTTTACTTTCCTTTCTTGTTCTAATACTTCCAAACAATTTCTTTTAATTATTTTTTGTATTATTGTATCAAGATTCTTTGTAATATTGTGGTAGTGAGGGAAATAAGTTGGTGAATTTAGAAAAATATAGAAAGACTTGGACTTATGAAAAATGATGTTATCTACCATCAGAGAAACAGAGGACATTGCCTTATATTTTTAATTCTCTCAATAATTTTTTTCTTTTTGTGTTTTTCCTGTGGTTTTTTTTCTTTTTCTATTTTGTATTTGTTTTAACTAAGTATATTAATCAAAAAAAGGCTACTAACCAAGACCAAAATGGAGGAAGAGTTGGTGCATGACTTTTTGTTTGCAGATGTTTGTGTATTCAATGCATTTATACTAATTTGGACTTGGCAACTAACATTAAAAACAACAACAACAACCACAGAGCTTATCCACCAGCCAGCACCATACCATCTATGCATAGCACCCCTGATTACAGCAAATGGAGAAAATCTGACTTCTCTAGATAAATTCACTTGCCTTGGCAGTATACTTTCCTGGAGATGTATATATATAAGATGGAGTGGATGCATACATTTCCAGAATTAGCTCAGTGTTTGGTGGCTTCAAAATAAAGTATTGGAGAGAAATGGTATTAGTCTGCCTACTAAATGCCATTATGCTGACCTCACTGTTGTATGACTGTAAAAGCTAAATAGTAGGCCAGTGCCATGCCAGGAAACTGAATTGCTTCCATTTGAATTCTTAGGTTGATTCTGAAAATCCCCTGGCATACTGAAGAGCATTCTTAAATTGAACTACCACACATGCAAATTCTACTGCAGAGAGTACAACTCTGATGGACTGGCCACATTGTTCAAATGCCAGGCATTGTGCTTAACAGGAAGGATAATTCCCTCTATAGCATCCTAGACTATTAGCCTTGGATAGGACAAACTCTTTTTTCTGCTTCTGGCCCATTCCCAGAGAGGAGCTGGGATATCCTCTCCTCTTTTAGTATTCAAGATAGAGCCAAAGCCCCATGATAAACAATAGTCTCAGCTAAACCTGTGCCTGTGAATCAGCATTCTTATTTCTGCAGGAAGAATTAGTCCTTACACATCATAGAATCATAGACTTTGAGAACTTAAGAGGTGATGGTGATATTTAAGATTACTACTCAATTCATTTAACAAGCATTTATAAAGCAATTACTATTAGTATTTAACTTAGACATGACTGGATCATATATCTATATAAATGCCAGTTATTAATATTATTATTAATTTTCATGATATGTTATTTTTATTGAGAAGCAGCAAATAGAACATTGATCTTGGAGCTAGGTAGTCCTGGAATTACAGTGTGACATTGGTCAGGTCACCCTCTCTCAGGTAACTAGGCCACTCTCTAAGATCAGAATATGCAGAGAATGTGCCAACCTATAGTGGTAGGGAAAGTTCCTTCATAGAAGAGTTCTGTATACCAAAGAAGTCATGTAATGCCAGAGAAACTGAGGCAAAATAGTATTTAATAATTTATTTAAAGGAAGAGACATACTGAGACCAAATGGATCCGTGGTTTGGTCCCAGGGCTGAATGAGACTATTGTCTCCAAGAATCCAGCAAACAATGTGAGTTCTCAATGATATATATACACATGGCCCAGACTCAGGGGGTAAACTGAGTTGCGAGCAGAGTCAGGGAGCTGAGAGCGGGAACAGGACTCTGACAGGATGAGGTGAGCCTCCGGAGAGGGGGATAATATAATAGGGGGAGGCACTCCAGAGATGGGGACCTTGATAAGATAGTATCTGATAGCTGAGATGGGGAAAGGCATTTTGATATTCTAAAACATAAGATCATTTATCCTTATCAAATATTCCGATTAAGAGGGAGAGATGGTTTTGCAGGACTGATCAAACAATTATAAACTGAAGCAGAATATTTAGGGAAAGGCAGGACTGGGTCAGGATAATTAGGGAAACTGAGTCAGGATAATAAAAGAGAACTGTGGTGTAACAGTCATAGATCATATCCTTGTCCCTATCCTCATGTACAAGGCAATGGGCATACAAAGCAAAAACTTTAATCCCCATCTTCAAGGAAATATGAGTGGGGAGGGAGATATAACATGTAAACAGATAAGTAAAGATATGACAATCTGAGTAAGGAGAAAGGGATCATTAACAACTAAAGGGGTCAGAGAAGGCTTCAGAAAGGAGGCAATACCAAATTAAACTAGTCTTCAAAGACTTGTCTCAGATGTTCCATCCTTAAGGAAGCTTTTACTGAGTGCTCAGCCTCCAACAGGATGTGATTCTTTTAACTTTTACATCACTTGCTTTATACCTGTTTATGATACCTAATTATAATTATTCAATAAATATTTGTTTGATTAAATTGAGTTGAATTAAAAATATTGTCTCCTTTGGCCCCCTCAACAGGTAAGTAGGGCAGATACTACAATAATATCCTCATTGGTAGAAAAAGAAATTGAAACACATAGGCTAAATGATTCATGGAACAAACTAAGGTGAAACTTGACTGAAAACCCAAATCCCTTCATTGCTATTAATCCTCTTTCCATTTCAATAAGCTGTCTCCTCCCTTAAATTTTCCATTAGCAAAAAGAAACCCAGCCCACTTTCTTATGTTTCCAGTAACAATAAAAAACCATTAGGACACAGCACTTCCAAGACTTGTCAAACCAGATGACTACTTCTGGTGATTCACCCAGTCAAAAACAATGCTGCCAGAAGGAATCCAGAAAGTATCATTAAGTATTACAAAGTCTTGAACAAGAAACTGAAGACCTTAGGGGCATTGGGTGGTGTTTTCATTACTACTACAGCTATCCGTCAAAGGCAAGGATCTGGCTGAAGATAAATTTTTTGGCTAATGATAAAGTGAACCTTACAGGAGGTGGTAAGAATATACTTGTAAAAGACTGGTAAATCTAATTAAAAAGGGGCTTTAAAATAAAAAGGAAAAGAGAAAATAAATCTAATTATATATACCAATATTGTTAGTAGCTACAAGAAAAAAGAAAATATAGTAAGTAGTGAAGGTGGTAAAAATCTATAGAAGATAAAAAATGCAACAAAGAAGTGAATAATAAATCTAAAGTCAGACATAGTCTATATATAAATGCACAAAATAGGTATAAATAAGATAAACAAGAGATACTAATGCAGATAGACAATAGGAGAGACGCAAAAAGATTAAGTGATTTGCCCAAGATCATATTGCTAGTAAGTATCTGAGATAAATGAGACAGGATGACTCAGGTCATCCTTTCTCCAAGTCTCACTCTCTTTGCACTGCACCAACTATCTACCTATAGGCATTATTATCTCTTTTTACATATGAAAAAAATGAAATTCAGAAAAGTTAAATGATTTACTTATGGTCATTATATACCAATGAAGTATGTCAGAATTAAGATTTAACTTCAATTGTCACTCTGCCAACTATACCATGATGAGGGATTTTAATTAGTTGAATAACTATAGAGCTCCCTCTCTGCTCCAAACAGAATAGCTAATCATTTTTTGACTTGCCTTAATGTTAATTTCATCATTCATAAGGTAGAAGAACCATCAAGGGAAAGTTCTATTTCAGATGTAATTCTCACCAACAAGGAAAAATTTGCTGCTGGAGTTTAAATGATGAAAACTTTGGGGGAATTGACTACTCCCTCTGAGAATTTGAGATAAAGGAGAGAAAAGCCAAGTATAGCCTGACAGGAATTCAAAATTTTAGGAGAATAGATTTTAAAGGTACAAAGAAAAAAAGAAATGAGTACCCATGAGCTAGAATTCTAAAAGAGAAGTTGACCTAGAAGGGATGAAAAGCTTCACAGAATAAAATTCTGAAGATGAAAGTGTAAATAATTCTGAGGAGTAGAACTGGAGATTGCCTAAAGAGATCAAAGTGGTTACACAGGGAATTCATGAACTTATTTTGATTTTCTTAAAAGTTTGTAAAAATTCAAGCAAGGACAAATAATAGAGTAGAAATACAAAAGTGTGTGGAGTCCTTTAAGAAGCAATACTCATGACAAATATGGAAATATATTTTTTTAAAATTGCACATATTTAACCTATTCCAGATTCCTTGTCTTGGGGAGAAGAGAGGTAAGGGAGGGAGGAAGAAAAATTTGGAACACAAAGTTTTACAAAAATAAATGTTTCAAACTATTTTTACATGTATTTTAAAAAGTAAATAGAAGAAGAAGATGATGATGATGATGGAGAGGGAGGAAGAAGAGAAGGAAGAGAAGAAAGAGGAGGAGGAGGAGAAGGGGAGGGGGGAAGGAAAGGGGAAGAAGAGGAGGAGGAAGGGGAGGATGGAGAAGAGGAGGGGAAGGAGGAGGGAGGGGAAGAGGAGGAAGAAGGGTTAGGAGGCAGGAAGAGGGAAAGAAGAGGAGGGGAAAGGGAAGGGGAAGAAGCATACCTAACCCTATTTCTTCAGTTTTCTCATTGTAAAATGAGCTGAAAAGAAAATGAAAATCTACTCCAATACCTTTGTTAAGAAAACCTCAAGAGGGATTGAACTGCCTGAAAGGACTGAACAATAAAGACCAGAATAATTTGAAGGTGATAAGAAAAAAACCAGACAACAACAGCAAAAAAAAAAAGAGTGGGGGAAGGAGAAGGGGAATTTGGTTATTGTTTTATGTGTGTGTGGTGTATGTGTTTAGCTGTACTAAGGAAAAAGAAAGGTAAAAGCTGCTTTTAAGCTTGAATGGGATGATAGCAAAAAACAGAGAGAAGGATGACCTGTTCAGTTCTAACTTCATTTCTTTTTTTTGAAAAAATTAGTAGACTGATAGAATAGGGGAATGCTATAAATATAATTTGCTTATATTTTTGCAAACACTTTTTGGTCTTTCATTCTATGGGTCAGATATCATAATTGGACAGATTCAAAACTGCTTTATTCCCCAGACTTAATGAGTAAGAGTAATGATCTTATGATAACTTAGGTCTTCTAACCTACTCATGTCCAGAATGGGTTCAATAGACAACACTACATATATTCCATAAAGGGTATGGCACCTTCCAAAATCTATAAAGAAACAAGGGGGGAGGCTTGGACGATGGGGAAACAAAGGGTAAGGGAAGAAGACAGGGAGTGATCCTTGGGTGGGGGAGGTTAAGTAATAGCAAGGCAAATTATGGAACAGAATTTAATTAAAGAACCATCAGGATAGGAAAGACATGTCTGTGTATATGGGGTGTGTGTGTGAGTGTGAGAGTATATATATAGCTACATATGAATAGATAAATATATATTGTCTTAACTTCAGCTTACTTGAGGGTTATGAGGGAGATGAAAGGGGGGGAAAAGAATAAAATAAATAAGGCACTCAGCAGAGAACCAAAGAACAATTTACAAGCAAGTAAAGAAAAAATAGACATTCATGAATATAATTTCTTCTACTAATATATATACTTTATTGATCTGGTAATTTGTTGTTATATATTTTGAATCCTCCCTGATGTTCTGCTGGGTACATGACAATGTTCTCGTTTATTTTACTTTAATTTGTTTTGTATTTCTTTTCTGCTTATCTTTTTTCCTACAGTTTTTTCAAATAAAATAAATTTTAAGAAAAAAAAAGAAAATTATAATTGGAAAGGTGGCAAATCATTATTGAAATGATAAAATGATATTTTCTGACACTTAACCAAGTATAAAATCCAAGAATTCAATATCTATAGTATACTTCTGTATGAATCTTCTGTTTATAATTGAGATTGAATCCAAAGCTAACTGGAATCTATGTCCAAATAGTCCAATATCAATATAAACAAATAATAGTGATAAGATTTCTTCTTGGTAAATTTTAAATCTCTTTACATTTGGAAATGTGTAATCACTACTCTTTTATATTTTGTTAGTTGCTTCTAGAAGATAGAGCAATTTTATTATCTTTATCTTCAAAACATTACTCTTTTCTGCAAACATCAAATGGTTCTTTTTTCTAAAATGTAAGGATTTGGTTTCCATGCTATCTTTGAACACTTCTGGATAAAAATATTTGAAATTTTTGGGAAAAAAACTTAGCTCTTCTGTGCTTGACCTTGTGTTATTGTTGTGTCATTTTCAATGACTTGGATAAAGGCAGAGATGACACTCTTAAATTAACAAATGACACATACCTGGCAAGAATAGTTTGAAGGTTGGGTGATAGAATTAGAATCTAAAAAGATCTCAATAACCTAAAATGTCAGGGTCAAGTCCTTGAAATTTAAAAGCAGTAATAACTCTTAGGCTTGAATTAAATAAAATAAAATAAAACAATATTTGTCAAAAAAAAATCTGAGAATTTTGGGAGCATTGTTAGTCACCCCCATTTTAGGCAAAAATGAAACACAAGTTTAAAAAAAAAAACTAATGTAAACTTAAGTTGCATTAAGAGAGATATAGCTTATAAGACTTGTGAGATGACAATTACACTCTAGTTTGCTATACATTAATTATACCTCAAGTGTGATCATCAGTTCTGGGTACCACATTTTAGAAAATTGATAATCTGATGAATTCCCAAAGAACCAGGTTTCTGGAGGACTTCAAGTTCAGAAGAGAATCAGTTAAAATAATGAATGCTTTTTAGCCTATAGAAGGGAAGATTTAAAGACACTCATAGTATAATATATTCTTAATGACATAATAGCTATCATCAAGAATATGAAGGGTTATCACATACAGAAGGAAATAGAGGCACAGAGAAATGAATTTACTCTCCCCAGGTCATATAGTTGGAGGAGTCCAAGGCATATGATACCAATAATTCCCCCAAATCAGCAGTTCATTTTCATTAGAGTATAAAAATTAAATTAATAGTGTAAGGAGGGAAAGGCATGTTCAATGGAATTCCAGTCCTTGGAACATTCTCTACCTAGTCTCAGTAGACAAGGAACTAGTTGAACATGCTTCAGGATATTTGATGGAAGGTCTTTGGCCCAATTCAGAATATGTGCAAGTATTTG
This sequence comes from Sminthopsis crassicaudata, assembly GCF_048593235.1. Lineage (NCBI taxonomy): Eukaryota > Metazoa > Chordata > Mammalia > Dasyuromorphia > Dasyuridae > Sminthopsis > Sminthopsis crassicaudata. The sequence continues at coordinate 546,868,872 of NC_133619.1, forward strand.
ATGACTGTTTCCTGTCTGTCTGCTGTGTGGTGATCAAAGCCTCTTAAATGACTGTTGAGTAGAAATTAATATACAAACAATATGCAAGAACAGACTTCTGTGTGTGTGTGTGTGTGTGTGTGTGTGTGTGTGTGTGTGTGTGTGTCTCCCTCCCTCCCTCTGTCTTCCCTGATGAATTTTGAGTTAAAAGAAAGAATTGTTTCTGGCTTCTGAGATGAAGAAGGAGCCTTCAGTCATCTCTCTTCACCAGTTGTCTTTGTGGGTATGAATGTTATTCATTTTTTTTGACCTTAAAGAATAAGTATCTGAAGTAGAACAAATCTCATGAGTTTTGAATGACCAACTCAGTTTTCAAAAGTCTTCACAACAACCACAACTGGTAGCTGTCTTAGGCCAGCCTGGTGAAGAGCCAAAATGGCCAATACCCCAGTTCTATTAGATTAGAACCAGATCATGAAATGCCTTCAACTGTAGACCAGGTTGAGCTCAGAAGGATTTATCAATAGAGCAGAGGCTAAATGAAAAGAAGTAGGATTTGATATGAGCCTTGAGACAAACATAAGACTTTAAACAAACCTAAAGAAGGAAGGAAAGTATTCAAAATAAGAGAAATGACATGGAATGGGGATATGAGGGAAGAGATCATATACATCATAGTTTAATAAGAACACTGAACTTTGAAAAAAGTAAAGGTAATCTAAGCAATAGTCAATAAAAATTCAAGTATAAAAATTACTTTTCCAAAGTATTCTGTCAGCCTAAATTCTATTTAATAGAAGAAACCAATGTCTTTTCTGAAATATGAGTTTCAAAACACTATGTTTTTCTTAATTTAATATCATGGCTCCATGATATGACAGATAGATACCATATATGCAGTCCCCAAAACACCAAGACTGCAAAGCTCTGAACTGCCTGCCAGTGCCAATGCAGACAATCCCATAGCACCAGTGCTGCAAAGCTCTGGTATGCTGTGCTAGGGCAGATAATCCCAGTGACAGACACATAGGACTGGGATGAGCCAATAGGAGAGAACACTGTGTGTGTGTGTGTGTGTGTGTGTGTGTGTGTGTGTGTGTGTGTGTGTGTGAAGTCACTGTTCTGCAGCACTCCACTATGATTGAGGGAAAGAACACACCATTCCATGAGGCCAGTTCTGACCATCCAAAAGTCAGGGCAGAAATATAAACTGATGAATCATGAATGGCTCAACATGAGAGGAGGATGAGACACTTTGCAATCCAGCTCCCAAAGAAACTACCTTTATTTGTGGGAAGGGAGTCAAAGAATGAACAGAAAAAAAATCAGAATCTAAACAAAAATTAAAATTATCCAGGTTGGAACATAAGCAGTAGATCAAGAAGAAAAACAGTAACAACAGGAAAAAATATGGCCTCCAGATCTACTAGATTTGTTCAAGTATCTCTAAATACATTCTACTAAACAAAGAAAAATGATCCCACACTGATAAGACAAAACAAAACAAAACAAAAAAACTCTGTGAAATGTGAAAAGAATATGGAACCATCATGTGCTATCCCTGGGTAATTAAAAAGAAAAATGAAAACTATGAGGACAGAATATATGGCCTTCCCTGCAAATAATAATAATAATAATAATAATGAATAGGAAAATGGAATTTGCAATGGCAAGCCTCACCAAAGAAACAAAAGAAAGAACAATAAACTGCTCCTAAGAGCAACTGGATTTCAGGAAGTAGCTCAGAGTGACTTGTGCTTAACCATACAGGACAAAAGATGGATATTTGAGAAAAAAAATTTTAAACATTTTTAGAAAGCCAGAACTGAAGAGATTATTTCCCTCTCAAACACCTGCAAACAATAAAAATGTAGGCCTGAATAAATGCAGCAGATAAGAACAGTAAAAGCAACAGAATGACAATAGAGAAACAAGTAAGAAATACAAAGAGTCAGTGATAAAGGCAGGAACCTTGTAGAGATAACAGTGAAGAAAGAGGTGAATGGTAGACAGAAGCTAGAGATGTCCTGCCTTCAGGTGAATCAATGGTTTTGTTTTGTTTTGTAAGAATACCTTATTACATGGGAGAATACATAAAAGGAGGAACGTGGGAACTGGAGAAGAAAAAGAAATGTGTAATATTTTGAGGTCAAATCAAGGGTTATTCAGGTCACCTCTGTGGTCTCAAAAAGAGAAGAATCTAGAGAAGATTGAGCAAAGGAAGTTTTACTTTGAAGATGAGAAGAAGTTCCATTGATGAACATTCCTATGAGTGAAAATGAATGATTAACAAAGGAAGATGAGTACCTTTCACTGGATGAGGCCTGGAAAATTTAGAGCTTGAAAATTCTACTTAACCTACATTGGGAGGAGTCAGGAATTTGAAACCCCTGAGAGCAACTAGCACTAGAGGATTGGAAGAAGGTGGACACAGGAAAGATATTTCCTGGCAAATGTAGAAAAAAAGAAAAAAGTTAACAAAAGAGGGTATTAATCAGTAGTGGACTGTCTAATCGGGGTCATAGAGCATGAGGGGAGAAACCCTAGCATCTGATAGTGTTTCCTCCAACACCTGCAATAACTGGCATTGTTGTGGGAGTAAAGCACGAAGGAAAGGAGAATCTGCAAGGTAAATCTCACAAGGTAGTGGCATAAAGCTCCAAGATAGGGAAACCTAGAATGGATAACTTGGGATCTTTGACTTTATGAAGAATGTAAAGAAAAGAAAGAGACCAAATAATTATAATCATCATGAATCAAACAATGAGAATCTAAAGTAAACAAAAAGAGAAAATAAATGATTAAGAGAATTAAATAAATCCTCTTTGGAAAGGGGAACAAAAAAATAAATTGAACAGTCCTTACTGAAGGAAAAAGTTGGAGTCTATTTGACTAAGAGAAAAAAGAAGGGAATGTATATAATCAGATAAAATCAGAAGGAAAAAAGGAATTAACAATAAAATCTTAAAGAAAAAGGATAAAATGAGGAACCTAATGCTCCCTAAAAAACAATATTAGAGACAGATGGAGGAAAATATAAACCTAATCCATAACTTTAAATGTTAATGGATTAAACAATCCCATAAAATTGAAAAAGTGACAGACTAAATAAGAAAATCAAATTAGCTAAGAGAGTTGAACTCTTACCAGAACCATCTCTAACCAAAAAGTCAACATCCTTTTTTCTCACAAATCAAAAATTATATACTTTTATTCCTGTCAAAAAATCTAAATACTTTGGTTGGTGTGTGCATATATATAATATATATATATTAATTTTTTGCACAATGTTCTCCACATCTGTTTCTATATTGTTTTTCCTAAATCATAAGCCACTAGACAGCTTGAATTTTGTCCAATTATCCCATCCTATAGAGGAGTTAACACTCACAGTGTGCTTAGTAAATTTTTCTTATTATGATGATATTTATGGAATTATTGAGACATTGTGCTTTTCTCAGATTTAGCACTTTTTAAAATAATGATTTATTTTGTTTTTCATATCACTATAGTTTCCTTCATTACCTTTCCTCTTTCTCTTCCTACAGAACCATCCTATATAACAAAAATAATATCAAAATATCAAAAAAGACTGAAAATATGTTCAGTGTAAAATTCTTGTGTACCTATTACTACCACAATGGGTGGGGGTAAGAAAATCTTTTTATATTTCTTTTGAGCCATGCTTGTTCTTTATAATTTTGAACATTTACTTTTGATGTTTTTTAACTGGGTAGTTGTTCTTTTCATTTACATTATTATAGCCAATGTATATGTTATTTTCTTTTTTTTATTATTATAACTTTTTATTGACAGAACATATGCCTGGGTAATTTTTTACAACATTATCCCTTGCTCATTTCTGTTCTGACTTTTCCCTTCCCTCCCTCTATCCCCTCCCCTAGATAACAAGCAGTCTTATACATGTTAGATATGTTATAGTATATACTAGATACAATATATGTGTGCAGAACCGAACAGTTCTCTTGTTGCACAGGGAGAATTGAATTCAGAAAGTAAAAATAACCTGGGAAGAAAAACAAAAATGCAAACAGTTCACACTCATTTCCCAGTTTTCCTTTTCTGGTGTAGCTGCTTCTGTCCATCATTGATCAATTGGAACTGAGTTAGATCTTCTCTTTGTTGAAGATGTCCACTTCCATCAGAATACATCCTCATACAGTATCATTGTTGAAGTGTATAATGATCTCCTAATTCTACTCGTTTCACTCAGCATCAGTTGATGTAAGTCTCTCCAAGCCTCTCTGTATTTCTCCTGTTGGTCATTTCTTACAGAACAATACTATTCCATAACATTCATATACCATAATTTACCCAACCATTCTCCAATTGATGGGCATCCACTCATTTTCCAGTTTCTAGCCACTACAAAAAGAGCTGCCACAAATATTTTGGCACATACAGATCCCTTTCTCTTCTTTAGTATTTCTTTGGGATATAAGCCCAGTAGTAGCACTGCTGGATTAAAGGGTATGCTCAGTTTGATAACTTTTTGGTCATAATTCAGATTGCTCTCCAGAATGGTTAGATTCATTCACAACTCCACCAACAATGCATTAAAGTCCCAGTTTTTCTACATTCCCTCCAACATTCATCATTATTTTTTCCTGTCATCTTAGCCAATCTGACAGATGTGTAGTAGTGTCTGAGAGTTGTCTTAATTTGCATTTCTCTGATCAATAGTTATTTGGAACACTCTTTCATATGAGTGGAAATAGTTTCAATTTCAGCATCTGAAAAGTGTTCATATCCTTTGACCATTTATCAATTGGAGAATAACTCGATTTCTTATAAATTAGAGTCAGGTCTCTATATATTTTGGAAATGAGGCCTTTATCAGAACCTTTAACTGTAAAAGTGTTTTCCCAGTTTGTTACTTCCCTTCTAATCTTGTTTGCATTAGTTTTGTTTGTACAAAAGCTTTCTAATTTGATGTAATCAAAATTTTCTATTTTGTGATCAATAATGATCTCTAGTTCTCCTTTGGTCATAAATTCCTTCCTCCTCCCCAGGTCTGAGGACCTCTGTTCCTCTAAACTATTTATGATCTCATTCTTTATTCCTAAATCATGGACCCATTTTGATCTTATCTTGATATATGATCCATGCCTAATTTCTGCCATGCTAATTTCCAGTTTTCTCAGCAGTTTTTGTCAAATAATGAATTCTTATCCCAAAAGTTAGGATCTTTGGGCTTGTCAAACATTAGATTGCTATAGTTATTGACTAATCTATTTTTTAGCCAATACCAAATGGTTTTGGTGAGTGCTACTTTATAATATAGTTTTAGATCAGGTACAGCTAGGACACCTTCATTTGATTTTTTTTTTCATTAATTCCCTTGAAATTCTTGACCTTTTGTTCTTCCATATGAATTTTGTTGTTAATTTTTCTAGGTCATTAAAATAGTTTCTTGGGAGTCTGATTTATATAGCACTATGTAAATAGATTAGTTTAGGGAGTACTGTCATCTTTATTATATTCTCTTGGCCTGTCCAAGAGCACTTAATGTTTTTCCAATTATTTAAACCTGACTTTATTTTTGTGGCAAGAAATTTTGTAATTTCACTCATATAATACCTGACTTTCCTTTGGTAGCTAGATTCCCAATTATTTTATACTATCAACAGTTACTTTGAATGGAATGTCTCTTTGTATCTCTTGCTGTTGGATTGTGTTGGTAATGTATAAAAATGCTGAGGATTTATGTGGATTTATTTTGTATCCTGCAACTTTGCTAAAATTCTGAATTATTTCTAATAGCTTTTTAGCAGAGTCTTTGGGGTTCTCTAAGTATACCATCATGTCATCTGCAAAGAGTGATAGTTTGATTTCCTCATTTCCTACTCTAATTCCTTGAATCTCTTTCTCGGCTCTTATTGCCGAGGCTAGAGTTTCTAGTACTATATTGAAAAGTAATGGTGATAGCAGGCAACCTTGTTTCACTCCTGATCTTACTGGGAAAGGTTCCAGTTTATCCCCATTACATATGATGCTTAGTGACGGTTTAAAATATATGCTTCTGACTCTTTTAAGAAATAGTCCATTTATTCCTATGCTCTCAAGTTTTTTAATAAGAAATGGATGTTGGATTTTATCAAATGCTTTTTCTGCATCCATTGGGATGATCGTATGGTTTTTGTTAATTTGGTTATTGATATAGTTAATTATGCTAATAGTTTTCCTAATATTGAACCAACCCTGCATTTCTGGTATAAATCCTACTTGGTCATAGTGTATTATCCTGGGGATGATTTTCTGTAAACTTTTTGCTAATATTTTATTTAAGATTTTAGCATTAATATTCATTAAGGAGATTAGTCTATAATTTTCTTTCTCTGTTTTCAACCAACCTGGTTTAGGTTATCAGTACCATGACTATGTCATAAAAAGAATTTGGTAGGACTCCTTCAATCCCTAATTTTTCAAATAGTTTATATAGCATATATAGCATTGGAGTTAATTATTCTTTAAATGTTTGGTAGAATTCACTTGTAAATCCATCTGGTCCTGGGGATTTTTTCTTAAGGAGTTGGTTAATAGCTTTTTCTATTTCTTTTTCTAAAATGGGACTGTTTAGACTGTTTACTTCTTCCTCTGTTAATCTGGGCAAACTATATTTTTGAAGGTATTCTTCCATTTCATTTAAATTATCGAATTTATTGACATAAAGTTGGGCAAAGTAGCTCCTAACTATTGTTCTAATTTCCTCTTCATTAGTGCTGAGTTCACCCTTTTCATTTTCAAGACTAACAATTTGCTTTTTCTCTTTCCTTTTTTTAATCAGATTTATTAAGGGTTTGTCTATTTTGTTAGTTTTTTCATAGAGCCAACTCTTAGTTTTATTAAATAATTCAATAGTTTGGGTTTTTTTTACTTTCAATTTTATTGATCTCTCCTTTTATTTTTAGAATTTTAAGTTTAGTGTTTGACTGGGGGTTTTTCATTTGTTCCTTTTCTAGCATTTTTAATTGCAAGCCTAATTCATTAACCTTCTCTTTCTCTATTTTATGCAAGTAGGCCTCTAGAGATTTGACATTTCCCCTTATTATTGCTTTGGCTTCATCCCACACATTTTGGTATGACGTCTCATTATTGTCATTTTCTTGGGTGAAGTTATTATGTCTATGCTTTGCTGTTTCACCCAATCATTCTTTAGTATGACATAATTTAGTTTCCAATTATTTTTTGGTCTATTTTCTCCTGGCTTTTTACTGAATGTAATTTTCATTGCATCGTGGTCTGAAAAGGATACATTTACTCTTTCTGCCTTACTGCATTTGAGTTTGAGGTTTTTATGTCCTAATATATGGTCAATTTTCGTACAGCTTCCATGAACTGCTGAGAAGAAAGTGTACTCCTTTCTGTCTCCATTTAGTTTTCTCTAAAGATCTCTCATATCTAACTTTTCTAGTATTCTATTTACCTCTTTGATTTTTTTCTTATTTATTTTGTTGTTTGATTTATCTAATTCTGAAAGTGCAAGGCTGAAATCTCCCACTATTATAGTTTTGCTGTCTTCTTGCAATTCTCTTAATTTCTCTTTTAAGAATTTATATGCTACACCATTTGGTGTGTGTATGTTATTTTCTTGCCTCTGCTTACTTTACTCTGCCTCACTTTATGTAAATCTTTACGTATTTCTCTGTTTTCATCACATTCATAATGTCTGAGAATGTGACAATATTCCATTAAATTCATGTGCCATAATTAGTTTAGGCATTGTCCAGCTGATTAACATCTACCTTGTTTCTAATTCTTCACTATTACAAAAAGTATTGCTCTAAATATTTTTGGTGTATATGGTTATTTCTTCATATCAGTGACTATCTTGAGTTATAAGTTCAATCATGGATTCTGTGAATCAAAATATGTGATTGCTGTAGTCATTTTATTTGCAGAACTACAAATAGCTTTCCAAAATTACTGTCAATTCTCAAGACTTCTGTATTCTATTTTGTTCCCATTCCAGTCCAGCCTGGCCTGGTGAAATTTCCTAAATGCTGTGAATCTTTGTTTTAGTCAGTTATGATTTCTCAAAGACTAGTCATAATCAGTTATAACACATGAAAAGAGATAAAACTTAATGTCTAAAATGATGAAGATAAATCAAAGTTTCAGTCAGGCATTGAGCTTTTTATTAGGAAATAACATAGTATATATTGGGGGAGGGGGATAGGATAAGAGGAAGAAAGAGTTGAAGAAAGAGGCCCAATATCCTTTAGTTATATAAATGCTTTTATTTACTGTCAGAGCCTCTGTTCTCTCATCTATAAAATATACTAAGTCTGTTGTATTTATAATATTGAGGAGGTCCCTTCCATTTTTAGGCTTATGATCTTATGATCCAATAAGCTTATCTTTTGGGCAAGCACCACAGCAGGATCCAAAAAGTCCACTTGTACCTTTGAAAAAGCATAACACAAGACCATCCTAGTCTCAATAAGATAGAAAATAAGATAGTGGTCCAAAGGTTAATATTGTTTGATTTTTTCCCAAAATACTTACTCTAATTGAATAAATAAATGTTCTCTTGGGGAAAAAAAATAGTTTTTAATGCACTTTGGTATTAGAAACTATAAAATTAAATTTAAATTAGAGTCAAAAGATAGGAACAAATATTTCCCAAAAGAATTGCAAGCTATTAACAATTGCATGAAAAAATTCTCTAAATCGCTAATAATCAAAAGAAATTCAACTCAAAATAATCCTGAGATTCACCCTTTAAATTCTTCAAGAAGACAAAAGTTGGAGGAATTGAGGGGAAATAAACAACTTGGTGGTGGAAGTATGAATTTGCCACTTCCAGCAAACCCTGCCAGTTCTCTGAAACAATAAAGAGAGATGGACAAATAGAAATTTTAAAACTATAGTAGGCCACCAAAAAATTGACCTTAAGAGTCTTCCCTTCCCTCTTATTAGCACTCCAAAGTATTATTGAAAGAAAACTTTGTTGCTCTAGTGATAAGGAAACTGTGAGTGGGAATGCATATAATCAAGAAGACCAGGGAGGATCAATGATGATAAATATGAAAGTCTTCCACCCATAAGTTACAAGAAGGAAAGCTGCCAAAAGGGACTAGTCACTACTACTAAGTAGGTAGGAGTTACCAAGATTCCTTTTTAATTCTACTCATCTAATTCTTGAATATTAAGATATCTTTTATTGCCCAAGTTTTAAATACTATTTGTTGTTGTTTTTGCATTTAAAATAGATGCTGTATCCTCATACCAGCTGAAAGTTGGTAAAAGCTATACTAAAGATATATGAGTCACAAAAGAAGAATAGTTAGGGTGAAAAAATGGTAATTACCAGAAGTCATAAAATCTTAGATAAAACAAGTAGGTCTAAGAGATCAAAGAATTATAGATTTGAAGATGAAATAGGCCTTAGGAAGTATCAAATCCAATGCCTTCATTTAAAAAAAAACAAAATGAGTAATTATATTTTGCCAATAGGCAAAAATCTATTTTCTATCTCTCTCCTATTTTCTCCCTCACACATACTGAAAAAAAAGAAAAGGCTTATATATGTATAGGGAAGTTGCATGTTTGATATATATTGGATTGCTTGCTGTCTGGGGGCAGAGAGGAAGAGAGCAATTTGGAACACAAGGTTTTGCAGGGGTAAATGTTGAGGAGAATCTTTGCATGTATTTTAAAAATAAAAAACTATTGAAAAAAAAAAAAGAAAAAGAAAAGAAAAGAAAGATCTTTATAACCATTACATATAGTCAAGCAAAACTAATTCCCACATTGACCAAGACTAAAAAATATGTCTTGAACTGAACTGTGAATCCATCACCTCTCTGTCTAGAAGGAATAGCATACTTTGAGTTTCTGAAGTCATAGGTGGTTATTACATTGATTAGAGTTCTCAAGTCTTTCAAATTTGTCTTTGCTGTATTATTATTATTGTACAAAAGTATTCTCTCAATTCTGCTCATCTCACTCTACATTAATTCATACAAGTCTATCTAAGTTTTTCTAAAACTACTACTTTAATCATTTTTTACAATACAATTATACCATAATGTGGTCAGTCATTCCCAAATAGTGGACATCCCCACTTTAAGTTTCTATTTTTTTACCACCACAAGTTACTGTAATTTTTTTTAAACAAATAAGCATTTTTCTTCTTTCTTTAGTCTCTTTGGGATATAGATCTAGTAGTGGCATCTGTGTGTCAAAGGATATATGCAGTTTGCTGACTTTTTGAGCATAGTTCCAAATAGGTTTCCCGAATGGCTGGGCCAATTTGCAGCTTCACTGCCTGTGCCTTAATGTGTCTGTTTTCTGCAGCTGTTCCCACTTTGGATGTTGTCTTTTTCTTTTTTTCTTTTTGGTAAACTTTGTCAATCTGAGATATTTGTAGCCAACCTCAAAGTTGCTTTAATTTACCTTTCTCTAATTATTATGCTTTGGAACATTGTTTTTCATATAGCGAGTGATAGCTTATAGTTCTTTCTTAGAGGAGGAAGAGAAGGGAATAAACATTTATATAGTGTCCACTGTGTTACTAAGCATTGTGCTAAGTAAGCACTTTTTATAAATATCATCTCATTTGATCCTCATAACAACCCTGTGAGGTAGATACTATTATTATACCTATTTTAGAATTGAGGATACTCAGGCAGAACAAGATCAGGTGATTTTCCTAGGGTCTCTCAGGAAGTAGAGGTCTGAGTCTAGATTTGAGTTCAGGTCTCCCTGACTCAAAACTTAGCACTCTATTCATTGTGCCACCAATTATCTCTTGAATACTTCCTGTTGATATAACTGGTCATCTATCAACAGTGGAATGGCCCCTTATTAAAATAAAATTTCCTCATATCCTCATATATTTTGGAAATGAGACCCTTATCAAAGAAACAAACTGCAAACCATTTTCCTCTAATTAACTTTTTCCCCTTCTAATTTTAAGCAATAGCTTTGGTTTGTAGAAAAACTTTTTTTTTTCAATATTATATAATAAAAAATGTACATTTTATTTTCTACCATCCTTTTATTTCTTGTTTGATTATAAACTCTTTCCCTATGCAGAGATATGAAAAATGCTTTTTCCTTCTTTAATTTGTGAGTGGTTGTATCTTTATGGTTAATTTACATGTCCAACTAGATCTTTTTTTGACAGATGGTATGAGACATTGTTCTATATCTGGTTTCTGCCACATTGCTTTCTGGGTTTCCCCAAAAGTTTTTATTGAATAGTGAGTTTTTATCTTAGTAGGCAGAGGTTTAGTATTTGTTAAATACACAACTATTGTGTTTATTTACTTCTGTATGTTACATAGCTCATCTATTCCACTGAACAATCTCTTTATTTCTTAATGAGTACCAAATCATTTTGATGATTATGGCTTTGTAGTTTAATTTGAGATATGATAAACTAGTCCTCTCATTTTTTTTCAGCATTTCCCCTGAAATTCTCAACCATTTATGCCTTCAGATAAATTTTATTTTTTTTTTTTAGCTCTATAAAGTAATCCTTTGGCAATTTGATTGCTATGGGATCATATTATCATTTTTTATTTTGCTGACTTGTTTTATGCATGAGAGATTAATATTTTCCCAAATATTTAGGTCTTTATTTCTCTAAAGAATATTTCAGTTGTATTCCTAAAGTTCTTTTAGTGTACTTTGGTAGATATTTATACATTTACAATATTTCACATTTATTTAGGTGGAATTTCTAATTCTATCTTTTCTGATAGATTTTGCTGATAATATACAAAGCACCTCATTTTCACAGATGAAAAAACTGAAGCAAAAAAAGAAGCTAAATAAATTCTCCAAGATCACACACTTAGAAATTATTTGAGGCAGGATTTGAAATTAGTATTTCTTTATTCTAAACCTTACACTGTCAGTGCCCCAGCTATTTGCCTAAAAGTTTATAATTCATGGTATTCCTAGGTGTTAGATAGATAGATATTCCTCTCTAATTATAGACAGATGCTGATCTTATTTATCTTATGACATTAGACAATATTGAACTGGAGTAGGTTTGTTCAAGGTGGTATGGGTCAACCTCTATCTGAAAAATGGTTTCTATTGTCTACATTTAGATAAAGCAGTCATCCAATTTTTACTGGAATACCTTAGCATATCTCTTACTTTCATACAAGTAGCAACAACCTGTGTAAAACACAACCTTTGGAAGTAGACCTCCTTCTCCAGGTGGCCTAACATATTGGAGATATATTAACCTACTGCATATATGTGGTACCAACCTTTAAAAAAGATATCTACTTGCCACAAGAGCTACATTGACACTAATACATTGAAAACTAATGTGGGAATATTGAGTTCCTTTCTGATACCACATTTTAAGAAGGATGTTGACAATTGAACTGATGAGGCTCAAAGAAGGACAACAAAGGATGAGGATCATCTCACACAAGGATTGATGGGAATATCTGGAAATTGTCTTCAGAAGAGAAATTTTGGAGGATAGTAGTAACAGGAAAGAGAATAGGACATGACAATAAGTCTTGAGCATTTGGAAAGTTATCATTGGAGGTAAAAAAAAAAAAATATATATATATATATATATATTCAACTTGATACCCAAGGGACATAACTAAGGCCAAAAGAAGTCAGAGGAAGGCAGAGAGAATTATAGGGAGGCAAAGTTTTCCTCCATACAACTATCAAAAAGATATTCCTAAAATAATAAATAATTTTTTAAAATGTCTGTTCACAGGACAAAATAATAGCTTGTCTGTTTGGTGTTTAAAGCCCCTCACAAGTTACCTCTAGCCTATCTTTCAATCTTTGTTACATATTAATTCTCTTATATGCTCTAATGTCTAGGCAAATTGTCCTCCTTGATGTACCTCATAGGCAACATTTCATCTCTGTGTCTTTGACCAGGCTGAAAACTATGCCTAGAATTCCCTCCCTCTTCACTTTTGCCTCTGAGAATTCTTAGCTTCCTTCAGATTTCAGTTCAAGTGCCACTACCTACACACAAAGTCTTCCCTGATCACCCTAAGTGCTAGTCCTCTATACCCAGATATAACCTTATTTACACATAGCATTTTCGTTGTTCTTCTTCATTTCAATCATATCTGACTCTTCATGAATCCATTTGGGTTTTTCTTTGCAAAGATATTAGAGTGGTTTGGCACTTCCTTCTCTAGCTCATTTTGCACATGAGGAAACTGAGGCAAATAGGGTTAAGTGACTTGCTCAGGGTCACACTGCTAATAAGTTTCTGAAGCTAAGTTTGAACTGAGGAAAAAGTCTTCCTGACTTCAGACTTTGAATTCTATCCACTGGACCACCTAGCTTCCCCATATGTATTGCTTCCTATGACAGATTGAAAGTTTCTTGAGAAAAGGAACTAATTCATTGTGGGGGATGCCTGACACATAGTAGACATTTAATAAAGCTTATTGGTTGACTGACTGATAGCCTCAACATAAGGAAAATTTTCCTTACAATTAAAACTATTCAAATGGGTTGCCGTGGTAAGTAGTGAGCTCTCCAATTCTAAAAGTCTTCAAGCAATGACAGGATGATTCTCTTTCTTATTAAGGAAAATTATGGACTAGATTCCAGTTCAGTTCTAGGTCAGGATTCTGAGGTGCTTTAATATCATGCTTTTGTGCTATTCCTCATCTCTGTCCAGAAAGAGATGAAGCAATTATGAGACTGAAAGTTTGATATCAAAGGATGGAGCTTTCCTTAGTTGTAATACCATTTCCTTGGGAGAAGAGAAATTCAAGCTTAATATTTTATAAGCTTCTTTTTCCTCATCAAAACATTCTCTTTATGAAATAAAGGATTCAAAACAGGGGAGAAAAGAGCATTTTCTGCCTCTGGCAAAAATTCTGCTTGTTATTATGCCTTTGGTGAGTGAAAGGCATTAAATGTTAACACAACAAAGTCCCATAGGGTTTTTGCTTGGCCAATAAAGCGTACTGAGACACACAGCTCCCCATCACTGGAACACACCCAAAGTGTGTGAAATTCATCTCATAAATATACACAGGGTCCTACTAATGCCCTCCATAAAGTACTTATAGGGAGACAGAAACTACCAACAGTAGTTCAGAATGGAAAGGATTAAATATTCATTAGCTTAAATGTATTTTTTGTGGTCAAATGTACTGAAATTAAACTGGAGTGAGTTGTCTAATTTAAGGTTGCCTAATACTTTTAGGCATTTAAGACTATAAAATGTCTATTCTTTTTGTCATTCATCCATGCATTCATCCATTCAACATATATTTCTGGAGTATTCATTGTATATATAAATATATAATATAAAGAGATTTGAAGAAAAGAAGCTTAATGGGATCAATCATGAGATCTGGATCTAACCTGCCAATTACTACCTATGTTTTCTTGAGCAAGCAATTTAACCTCTCTGGTCCTCATGAAGGGATTAGACTAAATGATCTCCAAAGTTCCTTGTACCTCTAGTGTATAATACAATGATCTCTACTTATATATATATTTTCAGTGCAGCACCTGGCACAATAATAAATACATAAATACATAAATGAATTAATAAATAAGTAAACAAATCTGGCTTAATAAATATTTGATTAATATCCTGTCAATATCTCAAACTCAACTTGTTCAAAATTGAACGTAATAGTTTTTTTCCAACATTTGTCTTTTAGCTTGTGCTCTCTATTTCTCCTGATAGCTCTACCATCCTCTGTTATCCAGATTTGGAACCTCTGTACTTGAAACATGCAATTAGTTATTGGTTACAGTTTTTTAAAAAGGAATCTCTCATCTGACACTGTTTTTTGGACCTGTAAAAATAGCAACTGGGCAAATATCTTAATGTTCCTTGAACCTATGCTCTAATTCGTGAGTATTCACTTTATTTTACCACATCCCAAGTACATCACAAGACTTTCTGGCTATGCTAAGTTATCCCTAAATCCCATTTTCCCTATTTTCCAAATCTAACTCTGAGAACAGCAATCACACCAACATTTCCTGGAAAAAAAAAAATAACAATCGATTGCACAGTGGTTCTATTCACCATTCATTCTGACTTCTCTGCCTAAAACACTCATGCCTAGCCACTAGCTACCATTCCCTTAAATATGTTGTATTTCCTTATAAAAATAAAAGGTCCTGATTGCACATGTATAAACTATATTGGATTGCTTACCACATCAGAAAAGGAGGAGGAGGAGAAGAGAGGAAAAGAATTTAGAACTCAAGATTTTTTTAAAATGTTTAAAAATAATTTTAATACAATATAATTGGGGGGGGAAATAAAGCATATATTTTTTAAATTTAAAAGAAAAAGAATCTAAGCTCTCTAATGTCAGAGAAATATTTTCTTTTATTTGTATTCGCAGCACTTACTATGGTGATAAGCAATGCTTAATAATTTTTTTCATTCATTCATTCATTCCAGAAACAATGCCAATATACACAGTGTGAGATATATAACTATGGTAATCAGAAAACTAATTGCAATACAACATCTAGCTCTGGAGCTAGATCTACCACACAGTTATTTTTTTTTGCATGATCTGATCATGATTATCTTCTCATTTTTAGTAAAAGAGCATAAAGACCATAGCTGCTTCCCAGTTCACCTTCCCCATTTAGCAAATGAGAAATTTGAGGTCTTGAGAGATTGGAACATGTCCCACATCACAAGGTAGCAAGTGATAGTTTCCACAATGATCAAGTAATCCTTTCCTCCATCCAAGCTTACACCATGAAATGAGAAGATGGGGCAGGGGAGAGAAGAGAGGATAAGGGTTTGCTTCAGATTGGTCCCAAGGTCCTTTTAGGACTGAAACCCTCAAGATCACACTGGATTCCATTGGCCCAGGATTATATGACCTTTCTGCAGGTCTAGTCAAGTAGAAATATATTTCTTCAGCCTAATTTACTAGAAAGTCTACTAATATAGATCAGTTGTGCAAAAGAGAATAAGAAGATTTGTGCATATAGTCAGTCTTCAATGAAAAAAAAAATGTAAAATATTTTTGGGAAAAGCTCCAAGACAGTATGACATAATTCCAAGAAATAGTTGGATGAAAGAATGAATGAATGAAAAATTTATTAAGGATTTAGTATTCCCAAGTACTGGGATAGAGAAAGAAAAAGAATGCAGTTTCTCTCTCAGGAAGCTAGATGTCACAGTAATAGAATGCTAAGTGTAGAGTCATGAAGACCTGAGTTAAATACAGTGTCAGACACTTACTAGCTATGGGACTTTGGGCAAATTACTGAAATTCTATATGCCTCAGTTTTCTCAACTGTCAAATGGGGATAATAATAACACCTATCTCCTAGAGTTATTGTGAGAATCAAATGAGATAAAATTTGGAAAGCACTTAGCATAATGCCTGGTACATAGTAGTTGCTACATAAATATTATTCTCTGTAAGGGTCTATAGGTTTGAAAATACACAAAATTAAAGACAGAAAAAATTTTTAGATGATCCTCTAAGGTTCATTTCAGCTCTGAATCCAAAATATGGAGAGAGTTTCATTAGTTTAGAGAGAGAAAGATCATTTCCATCTGGGAGGAATCAGAGGATTCAAGTTAATTCAATATTTATTGAAAGCCTCCTCTTTTAAGGAGATTGAGCTAGGTAGAATAATCTTTGAAAGCTACTGACTTGTAATTAATCAATTAAAAACAAGAAGCAAGGTATAATAAAATTATACTTGAATTGAGTGCCAAGACACCTAGTTTCTGCTTTTAGTTCTGCTATTCAACAAATATATTGTTCAATTTAACAATCACTGTTATATGTGAAGTACTCAGGACACCCAAAATAAAAATTTTTTTAAAAAAAAAGTCCCTGTTTAAAAAAAAAAAAATAGCACAAAACTTTATTCTGCTGGGGAGATAGAACATTCCAATGATGAAGAATAGTACACATGAAGAATAGTAGTGTAACACAGGAACAGCAGTTAACAAAATTTTTGTTCTGTTCACTAAAGGAGAAGAATAGGGAACAATCTTAATGTGTTGTCCCCATTGTCTCCATCGAAAGGCATCACCCACTGGAGGCCATTACACAATCACAGAATGGTAGCCCCTCTGATAAAAGGACCAAAACCCTTATTTAGAGTGTTAGATAATGAGCTAATAATAATATGAACTGTTATCTATTAAGGGAAGATAGTAGGATAACCTGAAAAGTAACTAAATTGCCTGAAAAGGAATGAACACCAAGAATACAGGAAATTGTGTGCCTTCTAACAAGAGGCTGGGGAAGGTGGTGGGGTAATGTCCACATTCAGATCATATATACATCCTGGGATGGGGTTGGGGGCAATTCTAAGGCCATATTAGTCAGACTGCTTTTCACCAGCTCATAAATGTATATATGGACAAGTAAATATAAGTGAAATTAAAGAGGAAAAAAAAGCATTAATAGCATAGTAGAAAGGGATCAGGGAAGATTTCATAAAGAATATAAAACATAAGGAATAATATAGAATGGTAAGAGAGACAGAGTTGAAGCATTCCAGGCATGGTTGAAAAAACAAACCAAAAAAAATTTGTACTCCTATGCAAAGACAGGATATACAAGTCTGAGTTTGGGGAATAACTGTTAGACCAATTTGACTAGAAAGCAGAATATGCCAAAAAAAGAAAAAAAATGGGAGAAAAAGGGAGAATAATATAGAACAAGAAGTATTGGAACCAGAGTAT
Organism: Sminthopsis crassicaudata; assembly: GCF_048593235.1. Taxonomy (NCBI): domain Eukaryota; kingdom Metazoa; phylum Chordata; class Mammalia; order Dasyuromorphia; family Dasyuridae; genus Sminthopsis; species Sminthopsis crassicaudata. Next base: position 546,886,534 of record NC_133619.1, read on the forward strand.
ATAGTTTTTTTAATTTCATTGTAAAGGTTACAGGAAATCACTAAAGATTTTTAAGCATAGAAGAAAAAAGTTCTGATTTGTGCCTCAGGAAGATTATTTTGGAAACTGAAGAGTGTGGAAAGTGAAGAGTAGAAACAGAAGAAAAATAATGTAGACTAGAAGGCCAGTTGAAAGACCATTATATGTAATACAATATTACAATCTTGCATCAGACCTGAAGTCAGGAAGACTTGAATTCAAAATTGACCTCAGACAATTAACACTTCCTAGCTGTGTGATCCTGGGCATGTCACTTAACCCCAATTGCCTCAGAAAGAAAAATTACAATGTTGTAAGAAATAATAAATGTAAAGATAGAAGCATAAAAATAGCTATATCAACTAATGCTAGTGAGATAAATAGAATCAAGAAGACAATATACACAATGACACAACAATGTTAATAGAATAGCAAAGTCACACACACAAAAATCAAACATAAATATAACAAAATTATAAAGAACAAGTTTGACTCAAAAGAAGTGAACAGAGAAAATATTCCTATCCTACCCCTTTGCAGAGATGATAGATTCACATGTGTTACACATTACACATGTTTTCAGACATTTTAAATGTATACCTAAAAAATATCAGGTATAGTCACTTTTCTGTTTTTCGGGGGAGGGGGGGAGATTGTGTCTTTAAAATGTACTATTTACTATGGAGAATGGCTCTCAGAATGGGAAAGACGAAGGAATACTGGGAGAAACTATGGTAATGTAAAATAAAATTAATAAAATTATTTTTTAAAAATGAAGACTTTATAATAAATCAACTGGCCTGAATTAAGGTCACAACAAAGGAGATGGATATGAGAGGACTATGCGAATAAATGGATATGAAGAAAGGAGATGTGAGAATCTAATATAGCACCAAGTATATGAACTGGAGAAAAGTTCTCAGCAGAAATAGGAAAGTTTGGCAGAAGAATGAGTTTAAATGGGAAGGTGGTCATTTCTGCTTTGTATATGTTAAAGTTTAAAGTTAGTGTGGGATAAGGGATAAAAAGAATGGAATCAAAAAGACCAAAATTCTAGTCCTACTTCTCTAACATACACAGGCTATGTGATTTTAACCAGTACTTTGAGCTCCTCTCTAAGACTATAAATGGCCAAGCACAAGTCAATCTATTATGGAGAAGGGAGTTCTCTTACCAAGGACTCTGTATACTTAAAGATGTGCTGGATCCAGCTTCAAACATGAGCCAAATGTTTAATTTGCAGTGGGAGCATTTATACCTCAGAAATCAGTAAATAAGACAAAAACAGGGTTTGATTTGTTTTGTTAATTTTCCATACTTAAGAAAGTGAGGATAAAAAAATGTGAGTAATGCAGATTAAATTTTTAAAATATATTTCTATGTTTTTGTTGTTTTGTTTTTTTTTTCCCAGATAGCTTGCTGTTAAAAATTTATCAGAACTCTCCTGCCTGTAATGATGAAGTCCCAGACTTGATTTTAAAAAAGCAGTAGGACTTTTTTGTTATTATTGTTGTTGTTGATGTTTGGTTACCTTTTATTTTTTTTCAGTTGGGTTTATTCCCTTTTCATCTGATTTTTCTTTCACAATATGATAAATATGGAAATATATGTAAAAGAATTGCTTGCTAATTTGGGGAGAAAAAAGGTAAGGTAGGAAGGAAGAAAATTTGAAACAATAAGTTTTACAAAAGAAAATGTTGAAAACTCTCTTCACATGTATTTGGAAAAATAAAATATTATTTTAAAAAGGGTAGAGTGGGGGTGTGGAATGTCAAGTCATTCAGATAGAGATGAGTTACTAATTGAGCATGAAGTTAACATATCCCTTAGTCTGTCTGGACCTTATTTCTCTGTTAGTATAAAATGTGAGGGTTGAACTAGATGATCTAAGTTGCCATTCAAGTCTAACATTCAATGGGAAATCATTCTTAAAGCTTTGCAAAAGATATGTGCAATTCTGCACTCCTTTGAAGGAGTTCACTCAGATGTGGGGTGTGACTGATGTATTTCCAGATTTTCTGGAACCAGCTGTGCCTTTTCTTTTGTCTAACCAGTCCAAAAATTTCCATACACGGACTCTTTTTACTTGATTACTCACAAACAGGACTCCTCTGAGCTACATAAAAACATATAGGACATGATTATTATAATGGTTTTATAATGCTTCCTCATTCTAATTTAACTTGTAACAACACTGAATTTGTAATCCACAATGCATATTATACATATATATACTATATTTTAAGAATTTGCAGTCAAGAATCTTACAGCCACTTCCTTTTATTTCTGAAGAATCTAATTCCTCATTTGTGAATGTGATTTGGGGCTCTGAAGATATCAATTCAAGTGAAGAGAATAAAGTATTCCAAGGAATCAGCAACTGTGAGGTAGCACAGTGTAGTGGCTTAGTGTCTAGGAAGTCTTGTTAGTCAGGAAGACCTGAGTTCAAATTTTGGCTCTTCAAAGGATATGAACAATTTTCAGATGATGAAATTAAAACTATTTCCACTCATATGAAAGAGTGTTCCAAATCACTATTGATAAGAGAAATGCAAATTAAGACAACTCTGAGATATCATTACACACCTGTCAGATTGACTAAGATGACAGGAACAAATAACGATGAACGTTGGAGGGGCTGTGGGAAAACTGGGACACTGATGCATTGTTGGTGGAGTTGTGAAAGAATCCAACCATCCTGGAGAGCAATCTGGAATTATGCCCAAAAAGTTATCAAAATGTGCATACCCTTTGACCCAGCAGTGCTACTACTGGGCTTATATCCCAAGGAAATACTAAAGAAGGGAAAGGGACCTGTATGTGCCAAAATATTTGTGGCAGCCCTTTTCATAGTGGCTAGAAACTGGAAAATGAATGGATGTCCATCAATTGGAGAATGGTTGGGTAAATTATGGTATATGAATGTTATGGAATATTATTGTTCTGTAAGAAATGACCAACAGGAGGAATACAAAGAGGCTTGGAGAGACTCACATCAACTGATGCTGAGTGAAACAAGCAGAACTAGGGGATCATTATACACTTAAACAATGATACTGTATGAGGATGATTCTGATGGAAGTGGATATCTTCAACATAGAGAAGAGCTAATCCAATTCCATTTGATCAATGATGGACAGAATCAGCTATACCCAAAGAAGGAATACTGGGAAATGAGTGTAAACTGTGAGCATTGTTTTTTTTGTTTTGTTTTGTTTTGTTTCTCTTCCCAGATTATTTTTACCTTCTGAATACAATCCTTCCTTTGCAACAACAACAACAACAAAATTCAGTTCTGCACATATATATTGTACCTAGGATATACTATAAGATATTTAATATGTATGGGAATGCCTGCCATCTAGGGGAGGGGGTGGAGGGAAGAAAGGGAAAAACTCGGAACAGAAGGGATAATGTTGTAAAAAAAAAAAAAATTTACCTATGCATATGTACTGTCAAAGAAAATGTTATAATTATAAAAATTAATAAAAAAGAAAAAAAAGAAAAAAGAAAAAAAAATTTTTGAAAAAAAAAAAATTTTGGCTCTGACACTTTTAGCAGTGTGATATTGGCCCAGGCCCTTAACCTCTGTTTACTTTAGTTTCCTTATCTATAAAATGGGGATAACAATAGTGCCTACCTCCCAAGGTTGTGAAGATCAAATGAGATATAAGTGTAAAGTATTAAACACAGTGCCTGGCACATAAATGATGGGGATTGATGTCCCTTTAAGATCCTTTTCTGATTCCCCAACCCCCATTGGGGTTTGGAAGTAAAGTTAAAGTCTAGTTAGTAAAAGGTGAAGGTAGAGACAAAGGGGCACAGGAAATAGGATTCCAGTGGACAGAGATCCTTGGCAGCCAGGCGTAAGGCTGACACATTAGGAATCTTTACAAAAAGAGAGCTCCAGCTTGGCTCTTTTATAATGAGAGATTTAGCCAAAGGGGTCTTTGAGTGGTGTGGGGTTGTGAGAGCCCAGATCTCCTATTGGAATTCTAAAGGGTGCTTGTGACAGGATTTATGAATCAAAGGTCCTAGCTTCTTGAATTGATAATACATCAGCTAGGAGGGGCTGGGAATCAGAAAGGAATAAATCCATCTAAAAGGATTAGTTTAAAGAGAGCACAACCCACATCAAATATGCTTTCAGACTCCATCAGTTCTTTCTCTGGAATTGGATGGCATTTTTCATTGTGAATCCTTTGAGATTGCCTTGTATTGGATTGTTGAGAATAGCTAAATCATTCATAGTCAACTAGGTACATAGTTAACAATCTTTATACAATATTACTGTTACTGCATACAATATTCTTGTGGGTTTTCTCACTTTACTTTGTATCAGTTTGCATAAGCCTTTCCAAAGTTTTCTGAAATCTGTCAGTTCATCATTTTTTTATAGCGCAATAGTACTCCATCACAATAATATACCACAACTTGTTCATATATTCCCCAACTGGTAGATATCCCCTCGATTTCCAATTCTTTGTCACTATAAAAAGAGCTGCTGTAAATATTTTTGTACAAATAAATTTTTTTCCCTTTTAAAAAGAAATCTCTTTGGGATATAAACCTGGTACTGGTATTGCTGAATCAAAGGGTATGCAGTTTTATAGCCCTTTGGCCATAATTCCAAATTGCTTTCCAGAATAGTTGGCTCATAGAATGAGTCCTTCTTAAATAGAAATTGATAAAAATCAATCAGAATAATTTGTGAATTTGTCAGTCTAGAGAATTCCCTTCAGCAGCAAAGACTGCAGCCCATCTTTCATTATAAGTACTTAGAAAATATTTGAAATTCAGTAATATTGTGATTTGCTCAAGATCAAATAGCTAATAAATGTAAGATATAGTATTTGCATTCAATTCTTTCTGACTTTGAGTCCAGGTCCCATTCATTCTACTAGATTGTCTTAACAGGGGGAAAAAAAAAAAATCAATCCACACAATCGATGATGAGTATTGAAGCTACTTCCTGAAATCAAGTATCCTCTTGACATACTATCGATTTAAAAAATTAATTCAAGAGTAAATAACTTTGTTTTTGTTTACCCTTCATTTTTTAAAAGGACCAATGATGTCTTAACTAGTTCATGGATTGGATTTAAATGAGACAGAATTGCACATAGACAGCCTCACTGTCTTGTTCAGTCATCAAATTCCAGTGGCAAGACAAAAGTCAAGATTACTGGAGACAGTGGATAATATGCAGTAATTTTTTTTTTAAGAGAAATATTCTGCAACTTAGGTATTTTACAGATTAATATTGATATACCTCTGGACTCAAAATTAAAAAGGTATTTTGCCATAATAATGGGATTAACTATATCAAGTCAAATCAATAAGTATTTAACTGAAAGCAATGCATTGTGCTAAATGCTGCCCTACATACTCCCTTAGTGAAAAATTTGGGAAAATCACACTGGGATCCACTAAGACATCCAGGTATATGATATACAACATATAGAACTTAGAATATCAAATAATTAAAGATATTAATTTAAAAAACAGTCAAATATTCAGCACAGTTAGCTTCCTTAACAAAAGTTAAAACAATAGGCACATGTATGCATTAATCTACATATTTTACATTAGAATTTCATGTAGCTAACCATAAAAACATACCAATCTTAATTGTTTTGTGTAAATAGCTTTAGCAACTAAAGAAAAAAAGCCAAATATTTTCCAAATATTTGATTTATAATGAACTTGAATTTTTTTTTAATTAATTCATCCTATCAATAAAATGGTGGCTCAGAGGAAAGGACACTGCTTTTAGTATCAAAGAATTTGAATCACAATTTTTCTGAGCCTAAGTTTTCTTATTTGTACAATGGATGCAGTATGACATACAAGAGTCTAAAGGAGATACAAGAGTTGAAAAGGATACTAAGTATCTGAACCTGGAGGAGCATACTGCTCTTAACAGTTTATTGGAGAAATAAGTTTGGAGAAGATGATGAATTCTTTTTTGTGGTTAAGTGGATCAAATAATCTCTAAAATCCTTTCAAACTCTAGATCAATGCAATTCTCTTACTAAAACAGCCTCATTGGTCCAAAAGAAGCTCACTACTATGGCAATGAATTCCAATTCCTTGTAAATGATTGTTTATCTTGTGTCACAGAGTTTTGTAATCATTGTTCTATAGACTCCACATACTCATATGGGTAGTGGGAAGGAAGGAAAAAAGGAAGAAGGGGTCAGTCTTTCTTCTCAATTTCCAAAATCACTTCCTATTTGCACAACTCTTAAATAGGAAGAAGAATCAAGAGGATTCCCACAACTAGAAATGTCAAGTCAATCAAAACAGTCATGCCCTACTATATATGTCTCAGATGTGCAAGTCACAATGATTTAAATGCTTTCATGGTCATTTGGCTGATATTTCTTCTGTATTTACTCACAATGAAGAAATAATTTACACCTGACATAGGAGAATGTCTTTAATCTTGAATTCTCAAAGATTCTTCCAACATTCATTAACAGTTGATGGGCTAAAACCCTAAGATTATTCACTCACATCACATCAAGTTCTTCCTTGTGCAATTGCCTTCATCCATCAGGCAATGGGGTTTGATCATCTGCCAACTTGCTTATTGTGATTTTTAAAAATAAACTGGCTGGTGGCATCAGACAATTTTTGGACTTCATAAAAATATATTAGATATACAAAACAAGAAGATTGGACTATAAGATGTTCTATATTTAAATCTAAGATCCTATGATTCTAGAATTACATAATCATATAGGGTACCATTAGTGCACCAATCATATTATATAATTATTATTGTTCTTTAATCATATCTGACTCTTTGTGACATCATTTGGAATGTTCTTGACAAAGATACTAGAGTGGTTTGCTATTTCCTTCTCCAGTTTATTTTACAAATGAGGAAACTGAGGCAAATGGAGTTAAATGACTCACATAACTAGTAAATTTCTGAGGTCAGTTCTGAATTCAGGAAGATACAGCTTCCTGATTCAACTTAGCACTACACCATCTAAGTGCCCATGTTATGTGATAATATTAGCTAAAAACTTAAATAAGATATGTATGGGCATAATAATAATAACTCACATTTAATACTCATTATGTCAGTGGTGAATTCTTATCCTATGCCATGCTTATCCATGATCTCTCACCATACTGGTGGCTTTCTTATATATGACCTATTTGTTAAGTTGTCATTTTCCCTTACTCTGTGATCAATACATTTTTATTCTCACATTATGTTGTGTAGAGAACAAAACTGACATGAGATCTTTAACAGTATTTCTTTGAAATTCCTTATGTGTAATGTGTTTCAAGTAAGCTAAGTGATGAGGTACACAGAATACCAAATCTGAAGTGAGGAACACTCATCTTCCTGAGTTCAAATTTGGCTTCAGACACTTACTGGCTATATGGCCCTGGGCAAGTCACATAAGTTTGTATGGTTTTCTCTTCTGTAAAATGAACTAGAGAAGGAAATGGCAAACCATCCAGTATCTATGCCAAGACAACCCCAAATGGGGTCATGAAGAAGACATGACTAAAAATAGTCAAATTAGCCTCTTCATACTCACCATGCACCTAGACCTTTGGGTGAATTCATGCATAATAAGAATAATAAAGCGGTATAGTGATCAATACCTGGTCTCTGAATGAGGAAGACCTGGGTTAAAAGGTCTATATCTGAAACTATTTGTGTGATCCTGACAAAGTCGCCTAATTTCTTATTATTCTACATAGCTCTCTAAGGTAATAGATTTCAGTGAAGGTGAAACTGCATTGGGGTATAGGAAATTTGTTATCAGATCACCAGATAGCTAGAAAGGATTGTAGAAATCACATAGTAGAACTCTTCCATTTTACAAATTAGACAACATTTCTGTCAAGATTAGAGATGGATGGATGAATAGAGAAAGAGACAGACAGAGAGAGAGATAGAGACAGACAGAGAGATGAATGGAAATGGTGATTCAGGGATTCTATTAATGGTAATTAATATTATATGAGCAGTAAAATACAAGATAACAAAGGACTTGAGGACATTGCCTTGGTAAATTCTTCATTTTTGCCAGAAGACAGTCTTTGATAGGTATTATAACAGTGGAATAAGACAGATTCCTATCCATGTCAACAAGTGGTGTGTAATATGAAATTCAGTGTACAGGTGGGACAAGTAACAAGTGCCAAAGTATTTTCAGGCTGGCTCTGTAAATGTGGAATAATCTGATTTAATTTCAAATGAAGAGTTATTCCTCTCCCACTCCGAGAAACCAGATCTCCTACTAACTTGCTCTAGGATGATTTATAGACTAATTTTTCTTTACTATTCATTAAGTTTGTTGCATACTATGATTGGTGTTCTGTTTTGAAATAAGCTGAGATCAGTTTTTGTTCTGAACATTTTAATGCCTTGTATACCTAATTATGTTGCAGTTGAAATAGAAGGAAGGAAGAAAGGAAGGAAGGAAGGAAGGAAGGAAGGAAGGAAGGAAGGAAGGAAGGAAGGAAGGAAGGAAGGAAGGAAGGAAGGAAGGAAGGAAGGAAGGAAGAAGATAGACAAAATCTGAAGTAGAAAGCTATTAAACTGGGCTGAGATGACCATTATTTTATCAAGACTCTTGCTTCATGGAGTAAGCAAATCACTTTCCAGGTTTCAGTATGTCATAACTGATGTCATTGACTCTTTGTACACCCTTTTGTGACTTGAATGATCCATACACAGTGCATGACCAGCAGTGCAAATGCCAGTCTCAGGAAAAGATGGGTAATAATAAAAGATGGGCCAAGGGGTAATAGAATAAGAAAAATGACAACATAACATAGTGCCAGAAGCAGTAGAATTTGAAGTCACAAGTACTATGTTTAAGTAATGACTCTGGCACTTACAATTTATGAAATTATGGACATACCTTTTTTGACCTCAGTTTTCTCATTCGGAAAATAAGTGTAAGGCTTGTAATATGTACTCCACAAGGTTGCTATTCAGAAAAACATTTTATAATGCTTCATAAACTTTATTTTATAAACTTTTAAGTATTACATAAATGTGAACTATTGTGGTTGTTATTATTGCTTTCCACAAAGCATAGCCTCCTACCAGAGCAAGGTTGAAGGATCTGAATTCAGAAAGGGAGAAGGTAATTGTGGGGCTAAAGGTAGAAATGGTATATAACCTTAAAGTGTAAGCCCCAAGAAACTCCTTTCTCTGGGAGTGGGGAAGATGTGAAAGGAAGCATAAGGAGAAAATACAAAAGAATAATTCCCAGATATATTTTTCTTATCTTTATCTTCCCAGAAAGAGGTATCAAAACTGTTCTCTAATCATTTGACTTCCATTCATGGAGAAGAGTCCAAGCACCAAGATGACAGCTGGAATTAACTGTCTTTTCTATTTCAAGGAATATCTATTTTTTTGAGGTCCCAGAGATGTCTACTGGGAGCCTGAGAAGAACCTATGAAAAAATGGATACACAACATAGATATAAATAAGAGATTTTACAAGAAAATTAGAAGAACATGGAACATATTACTTATCAGATTTATGGATAGATGAATAATTTATGAATAAATAGAAGTAGAGAACAAAATTAGGTATAAAATGGATAATTTTGATTACATTAAAGTTTTTGTATAAATAAAGCATTATAGCCAAGATTATTTTTAAAAAGCAGAAAATTGTTAGGGGATTTATAGAAAGTTTATATATAAAAGGTCTTATATCTAAAATATATAAAGAACTTTGGTAAATCTATAACAATATGAGTCATGCCCAATTGGTAAATGATCAAAGGATATGAACAGGCAGTTTTCTAATGAAGAAATCAAAGCAATTTATAGTCATATAAAAATGTTCTAAATCATTATGATTATAGATATGCAGATTAAAACGGTCTTGAGATATCATTTTATACCTAGTAGACTGGCTAAAATGAAAGAAAGGGAAAGTGATAAATGTTGTAGAACTGTGGGCTAATTCATTGTTGGCGAAATTGTGAAATAATCCAGTCCTTTTGGAGAACAATATGGAATCATGCTCAAAGAGTTATTGAGCTACCTGTTTGACCCAATATTTAATCTATTTCCAAAGATTATTAGGTAAGAAGAAAAAGAATCTATCTGTTCTAAAATGTTTCAGCAGCTCTTTTTGTAGTAGCAAGGAACTGAAAACTGAAGGGATGTCCATCAGTTGAAGGACTGGCTGAACAAGTTGTGGTATATAATCGTGATATAATACAACTGCATTATAAGAAATGATGGGTTCGATTATTTTAGAAAAACATGGAAAGACTTGCACAAAATAATGAAGAACAAAATGAGAAGAATCAAGAGAACATTTATGGCAATATACTGCTTTAAGAATGACTTTGAGTAAATGATTTTTCTATTATAAATACCCAGATTAACTATAAAGGACATATGAATAAAGATACTATGTGCATCTAGAGAAAGAACTGATCAATAGAAGCATGAATACAATAATTTTACATAAATATACTTATTTTTGTATAATAGTAGCCATTTCTAGGATGGGGGATGAAAATATTTACATGATAATTTTGTTTTATATTTGAAAGGAATAGCAAGTTGTGCATAGTAGATTTGCAGTTTCATGTGCAATCATCATTTTAATTGTACTATGTTATGGAAGTGCTTGTTTTATTCCATAAATTAAAAATACTTTAAGAACAAAAAAAAGAGTCTATATTCTTAACAGACCTTAAATGAAATTTATCTCAAAAAACTTTAGAAAGAAGCCAAAAGAGGTAATAGCAACAGCCTTAAATGCCAAAGAACCTCAACTTTGATTTTCAACATGTCAAAACCTGTCGTCTTTAGACTTACCATCTATAAATGGAGGATTATCACACCCACTGCCATCCCAGAGCTGCTCTGTATTAATTACTACTCTTTGAAGATGAAGGCTTCTACCCTGCCAGAGGGAAGAAAGTCCCTGAAACCTCCTTCAATTATAGTCACCATTGACTAAAGAATTAAAAGATTGGAGGTGCTATTTGTCTTCTCTAACCAAGGATGAAAGGGAATGACTGGGACCATCAAAGCACCATCAAGTATGAAGAAATTTGGTCAAAAAGAAAATGGGCCTTTCTCCCTTAATGTGTGTTACACAACACTTTGTCCATTTTCTCATTTGAACCTTACAGAGACCCAAGACTTGGTAATACTTTGTATTAGACATGAGGAAACTGAAATTCAGAGAAAGGAAATTACATTCCTGAGCTCTTGAAGCTAGTTAGTGGCAGGGCCTAGGTCTTCTGTCTTGAAATCTGTTGTACTTTTCCCCTTTACCATATTGTTTCACATTTTCCACTCTGTTGTGCTCCTTTGTCTCTCTCCCCCTCCTCCCAGCAAAGTATAGCATGACAGACACATTGGGATTCCATTGAGATTTCCTTTAAAAAAGTAATAATTTTCCTTTTGACATCTTTCTTTCTCAGTCCAGGCCATACAGGATTCCCTGGCTTCACCATGGAAGAGTCCCACAGATGTTTGAGGGCCGTACCAAAGAGTTTCTACTTCAACCCAGACCCACAACCAAGGACTTCCTGTTACAATAAATAATGTTTTATTTAACATGTATTGGTCAACCTGCCATTTGGGGGGAAGGAGGGAAAAATTAGAACAAAAGGTTTGGCAATTGTCAATGTTGTAAAATTACCCATGCATATATCTGTTAAATAAAAAACTATTAATAAAAAAAAAACCTAACAAAAAACAAATAAATTATTAGATTATTTTTTAAAACAGTAAATAATGTTTAGAATAAAAAATCCCACAAAAATCATTGGATTTCTATGTGAGGATTCTTGGAATGATACAAAAATACAAAAGTACAATTTTTCCACTATGAGGTTTTCACTTTGCTTATTGGCCTTTGAGGCCAAAAGTGACATCCCAAAAGATAAAAATGAAAGAACAGCTTTGATGTTTTTAAGGAAAGGTACACTTAGGTTAAGACATAAGACATAGGAAACTGAAAATCAGGCTTGCCATAAATCAAACTTTGGGCATTTAGACAAATAGTAATTGCTGCTGATGATATACAAAGTACTTGTAAGAAATTAGGAGTAAATTTTGTGAATAAATCTGATGAAAGCAAAATTAAAGGACTGACATTCAAGTTCCTGATGGCTAGTGGGTTGAAATTCCAAATCCTAATTATATGATAACCCTCACCTAGTTTTACATTGAGTAAAGTTCTGAGAATTTTTAGAAGATATTTTGAAAAAAGCATATATGATTCAAGGGTGCTCAATTAAAGGAAGAAAGCAGTATTCACATAGTCCTCCCGGCTTAAAATTTGTTCTTCAGTTCTATTCATGACCCATTTTTGGCATCATTTTAAATTTATTGTTCTTATTTAAAACATTCTGTCTCTTCCCACTAATTGAAATATTTTATTTCCAGCTCTGTCCTTGAATGAAGTCATGCGTCTTTGCCTTTTATGTAATAATTAGTACAATTCCTCCTCAAAGGCAAATTTTAAATTAAGCTTCTATGCTTTTTGAACATCACTTCTTTTTACCTTTGAACTTTTATTTAACCATTATTTTTCAAAAAAAGCATTTAATGTGCTTATGTTGTAATGTCTTCTGAAATTTAAATGCCCTCGAAATTACTTTTCATGATAGAAAGTAAGGAAGCTAAGCACTTTAAAATTTAAAGTGAACTTGATTTGAATAAATGTTTACTTATGTTTACTGGTTTTAAGTTACATTCAGTGATCACTCAACACAAAATCTATTTAACACAGGAACTGCTTATTAGCAATTGCCTTTGCTAAATGTACTTCCTTTTGAAATGAATATCTATTTGATCTATTCTTAAAATGGCTGGTCTTTATATTCATTATAGTCCTATAATACAAAAATCCAATTTTATTTAACAACAGTCATTTTGTAAATTATAATAGATTCCTATAGATCATTCCTATAATGACTTCATTCATTCCATGTATCCAATCTATTGTCAAATCTTGACAATCCCACATTTATAACATCTATTATAGATGTGTTTTTCTCCATTCACTTAGCCACGATCTTAATTCAGATCCTCATCAATTTGTATCTGCTTTCTAGTTGGTCTCTCTACCTCAATCCTCTCTCTATTCCAGTCCTGCTGATATAATTTTTTTCCCAAAATGTTGTCCTGCTAATGTCACCCACCACCTACTCAATGAGCTCCACTAGCTCCTTATTATCTTGAAGACAAAAACAGGCTTTTTAAAACTCTTTAGAATTTAGTTGCTTCTATTCACTTTTAAATACTCTGTTCCAGCGTCACAGGCAGCTCTTTGAACACAACATCATTGCCTATCTCTGTGTTTTTGTACTAGCTGTCCCCCCACATCCAGAATGATCTATCCTTACCTCTACTTTTTAGTTTTCTTGAACGACTTTAAAACTCAGCTGAAACTTTACTGACTCCAAGAGGCTTTTCCTGCTCTTCCCATTTGCTCACACCTTGAGATGACTTTCCATCTTTTCTCTCTCTTGGGTCTACCTAGGTGTTTTCTTGTCTCTTCCAATAAAATGTAAACTCCTTAAGAGAAGGAACTGTGATTCTTGCCTTTCTATGTCCTTAGCATTTAGAAAATGGCTAGCATGTAGTAAGCATTCAAAAAATGCTTCTTGATTTAGTTGAAGCACTTTACAATTTGGGCTGAATAGACATATGTCAATAAATTCCAAATAAGTATTATAAATTCTATAAAAGTTATTTCCAAATTTTTTTAAACAGGTAATAATTCTAAAGACAAACTGCAGTAAGAACCAGCTGAAGGAGAATGGTGATTTTTCAGTAGGCTTACCATCTTGTTATGTGAAGCCTTGATGAAAACAGGAATTGTGGTTAAGTAATTGTTCTATATGACAGCATTTCATTGATGCAAAACTCATCTTAAAACAGCTGTGACATGTGATAAGAATTTGAAAAGAAGGGGAATACTAATAGTATAATCCAAGAACTTTTTACTCGTACTTAAAACTCTTCTCCCCTTGACCAATATAACGTATTTTTCCAATTCAATGAAGATTTTACTAAAAGTTTATTATAGGCAAGGTATTGTACTAGAAATTGGAGATATAAAATGACAAACAATTCAGTTTCTGGCTTCAAAGTGCTTACAATTTAATAGAAAGGGCATGACATGCATGCAAATGGCTATATATAGTGTATATATATTTTGGCTACCTCTCCCAGAGCCAGATTGGCCATATCTGCTCCTCAGAGTAAATACTTATAGGGTACACAATAATGCTGTCCTTTCTCTACTGCTAATGTCTCAAGTCCTTATTAGCAGTTTCCCAATAACTAGCCCCCAGTTCCATTTAATTACTTAATATCAAGTAGATACATCAATTCTACATAACATTGGTCCCACTAAATTCCATCCAGATAAGGCATGGTTGCCAAGTAAGTCCTTCTTCTGCCAATATGTTCTTTCTTTTTTATTGTTATTCTAGCAATATTAAATTTACTTCTTTAAAAGTACAATGAGAAGTAGGGCTCTTTATTTGTTTTACATTACCTTCATTTCTTTGTATGTCTTTCTCCTCCTCCCTCCCCAGACAGTCATCATAAAGTTATAGAGATTCCATTTCCTTCACTTAGAACAAAAAAAATGAAAAACAAAAGCAGAGGCCAGAGGCCAATACCCACATCTTGGGTCATATAGTCTCAAAAGAGAGAAGGCCCTGAGATGTCTTTTCTTATAGCATGTATTTTCACCCAACCTCATGGGTAAAGAAGTCATCCCACCGGGAATAGAGCAGTCTAAAAGAAAGATGCTGGGAAAAGTGTCCAAAAGACTAAACCAAAACTGACTCAGCTTTTTTGAAGATACCTTCTGGCTATAGTCAATCAAATAACCCCTCTTCCAACTATATGGTTAACAGAGTAGAACCAACTACAAAAGTTCTTTGCTCCACACATCCTCTTAAACACACTTCCCTTAAATGTCATCAAGACCCTCCCAGAAGCAAGATTCTCTATATGGAAAGAAGAGATCTGAGACACTCATCTATGTGGCAGAACTCTATTGAAGAAGTAATTTTTTAAATGTTGAGCTTGTATCTCAGCTATTTCAGTGGATGTTGAAATACCAAATGACTCTATTTCATCATTTTCAATGACCAAAAAAAGGATACTGCTTGTTTTGTTTTATGTCTCTGCAGAATTCTATGGAGGTAAAGTCAAAATAAAGTAATTCCAGATAGCTCCAAAAGAGATGCTCCTACCACTATCATGTCATCTTGATCAACATTTTCAGAACTGATCAACATGGTTGTGCCATATGAACCATCTGCACACTAACCATTTAGTCTAGTGTGGAATTGCCTTGATTCAGCTTCATAGCATTTTGATTTTGACAAAAAAATTAATGAAGAATAGGAAAAAGTAAAGGCAGAAAAGAAAATAGTTTTCATAATTGTTCTACAATATTTATAGCAGATCTCTTGGAAATTAAGGTGATGCCTGTCAATTGAGGAATAACTGAACAAGTTGTGGTACATGATTATGATGGAATACTACTGTCTTAAATTAAATGATGAGCTCCATGATTTTAAAATAACATGGATAGATTTGAACAAAATAATGAAGAGTGAAATAAGAAGAATCCAAAGTTATACAGTAATGGCAACATTGCTTTTTGTTTGTTTGTTTTTTGTTTTTATTATTATAGCTTTTTATTGACAAAACATATACATGGGTAATTTTTCAACATTGACCCTTGCAAAATCTGTTCTTTTCCCCTTCTTCCCTCCATCTCCTCCCCATATGTCAGGTAGTCCCAGACATGTTAAATATGTTAAAGTATATGTTAAATATTACATATATATATGTATACATATATATATATATATATACAGTTGTCAGATTTAGAAAGAAGGTAAAAATAATCTGGGAAGAAAAACAAAAATGAAAGCAAACAATAACAGAGTGTAAATGCTATGTTGTGGTCCACACTCATTTCCCAGTGGCAACATTGTTTTAAGAACAACTTTGATGTCCTTGTATTTCCATGGCTACATTTTGAGATCTGGAGACTAAATATCTACCTATCTTATATCCTAAAGTCCTTCTTTTTTTTTAAGAACCAGTTTTTCATATGGTACAAATCAAGTTTTTATTAGTTGTATATAAAATCCAAAAAATCTATAATTTTAAATAAACTGGGTCATAATAGAAAAATAAACAAGAAAAAAGAACAACTTTGAGCAAATAAGTCATTTTAACTATAATAATTACTCAAATTAACTACAAATGACATATGAAGAAAGATTCAGAGAAAGAACTGATTTTTTAAAAAGTATTAAGTATAAAATGATTTTGTGTGTCACAAATACACACATATATATATTTTGTCTAATGTAGACATCTCTAGGGTGAGACTAGGGGCAGGGAAAGGGAAGGGAAAAGAGAAAAAAAGAAATTTACAAGATAACTTGATTACATATTTAAAAGGAATAGCAAGTTGACATAATAGATTTGTAGCTTCATGTTAAATCATCTTCTTGTCTTATGGAAATTCTTGAATTATTTCATACATTAAAAGTAAAATAAATAAAAATAAAATAATATACATTTTTGTCTTACAAGTTTTCATCTAAGTATAGATAGATGTGGTGGAGACAAATCTTGATGAAATGCCCTGTTTATAAATTAGCAGTAAATTTCCTCTACCTCAAAAAATACCTTGGTAAATCTATTGATATATCCTGTAGTTGAGCTGGATGTTCTGATATTAAGAATTGACTTTATATTCAGTCATAATGCTAGGAAGCAGTTCTGCTTAAGAGGATTTTTCAAGGCTTTTGGAAATTGAGCATAAGAGCCTCTCTGTGGGGATGGGGTGGAGGAACATTTATTCACAACACCATTCCCAGCAATATCAGCAAAGTAACAATATGTATTCTTTAAGAACACATATTGTCCTCAACAACTCTGGTGACAGTTCTCATAAGAAGCTATTATTGAAAATGTTCTTAAGGTTGACAGGCAATAGCTGGACATTTATTAATACAGTCCAATACTGGTGTATCCTGAAGCATTTTGCCATTGAGCCTCTAAGAATGAAACAATTCAACGTTTTACCATCATGAATAATCAAGATCACCCAATTGATGCATACTTCTATAACAGGCCTTGGTTAGAATTCTTACAAGGTGCTAAGTCGATTGTCCTCTTGCAGAAAAGATGGAAAAACATAGTCTTGGCAAAGATTCAGTAAGAATCCTAACAGGCCTTGGGCTCTTTTCTGATGAGTTTTTAATGATGTCTCTCTCAAAATTGTCATTCTTCTTATAGAACGTAAATGTTGATGATAATGATGATATAGTCATGATAATAATATAACGCACATTTACATAGAACTTCAGAGTTACAAGCACAGAGGAAGAACTGATTTTTCAGAGAACAAGTGGCTTTTCCAAGCTCAAATAGGTAATAATTATGCACATTCCAGATCCAATATTCTTTTAACTACATTCTAATTTCTTCATGCTGGACCTCTTTTTTGCAGAGACTGGTGATTTTGTAGGAGGAAAACCTCTAGAGGAATAGAAGAGCCTCACTCAGAGGCTTCAAATAATAGTCAATTGAATCTAAGGTGCCTTGTCTTGTCATTATCCAATTTCCCTGGCATCTGCTTAGTTAATCAATCAATTCATGAAATATTCGTTGAAGCAGGTAAATGACAAATTGAATACGGAGCTGAGTTTAAAGTCAGGAAGACTCCAAAATCCAGTTCAAATTCAGGAAAAAACAGTTCAGTGAAGCTAACCAACATATCAACAAAATCTGAGAAGTGGAAGATTTCATGCCAATATTTTCTTTTTTACTAAAGATTTTTATTTTCAAAACATATGCATAGATAATTTCAACATTCACCCTTACAAAACCTTGTGCTCCAAAATTTTCTCTCCCTACTCCCCAGCCCTTCCCTAGACAGAAAATAATCCAATATAAATTCTTCTATACATATTTCCACAATTATCATCATGCCAATATTTTCATATTCCTCCAAAGGAGAAAGAACTTGCTCTTTGAGAAAAAGTTTAATAATTGTAATTGTACATTGTTTGGTTTGCAATTTTGTTTTTATTCTTTCCACTTACTTCACAGTAATTGTGTGTATTTTTCCCAATTCTGCTTACATTATTGCTGCCAGGTTTCTCCAATTTTTTTCATATTTAAGTATTTAATCACATTCGTATACCACAATTTGTTTAGCTATTTCCCTGGTCACTGGACATTTATTTTGTTTCTGGCTCTTTGGTAATACAAAAAAAAAAAAGAGTTGCTAAAAATATTTTAGTACATTGGAGAACATTTTTACTCTATTTTTGACTTCCTTGAGATGTGTGCTAACTATTAGAATCTTGGAAACAAATGAGAATTTATTCTACTGCATAGTAATTTTCCTATGATTTGTAAGCATCATTCTAAAGATTATTTTTAAATGACCACTTACTTTCTTAAGTAATTTTATACTAACAGTGAACTATATAAGCAAGAAGCTTTTCCTCAACATTTTTATTTTCATTGTCATCTAATACATTATTTTATGCTAAAATATTCAAATGGATCTGAAATCTCATCAAAATGGATGTAAATTCCAACAATGCTATTCACAAGCCATCCCTGCCTGTCCACCCTCTCTGAATCTTCTGCCCATTCTACAAATTCACCAGAGGGAGCTTCTGTTTCAGAAAGAAGTTTGTGATCATTAAATGAATTCTGTAATTTCCCAAGGACAGTCAAGCATTCTCTCTAGGTCCAATTTGTCTTCCATTTGCCATATCTGTAGAAAATACATATAAACACATATACGTAAATACAAATATATATGATAGAGACATAAATGCATCAATATATAGATACATTGAAAGACAAAGATACATACATAGATACATATATACACACATAGTTACATAGAAACATAGATATATAGATATTGATAGAAAACTATAGATTGTTCATATAACTATAAAATAGTGAGAGGACTGAGTAATATATCATTTAATTATCAGTCAATCAAAAAGCATTAAGTGTGTCAGACACTGTGTTAAGTACTAGGAATGCAAAAAAAAGACAAAAGATTGTTTCTCGAGAAGCTCTTAGTCTAATGATTTATGTAAAAGCAAGATTTATACAGGAATTATTAGAAATAAGCATTAGAATTAAGGGGGATCTGAAAAGCCTTCTCATAGAAAGTGGGATTTTACCTGAGTCTTAAAAGAAGCTAGAGAAGCCAGGAGGTAGAAATGAGAAGGGAGAAAATTCCAAACATAGGGAACATCCAGGGTAAAGGCTTTGAGTTAGAAGGTGGAATGTTATGTGCTTGGTCAATGTAGCTGCTTTATTCTAAAACTTAGGAAGGGAGTAAGTTGCAAAGGACTTTAAAAGTCAAACAATAGATTGCATATTTTATCCCATATGTAATAGGTAACCAGTAAAGTTTATTGAATAAGGGTAAGGTTATGAAGGTCTAATCTAGGATGATGAGTATGTGAGTTATAGGAAGGGATATATAAGAGAGGTCTTGTAAGGACAGAAGTAGTAAAAGATTGGATTGTGGGGTGAATGTGAATAAGGAGTCAATAATGACATTGAAGCAAATGTGTCTGGGTACCTGGAAGGATGATGGTACCCTCCACAATGATATAGAAGTTGGAAAGCAGTGAGGATTTAGGGGGAAAGATAATGAGTTCTGTTTTGTTGAGTTTGATATGCCCCTATATATTTGACCTTCAATTGGAGATGTCCAAAAGATAATTGGAGCTCAGTAGAAAGGCTAGGACTAGATATTTAAATAATATTATTCACAATGCCCTTACATTCTAACTCATTTTCTTCATTATTTCATTTACCACTTTATAAGTTATAATCCTCCAAAGTCTAAAATCAGTCACATAGAAATAGGCTAATGACTGTGATCTCAGTCATTTTCTGCCCTCAAATAGGTCAGTCTATTCATCAGAAGGACATCTCCATTTACCCCTCTGAATAGTTTGTCTCTCCATTTTTTTCATATAAAAACTGTTTTTCTTCATAAATATATTTTTATCATTTTTGTACACAAAAAGTTTTTTCTTTCCCTTTCATCAACCAAACTATTCATATACAAAGAGATTACCTCACATCCTTCATAAATTTATTTAATCTATTTTATTTATTAATAATCTATATTATTAGAATCTCTCTTCCAGGGTGATAGAAGTGCAAGATAAAATATATCAATAAAAACTTTTAAAATATGTGGCCTCTGAAAATTTTAATCTTATTTATTTAATCTATAAATAAATTAATATTTATTTATTATAAAAATCTTTTACTATAAAAGCAACTTTACTGTCTAGAGTATAAGTTCACTTTCTTGTGCCATCTACAAATTTGTTAAGCATGCTAATTATACCTTTATCCAAGGTACTTATAAAATTATTAATCAGCATGGGGCACAAGAACAGATCTTTGAGGTACTTCATGTTAACATCAAAATCTTTGAATCCTATTGCTTTCAGTTCAAAATCCATCTAATTGAATTTTTACCAAGGCTATGTTTTTCCATCTTTTCCACAAAAGGAGATACTTTATCAAATGCAATAAATTTCCTTTTCTAAATGTTTTCTATTCCTTTAATGGTTGATTCCAGAACTTCCTCAGGAATTGAAGCAGAATTCACTAGCCTATGATTTAAAGACTCTTTTTTGAAATCTGAGACATTTACCCTTCTCCAAAATTGAAGGATCTCTCCTATTCTCTATTTTCTATATACCTATATGCATATAGAAAATGTAATCTCTTTAAAGACATTGTCTTTTGAATCTTGGAGATCTCAATGAAGTAATCTTATAATACTATCAGGCTCAATTTCTTAAACTGTGAATCATGACCCTATATGGGGTCTAGTAGCTGAACATTGGGGTCATGAAGTTATGGTTTATTGTCAGCAAATTTTTTACCTTTTTTATATATCTGATTTAAAAATTTCTTGGGCAAAAAGGGGTCATGAATGGGAAAAGTTTAAGAAGCCCTGCTATCAGGAATGATGAAATCAATTTCATACAACAAGGCATTTCAAAAATTTCAACAATTATAGAGAATATTTTCTCCAACTGTATGCTATATGAAACTCCCATGGCAGAGCAGCTAAATGGCACAGTGGATAGAGTACCAGCCATGAAGTCAGGAAGACCTGAGTTCAAATCTAGCCTCAGACACTTAACACTTCCTAGTGTGACTCTAGGCAAGTTGCTTAACCCTAATTGCCTTAGCAAAAGAAACAAAGAAAGAAAGAAACCCCATGGCAAAAGCAAATATCTTCACTGAGTATGCATTCCCCTATTTTAAGCCTCATTTGATACTGCTAATAAGAGCACCAATAAGCAAAATTAACTATGAGAGTATATCTATCAAAGGAGATAATGTATAAAAAACAATTGCTAAACCTTCAAAAATTTTTATAAATACCAGATACTATTATTGTTTTCTCTTCCTCTTCTTTCTTCTTTCTTTTTTTCTTCTCCTTTTCCTTCTTCATTAAAGAATTCTGCATTATCTTCACAGATAATTTCAAGATACATTTTTGGAAGAGAGCAGCATTTTATTAAACCAAATCAAATGTTTTTTGCTTTTTAAAATAATAAGTAAACAATACAATTGATTTTCTGTTTTATGTACTTTTCAGAGAACTACAAAATTCCAAAATGGTAACTGGCTAAAGAGAATTATTTGCAAAAATATGCTTCTTCCCTTCTTATATCTTCATCAAAGCAAACTCAATGATTGCTAGACTATTTTCATAAAGATTTAATAAAGGTAATTTACTAGGCAAATAAATTGGAAGTTGCCAATGTAATCTCAATGATCTTTTTTGTTAATAAGTATAATCAGAATTTGCTAAACATGTTTATTATTAAACATCTCATCCATGTGCATAAAAATTAAATTGACTGTATCTTAAAACAAATTCATATCTTGATATCTTCTCTCCTTGCAAAAATCATGAGATTCATTATTTTAATACTCTAAGAATTATGCTTCCCCTATGTCCTTTACAGAACTGGAAAGTCAACAAAGTTATATGCTACATATTGTCTCAGCCTTTTTCAATGTGTTGATCAATTGTGCTGTTTTTTCCATCTTCTTTCTCTTTCTGTTTTTTAAAAATGCTATTTGTTGATTCTTTGGAATCAAATTCTTAGGAAAACTATAGTGATGTTGAAAAAATAGCAATAAAAATATTTAAAATATATGGCTCCAAAAATTTTTAATTCTGCATTTACTTGATATGATCTGATTGTTCTTCCAACCTTCATCTTCTTTACTAACATTTTCATTTCCTTACATAGTACAGAAGTAACTAATATGTAGAGCTCAATTATGGTTGCTCCACTGTGATAATGAAAATAGTTACTTATAGGAATGATGACATATCTGCTGTATTATTTATACTTGTTTTTCATCATTCCAGTTTATCTATAAATGGTCTTAGATGCAATTGATGTATTTAGGTTTCACATCTTGCTTTAGTATAATCTGTTTTTTTTCTTTTATCTCTCAAATATTTATTCTAATTAGTTGATATTATTACACACATTTAGATAATTCTAAAATAACTTCCAAATCAATTATCACACATTTTTTGTCTTAAGATATAGACAATTTTATTTGTGTGCATGTGAAATGTTGCTTGCTTTAATCACGTCTGGCACTTTCTGATTCTATTCTTGAAGAATATATTAATAATATGTATGTGTGATTCATAAATTGTTTTCAAATTTTTGGCCTCTTCCATATCTTAAACCTGAACCAAATTTGTTAATCTATGATTGGACACTAGATGATAAATCCTTTAGCAATGGCAACCTACAAGATAGATGAGATTTAAAGATATAAATCTAAAATGCTTGTATGGTTTCCAAAAAATCAATTGTAATAGTCCAGGAGGGATAAAATGTTAATAGAGACAAGTTTATATGAAAAAGATACAGGGGTTTTAATGGCCTGAAGATTTCATATTGTTCAATGATATGACATGAAAACCAAAAAAGCTAATGTAAGCTTACATTGTATTGTTGTTGTTGTGTTCTTAGTGATTCATTTTCAAATGACATCATAGAGTGAAACATTGACTTATGAATGAATTGGATTTGCATGGGGCACTGTGTGTAAAGTTGTCAAACTGAGTCTGTCTTCCAGAGTGACAGAAGTACAAACAAGATAAAAGTTAGGATAATTTCAAATAAATGGCCTGGATGACTTTGGCATCCAAGCTCTAAGCATTCCACAGTGCCTGTTTCAACTAGAAAATTGTTCTCATCTGCCAATTCTTCAAGGAGACATCTTCACATGGTTGGAATAGACATTCCCCCCAATTCACAAATAGGTTTGAAGATAACAGTAAGAGAAACATAGTGTCCATAACAAGGAAAATGATTGTACCACTTTGGGGGAGGTGTAGGAATAGTAGATAAGATGCTGGGCTGGAGTCAGAAAAACCTGAATTAAAATTTGGCTTCAAACTTTTATTAGCTATATGACCCTAGAAAGTCACCTAGCCTCTGTCTGTCTAAACCACTGTAAAAGGTGGATTATTATAGCACCTACCTCACAAGGTTGTTGTGAGGATTAAAAAAGATAATATTTAACAAAAATCACTTAGCACACTGACTAGAACATAATAATTGCTATATAAATGCTTATTCCCTTCTCTTCCCAATCCTACCCCCCCAAAATATTTAAGATTTGGGGAAATAAAACCCTCATAGGCAGAGATTTCTCTGTGCTCTAAAAAATACTTGAAGTCACATTGAGGACATTTAATCAATACAAATTAATGAGAATACTGAGCTTTTCCTGCTTCCATGTTGCAGACCTTTGTTCAGATTTTAAATTAATTTGTAAATTCATTTATTCATTTGAATTCATCATTGCTTCACAAAAGGAAAGAGAACCACTGAATGACATATCTGAAATGCCCATGTTTCTTGTTTCTAACCCTATTTGAACAATTTAATCATTGGCTCATTTTGGAAACCCATGACTATCACATCATCAGTATGTAGTCTCTCTAAATTGGATAGTCTATCTATTGTTCTTTCAACTCCAGAACTCCTAACCTGGTGCCCTTATTTTCCTGATTGGTGAGTGCCTCATATGGCTCACTGTTTGAGACAGGACTGAGCTACGTTTATATAGCCTATATTCTACCCAGGCAATTTTGTCAAAGGATAGCTCTTGACTGTATACTGAATGGAGATATTTGATGCTACAGGAATATTGAGCACAACACTTCATATGTTGTGAATATGAGGAAGGGATTTAATTTAGTTGGTTCAAGATATTCTTCAGAGACATATATGGAAAGAGGGCCTCCTGGGAGATAGACTAGGGAGAGATCTTGAATTTTGGTTTGGAGCCCTCTGAATAAAAATGTATGGAACTGGCTTGATCATATTATTTGTCTTCAAGGGATTACAATTCTAAGATACTACTGAGAGAAGAACCTCCATTGGGTGAGATCATTCTCACTTTTTTTATATTAACTGAGATATTAATCCCAGCTAAAGAGCTCATTTTCTCTTCTATATTCTCTGATATCTTCTCATCTATACTTCTCTAATTTCTGTTTTTCTTGAATAAATGTGTTTGCTTGTTATTCCCTATGTGTGATGAACTTTTGTGTAACTAGAATTTGGAGGGGGGGGTGCTAAGAAAATGTCAGCTAAAAGTCACCCTTTTTCCTCAAGAACAACTGGGGCTTTTGTTGTAAATCTCTTGAACTCCTAGACCAGAGCTATTTCAGGAGTGGCAGATATAATTCTAGTTCAATATCCCTCTTAGATACAGGTAAAAGATTGCCCACCCTCATTTATCTGAGATCTTGTCTGCTTCTCCCTCAGCAATCATACTGTGATGTAGGTATTACCCTATTATTTTCTGCAAAGGTAAACACATCTCAGATCACATCTGCTCTCTGTACACCTTTTTTTTCCATTGCATGGTGAAGTACCACAAGCTACTAGTCTTCCATGTTAGTTATGACAGCATTGAGGTACATAAAAATGAAGATAAAACTCAAAGTGAGATGAATGATTGAAAATAAGGGAGGGGAGCAAACAGGGAGGAAGGTTAAACTCATTTTTATGGCTGTTACAAGTTTCTAAGGGAATAAAAGTTTGGTTGGTTTTTTTTTTTTTTAATGTGACTGCTGTTTTAATAGAATAGTCTCTCTCTTTTGAGTGGGCCATTGCTGTGCACTTAAATGACATGGGCCAAGTCTCTTGGCGTGTTAACGAAGAGAAACACTATTAATCATAATGACACTGTATACATATACTACTCCTTTCATCTGTGGTTCTCAAAGTATTTTACAACCATTAATGAAGCCTTACAACAGACCACTGAGGTAGGTAAGGCTTATTATACCCATTTTACAGATGAAGAAAGAGTTACAAGGAGAGAGGAAAAGATTTATAGGAGGCCACACATATCCAAGCAGAACAAATAATTCTTGTCTTCTCAGAGTCCACTCTAGCATTTTTATGACTTGTTTTCTCTAGTAGATGGAGGACAGAAGGACTGGGGGAAAGAGGAGAGGAAATCAAAGATGGCACCCTAATAACAAACGACTGTAAAAAATTATTCTTCAACAAACATGTATTAAGTAACATTGTTTGAAAGATTACCACTGTGCAAGATGCTGGGAATAAAATTGGCCCTGACCTCAAGGAGCTTACCATCTAATAGAAAAAATAAGGCATGTACACAACCATGACAGAAGCAACATAAGTTAAGTGCAAAGGAGAGGTCCAAAGAGTTATAAGAAATTTTAGGAGTGACAAATTATCTTCAGCTAAAAGAGAATCAGAGAAAGCTTTGTAGAGAAGATGGTTTTGAAAGAAGGGAGGGATTTTTAAAAGCTGAAAATCTTAAGGATAGGGAAAGTCCATTATAGACATGAAGAAGAATGTAAGGAATACCATCAAGATGAAATGGGACAAGAACCAGTGATGGAGAGTCCAATTTGTCTGGAATTTCAAACCTGTATAGAAGAATACTATATTATAAGACTGGAGAAATGGGTTGGAACCAGATTATAGAAAGTTTTGAAGCTTAAGAATTTTAAACTTCATTTTGTTGGTGATGAGAAACCACTGAAGGATTTTAGCATAGGAGTACAGAGTGGTACACTGAGAAATTATTTTTGCAATTGTATAAAGATATATCTCTAAGTAAGATAGACTAGAGGCAGGAAATCTAGTTAAGTATATTCCAGGTGGGAATTAATAATCACTTTTGATGTATCAAGATAAATTCAGTAATACCATAGGAGGCTTTTTGCCAAGCCCCCAAGACTATACAGAGACATAAATTCCTAAGAATCAGTATACAAGGAAAAAATATAGGATTCTCCGTATTAAGTAAAGATAGGTAAGCTAGAATAAGAGTCTCAATTTTAGGGGTCCAGGGAGATTTCCCTGTTCAAAAATACAGATTCCCTCCACCATGATCCTCAATTCTTTCTGAAGCCTAAAAATCCCCTGTAAAAGCTCATTCCTCTAGAATACATGTCTGATAAGCAAACATTCTTTTTTTTAAATAATAGCTTTTTATTTTCAAAATATATGCAAAAAATAGTTTTCAATATTCTCCTTGTGTTCTAATTTTTTTCTTCCTTCCTTTCTCCCACCCACTCTCCTAAACAGCAAGTAATCCAATATATGTTAAACATGTACAATTCTTCTATACATATTTCTACACTTTTCATGCTTATAGAAACATTCTTAAAAAGAAAATTGGGGGGGACAGCTAGGTAGCAGCTAAATGGCACAGTGGATACAGCACCACCCTGAAGTCAGGAGGACCTGAGTCTCTGACACTTAATACATATTTCCACACTTAATACAGTGTGACCCTGGGCAAGTCATTTAACACCAATTGCCTCAGTAAAAAAAAAAAAAAAAAAAAGTGGGATTGGCATTGATCTTCTGTACATGAAAGAACCATAACTTTGTCTCTGTTGTTGTTGTTGTTCAATCACTTAACCCCTAAAAGAGACACTTTATTTTTAAGCAATAGTCATTTAGACTCAAACATCCCAACCTTTGTAGGACATCACATCTGGTAAATTGCATCCCAGAAGCAAATAAATGAAATATGCCTCCACTGAGGGAAATAACATTGCCTATTTGTTTACTGTTGCTTTTTTTAGAACCCCTGAGGAAATTCTAATTTTTTTCTCTGTACTGTTCTCCTTTCTGCAGGTGATGGAAGTGAATGGCCTTAGCATAGCTGCAGAATGTCAGTTACCATAGTTACTATAATGGACCTCTTGAGAGTTTATGCAACATTGCATTTTGTGTCTGCCTGACCTTCATCAGCTATTTTGGTGATAATGGTGTTTGCTTTTCCTCCACTTAGCATTGGTCACTGTGAATTCTCCTCCTCTGGGATTCAGGGTTCCAATCCTGCACAGAAAGTAGCTAACTCATGCCTCTACAACCTCAGAATTGTCTTTTTCATTGGGAATTTCGAGGAATTATTATTATTATTATTATTATTATTATTATTAGACTATGTATATATTTATACTTTAGCTGCCCATATTACTAATTATTATATTAGATTATTATTATTATTGTTATTATTATTATTATTAAGATGTAGCTTGGCATTGTGGATAGAGAATTGATCTTAGAGCCCAAAAGACCTAGGTTAAAGGTCTAACACATAAAGAATGTATGATCTCAGCCTAACTACTTAACTTCTCAATGCTTTAGACTATAGCTGGAGAGAAAGTGCCAGCCTGCATTGAAAGAAGTTTTTTCACCTGGGAATTCTATAGACTAATTAAACCACAGGTACAATTCCTGTGTTCTAATTTTTTTCTTCCTCCCTTCCTCCCACCCACTCCCCTAAACAGCAGGGGTTGCAGCAGCAGCAACATCACTGTAATTGTGTAGTGAGAAGAGCTTTGAATCATGCTATAACCCCAGCTATGAGGGAGGGCAAGGCTTGTGGATCATGTAACCTTGGGAATTCTGAGTTATATTGGATTAAGACAAGTTCTACATTAATAGGGCAAAGGGAAAGGTTCCCATTTGTAAAATGGAGATAATAATACTCCTCCTACCTACTTCACAAGGCTGTTGTAAGGATGGATGAAATAAAATTTGTGTTATCAAGGTAATCTTTCCTAGATTAAATGTTTAGTCCGCATCTGGCTTGGTTGCTAAGGAAACTCTACCAGGAATATACAACTATTAATATTTCCCTAACCCCTAGTTCAGGTCCAGCACGAGGCCTAGAGTCAGGAAGACTCATTTTCCTGAATTCTAATCCAGCCTCAGACACTTACTAGCTGTATGATCCTGGGAAAGTCATTTAACCCTGTCTGCCTCAGTTTCCTCATCATAAACTGGAGAAGGAAATTGCAAGTCACTCTAGTATCTTTGCTAAGAAAACTCCAAATGGGATTGTGAAGAGTTGGAATGACTGAAAAAAACAACTCAACAAAAGCTTATTTTGTTCTTTAAGTTTTCCCCCATTTAGAATGAATGAATAACTAAATAAGTAGGAAAAATTCACAG
This sequence comes from Sminthopsis crassicaudata, assembly GCF_048593235.1. NCBI lineage: Eukaryota > Metazoa > Chordata > Mammalia > Dasyuromorphia > Dasyuridae > Sminthopsis > Sminthopsis crassicaudata. Next base: position 546,915,159 of record NC_133619.1, read on the forward strand.
CAGTCATGAAAGACCTGGAGGGAGAAGACTAGGTTCAAATCTGAAATCAGCTATTTAATTACTAGTTAACTCATCTAATTTCTCATACCTTAGTATGAGAAATCATACCTCATCTTTAAAATGAACTTAGATTCCCTGACTCCAAGTCAATTGCTCTTTTCATTACAATATTAAGAGCTTAGAATGGGATGAACTCTCCCATAAAACAGAAGCAGAAAGCAGACTGGTTTAAAAGTCAGAATCCTGCAATATTTTGTTTACAAGAAACACATTTAAAGCAGAGTGATACATACAGAGTAATGGTAAAAAAAAAAAAAAAAAAAAAAAGCCGGGGTATCGATCCTGATCTCAATTTAAGCAAAAGCAAAAATAGATCTGATCAAAACAGATAAGGAAAGAAACTATATCTTGCTAAAGAGTACCACAGATAATGAAGTAACATCAATACTAAACATATATGCACCAAGTGGTACAGCATCCACACTCTTAGAGGAGAAGTTAAGAGAGCTGCAAGAAGAAATAGACAGCAAAACTATAATAGTGGGAAATTGAAACCTTGCACTCTCAGAACTAGATAAATCAAAGCACAAAACAAATAAGAAGTTAAGGAGGTAAATAGAATTTTAGAAGATATTAAGAACTTATAAAAACAAGAGTGACTGTGGGAACAACCATATTATAAAGGTCCAGTTTTGTTATCAATAAGTATTTCTTTAGCATTTGTTATTTTCCACATCACAAATTCTACTGGTCACTAGAAATAGAAAGGATAAAACACTCCTTATGTTTGAGGAGTTTACATTCTAACAGGGAGGAAATAATTGCATATGTAAATAAACACAAAATAGTATGGAAAAAATACAAACTGTTCAGTCATTTTTTTCAGTTGTGTCTGACTCCATTTGAATTTTTCTTTTTTTTTCTTTTTTCTTTTTTTTTTTGGCAAAAACATTGGGAGTGATATGCCATTTCCTTCTCCAGTTCATTTTCCAGATGAGGAAACTGAGGCAAATAAGGTTGAGTGGCTTGTACAGGGCCACATAGCTTGTAAGTGACGGAGGCCAGAATTGAAGTCATGAGGATGAGTTTTCTTCATTCCAGGACCACTGCTCTATCCAGTGTGTCACCTAGCGGCCCCTAAATAGTTATTAAATTAAAAAAAGGAGTTAGGGATGGAGAACACTAACAATTAGGGAGATCAGAAAAAGTTTCATAGAGAGATCTAAGTCTTAGCAGGGATTCTATGAGGGTAGATGAGAAGGAAAACCATGTCAGGCATGGGACAGCAGGTAGATAAGCCCAATGATGGAAGATAAGAGTGTTATATGAAAGAAGGCCAGTTTGGCTGAATTTCAAAATATGAGTGAGAATTATGTGTAATGAGACTGTAAAAACAGGTAGGGGGCAGGATGTCCCTATATTTCCAGGCACAGTGACCATCTATTTGACCAACCAAATGACCTCATCTCTAAATTTGTTCCAGTTCCCCATTCTATCAGCTCTATGCCTCAGTGAGCTAGATTATAGTCCTTGCCTGCCATCTAATGGCTGATATAGGGAAGTAGTCATTCAGCCACCGGAGGAATGTTTTAAGTGTTCCCAGCATTCACTTGGAGGAGAAAAAATGGAAAGAAATAAGAAATATGGATTAAGTGACTAGTGAACTCAAGATGGGCCTCCACAGATTAAAAACAAACCCACAGAAAGGCCAAATTTAAGGAAATCAATTCATGATTTGTTTTTTTTTTAATAATGAATTTAATTTTAATTTAATTTTAAATAATGAATAAACGAACCCACTTTTCATTTTAAAAAGGGGGAGGGAGGAATTATGGTCATGTCCATTTTTCTCTCCTGTATCTCTTTAAAATTCCTAATCCTCTCTTTAGGGGGAAAAAAAGTTCTATCTACAACATGATTGTGGTAAATGCTCAGATTCACTATCAATAAAATGTTATTAAGTCCATAAAATCACAGAATCTCAAGGTTGAAGGAGATTCCTTGAACAGGAACTCATTCTTGTTTTGTTGTTTTGTTGTTGTTGTTATTTTTTGAGAGGCAATTGGGGTGGGGTTAAGAAACTTGCAACTAGTAAGTTGTCTGAAGTGGGATTTGAATTCAGGTCCTTTCAATTCAAGGAAGGTACCATCTATATGCCCCAATTTCTTCTAAAAATCCCTCAGTATGAAAGGATCCAGCATCCTCTGGCCAACTTCAGATAATAGAGGATTCATTCCATGAAACAGCCAGGCCACTTTGGGATTTCCTTAAAATTTAACAAACATAATAAGACAAGAACAAAGATAAATACAATGCAAGGTCCCCCAACTCCCATTCACATTGGTTGGGTGTGATGACCAATTCAACCACTAAGGGCCATGATTCTAATGCTCTTTCACAAGCCCTCCCCTGTGTGGTTTCCACTAAAAATTAAGCATATTTAATACATTCCTTAGCAAAAAAAAAATCATTAATATAGAGATGAACAATAACAAACTGAGGGATTAAAAACCCCCAAGTCTCAGAACCAGAGTGCATAAACAGTACTACTCTCCACCACAAGAGGTCACACTCTGAAGCTATCTTTCATCAAGCTACTATTGGGGTCTCCTACTGATCAAATCTCTCTTTCCCAGCTGGATGCACTATCTGCTGTGGTCTAGTATTTCCCAAGACATGGCCAATGTGTGTGTATGTTTAATAGGGAGCGAGGAAGGTTGAAATAACTACCTCCTCAAGGACTTGGCTCCAAATGGAAGCTTCTAAACTGGAATTCTTCCACCATCACATTGGACCACCAACTGACTGAACCACTCAGAGCTAATTTGCTATCTTTATTTAGAGCCCAAGAGGTGTGGCTTGATCTCCTCAACCAATTACAAGATGTTTTCTGGGTGATGTCATCTACCTTTGCTCAATGACCAAAATACTATTATGCAATTAAATTGATTTAAGGACTTATTCCTCCCTATTCTATATTTTTGATTGATTCATTAAATGAGGTGTCTGAGCCTTTTGTGATTAAATGAATTGAGATGGGAATTGAACCTTTCCCTTCCAGAAATATGTGAGCTTTTGTGTGGATTTAGAAAAGAAAAAACAACTGAATGTGACTCAGAAAGCTTTATTAGATTGTGAGAATTTTGAGGGCAGAAACTAGGGTTTGGGGGGTTGTTTGGTTTTTTTGCTTTTGCTCGTCTTTGTATTCCCAGAACTTAGCAAGGTGCTTAGCACAGAGTGAGCACTTGGTAAATGCTTACTGACTTCATGCTTTTTAGCTGGGCCTCAAATGATAACATTTTGTTCATGAAGGAATTTAGACATAGGGAAGGTGAGTGTGGCTTTGATGTTCTGCTCAGAATATTTTTTTAGCCTATAACCAAAACTACAAGTATAATAATAATTCATTTATTCCCTTCAGGCACAGTTGAAGAGAAAATGCCATATGATTCATTTCCCATGATGCTTGGGGACCAGAGAATATTACCCTTTAGGAGAAATTCCCTTGACTTTTGTTATCTAAAGGCTGCCTGTCTGGATACAGAGCAGGGACCTCATGAGATGAAGACTTTAATTGGTGAGGAGTGTGCTGAGAAATGAAACAGAGTCCACAGAGATTAGAAAAGTCAGCCCAATATCAGAGAAATGAAAAACTCCATGTATGATTATACAATGACTTTCCTCAGGTACTCGGTCTTCTCAGTGTATTTCTGAGACTTGTAGAACAAGGAGAGGTGTCCCAAATTAATTGGGGAAGAGACAATTGAAAGTGATTATGCCTTTAAAATTTGCAGAAGAATTTCAGGCAAAGTATGCAAATAGATACAAGATTACAAGATAATAAGAGAAGTCCCAACTCTTAGGTGTCTACTCTGTGATTACCCAAAGCACCCCAGCTGAACTCATTGTGAAAGGGTGTACTTGAATCTAAGACAGCAGGGTGCTTGTAGTTAAGTACCTACTCTGTGTGAGATGGTGGTTCTCTAAGCACATATTTGATATTGATTTTGAAATGATGTAGTCAATCTAGTTAGCGTACACTTAGGGTAATGTGGTGATGTGATGTTCTACAGCTGCGAATGTCCAGTGTGGTATGATAATATGCTGGGGTATTTAAGGGAGTTCCAGTGAGAGAGGATTCTCCTCTTGGCCGCAGGGATCTCAGTCACAGAGAAAACTTCAGGCTCCAGACTCCAGCCATGTGTCTGCTCTCCTGCCTCCTTCACTTCACTCCCCAACTAAGCCCAAAGCCCTCAGAGATGACATCACCAAATGAAATAGTAAAAGAAGTAATAAATAAAGCCCAGGACAGAGTCTTGGAGGTCCCCACAGATAGTGCCCATGATGTGGGATGGAGATCCAGCAAAGGATGTAAAGAAAGCAAACAGGAGAAGAACCAAGAGAGAGAGCAGTGTCATGAAAACTTATAAAGAAGAAAGTTGGGAGAAGAGGGTAATCCACACTGTCAAAGGCTGTAGAGAGACCAAAAAGGATGAGGAATTATAAAAGGCCGTTAGATTTGGCAATTAAGAGATTATTAGTAATTTTGGAGAGAGTGATTTTGGTTGAATGACAGAGCAAGAGCTATGACACCAGCCCGTTATGACCACACACTGAACCTCAAAGGACTTAGAAACAACCCATATGTTGGCTCCCCTAATCACATAGCATTTGGTAGCAGAACCAGGATATGTACCTAAGTCTTTCACCTCCAAATCCAGAATATGTTCTCTCCACTGCACCAAGAGAAGGAAAAGAGAAGGTTAGCAGAGGAGATGAGGGTGGGAGGAAAAGAAGGGATATTTTATACTCATTCAGGAGGTGAGAAGGAAGTGAAGGGGCAGATTTAAAGATTAGAAAACAGATGACATTTGAATTGTTTATACTTCCCCAAATGCTCTCTCATACCTTATGTGATATGCTCTTAGAAAAATCCCTATCATCTTATTTAGAATAGATATTCTTATATGCACTGGGGAGGAGAAAGGATGAAAAGTGTGGAGAACTTAAGTCATCAATCTGAGATAGCATGAGAAACTAGTGGCCATACTAGAGCTCCAACTCCTGATCTGATGCTTTTTCTACCCCTCTCCATGCCTAAAGCTATGCTCCCTAATATTTCTCCAATCTCAAACTGGGAAGCTATTCCAGTTCACCAGAGTCGGTCCAGCTGTAGAGCCCTAATGGATGCATCCCTCTCACCTCTACCCCTCCCAGTCAGGAAGATCGATCAGTTCTTAGAAAAACCTTTTTCTTCTCCCTCCTCCCCCATCCCATAGGTCTTCTAGGGAGCTATGTCAGGATGAAGCTGATACTAAATAATGCAAATACTGTGCCTCCTTCTAAGTAATGGCCTCCTTTCTTCTGATGATACAAATTATGCTCATGACTCACCAATCTCTAGAGGGTTCTCAGCCTTTTTGCCAGAGGCAACCTAGTGTGGAAAGAACACTGCGTTTGGGGGCTAGCCAATCTAGTCTTCTGTTATTTGTGGATAGTTATTTGTCCTTCATTTTCAAAGAGGCCCAATGATGTCTTCATCATTCATTCTCTCTTCCAGAGTTATTGAAGTCCAGTGGCATGACAAAAGTCAAGGTAACTGGCGATGGCCTGGACTGCAATAGATGATTTTGACTTCTTTGCTGTCTGACCAAGCCATAAGTACTCCATAGCACCTGCTTCTGCCATCTTCATGGCCATTGGAACAAATTGTTCTCTTCATCCTGTTCTGCCAAGGTAAGTTTTCAAATGCTTGGGGTAGATACCCCCCCTAATTCACTAACCAGGTTTGAGGTTTGCAACCTAGAACGAGCCATTTATTATCTCTTGGCCTCAGTTGTGCCATCTGTAAATAGGGTTACAACATTTGCATTACCCTTCCTCTAAGGGCTGTTGTGGGTGGTGCATTTTATAAATCTTCAGGCAAATAGAACTATCAATTGTTATTGTTAGGTGTTTTCAGATGATTTTCTTTCTACCCCTTTGCCAAAAGATAAAATATTATCTTGGTGTAACTCATGATACCTCAGAGACATGGAGAACTGCAGACTAAGTACAATATCTTGGTTAGTGAACCACTGGAATTCTTAATAATGTGTTAAAAAAAATTAAAGGGTGTGTGTGTGTGTGTGTGTGTGTGTGTGTGTGTGTGTGTGTGTGTGTGATTTAAAGGTCAGGGACAACTGTAATTTTTTTTTGTCCCCAAGACTTCCTGACATAATGGATGAAGAACTGGCCTCAGAGTCAAGAAGATCTAGATTAAAGTTCTGCCTCAAACACAAATTGGCCGTGTGATACCTAGACAAATACACTAAGCTCTTATAATTGCAGAGATGTTGCAGATTTATATAGATAAAGAAAAGTTCTTATCAGTTGCTCCTTGAACCAATGAAAATGAAAATTTAGTTCCCATCCCATCATCATGACCTAGCACTGATAAATTCAAATTGAATTTCCCAAAACTTCACCAGCTATTATATAATGAGGCACTGACCAGTTCGTGCTGCCAGAGCATGCTTCTTTCTGGAACTGTTTAATGATGTATTTAATAATGACCCCTACCTCTTATTCAGAGAATGCCCAGATAGTCTTTTTTGCAATTTTTCAAATTTTCAAATTTATTAAGAACTTAATGAGCAAACACAAATATTTAAAAATAAAAGAAGACACTCAACTAGTTAGAGTACTGGACTTGGAATCAGAAAGACTCATGTCCATGATTTCAAATCCAGCCTCAGTGTGTATGATCACAATCAAGCTACTTCATTCTGTTTGCCTCAGTTTCCTCATCTGTAAAGTGAACAGGAGAAGGAAACGGAAAAACCACTTTAGTTTCTTTGACAAGGAAACCCCAAAGGGAGTTGATGCTGAGATATTCTAAGACCTTCTTGTCCACTTCCTACATGGTGAAGAAAAGTCTTTTAATTAGATAGTAAACTGAAAATATGCATGCTACCCATGAGATGAAAGACTGACCATCTGAATTCCATAGGACTATTAAGTATGAGGCCTCCAAGAGAATCTTATATCTGGTTGGGGTTACCTCCTATTTGTGTCTTGTTTCCTTTGATACAGAGCTCATAAGATCTCAAAAGGTTGAAAAAGCCATCAGAATATTGAGCATCTGAGTCCAGAAAGAAGGCAGTCCTGAATAATGACTTGCTTGAACAATTCCAGCATCCAAGACACACTATGTCTTGCAGAAGTAAAGGCTGATGCTATCTCCCCAAGTAAATTTGGTGGTCAAAATATTTATAGCAACTATTTAAGCCTTGATTGAGATCACCTTCCTCAACCTCTTCTCTCCAAACTCTTCCCAATGCCTTCCTTTATGGAGGGTAAGAACAGGATTGTCAACTCACTCATTTTTTCATCAGTTTCCCTGCCTGGTTTCAATTCCAGAGAACAAGATGTTTCATTTCCATTACTCCTGGTGTCAGCCCCCCACTGCATACCTCTCTTCTGCTTCCTATTATGTATTATCTCTTTTTTTAGATTGGAAGTTCCTTGAGAGCAAGATCTATCTTTTTATTCATTGTATCCCAGCATGCAGCACAGTGCCCAGGCAGATAGTAAGCACTTATGAAATGTTTATTGGATTGTATTAGATGGAATTTTATTATCCCCAGGAATTGGTGGAGTGGAAATAAGACCCTACTGAGGAGAAATATTTTACGTTTGCTCTTATTATTTTAAACTTATTGATGCTAATTGGTTGATAATAACTTTCTCTTTGCTACTGAAGAAAAATAAGCCAGTTAAACTGATAATGGAATGCTAAACAATGTCATCAATATATTCAAGAGACATTAACTGGATTTGGTGCAGCTCTGCCTCACTTAAATCCAATTTGATCAAAAGTGAAGATCATCATTGTGATGCAATTGGTCCTCATTGGAAAGGAAGGAAGAACAAAAAACAATTGGATCTGACCAAAAAAAAATATTGGGATGTTATCATCAGCAATGGATACTAGTGGGAGTGGAGGAGAATCAGAAATGAAACATACCAGAATACAGACTTGAGCCTCTAACATGAGGAGAAATCCATTGTCCCTCAAGGTAGACCTAGAACCCAGAAAGGAAGATATACCAAATTCTAGGGATTAAATCTGTAATGTAGAATCTGCCTATTGGCAGGAAGGATAGAGCACTGGGCCTAGAGTCGGGAAGACCTGAATTCAAATCTAGCCTCAGACATTTACTAGCTGTGTAACTGGGCAAATCATGTAACCTGTTTGTCTCAGTTTCCTTGTCTGTAAAACAGGGATGATAATAGCACCTACCTTCCAGGTTTTTGTGAAGATCAAAAAAGATAATATTTGGAATGTTTTAAAGTACTTAGTACAGTCCCTGCCATATAGTAGGTGCCATGTAAAATTTATTCCCTTTCTTTTTCCCCTGTTGTCCATGTGGATTAGAAGATTAAATCCAGAATCTCACTACAACTAAAAGCAGAAATGGGGGTATGATAACAAATGTTTAACAATTAGGTGAAGAAGGGAGGATGTATACACACACACACTTTTAAGTTTATTCTGTATTATTAATACTTTCTTAAATCTAGACAATCAATATAACAATAAACCAAATCTTGATTTGTAACTATTGTCAATTTCTTAGATATAAATGCACTGAAAATTTAACAGTGAGGAACTGGTTAGAGCTCTGATTATGCCTCTGATCAAGATATAAATGTTCATGATCCACTAATAAAAATATCTAGAACTACCAGAGGGCATGGAGAAAGGTATGAAGTCCAGGAAGTCTATCTTCCTCCTTTGTCAAAAAAATAAAATAAAATAAAATAAAACCCTCCAATGCTATAAGCTTTTTCTAAGGGAAGACACTGGTAGGTAAAAGCCTTATCTAGCTTCATTTTAAAAGAAGATTCCAAAGAAGCAAATTTTTATCGCAATATTTTCATTGGGATAAAAGTGGCCAGGCCCCTATGGCAGAAAATGTTTCTCTTTATAATATTGCTCCAGACCTTACCTTAGAAAACAGAAAAACAATAGGTAGATAGGGAAAAAACAAGAAAGAAGGCCAAAATATGTCTGGGAAGAATGTCTTTGCAAACTCTAAAACCCTATAAAATGTTAGTTGTAGTTGTGGCTGTTGCATTTATTATACTTAATAGTCTGGCACTTCCGTCCATTGTGTGGGTTTAGTTTTATTTCTTTGTCTTAAATTCCCAGTAAAAGTTTTCAACTCCTGATTGGGTCTTGGTTGAATTAAATGTAAAAGCATTTTGGGGACCTTGTCTGGGATAAAAATTGGCATAGAAATCAAGGCAAGCTAGACCTGATGACAAAGGAGGAGAGAAAAAGAAACAGAGAGAGAGATATAAATTAAGGTGGAGAAAAAAGACAATTGGTAGAAGTTAGAAGGATTAATGCTCAAAGTCTTCCCCTAGCTTTGCATTTCAAAAGAGGATACTAAGAAGCAACTCTTCAGTCCAAAAGAATGACCTACTGGAGTTTAAGCCCTTTGGTTAGCCCTCTACAGCAAAGAGAAGTTTGTTTGTTTATTTCTTTTGGGAGAGAGTGGAGTTAGAAGGAAAATTATGTGTTGAGATCATTCAAAAAAATCAGAATCCCTCTCTAAATATTAATCCTGACTATGGCAAAAATGGGGCAAAGTGAAATATAGAGCAAAAATGAGATATAGAGTGTCTGACCCTCACAAAATGAAGACATTGAGGAATTTCCTCAATGGCACATAAGCAGGTACTGTTATGGCAACCAGGTAAAAACTGGGCTATAACTGCCTTGAAGGACTAACAATAGGCTCGAAAAATTAAGAGAAGAGGTTGGACTTAAATTTAGTGGGACCAAAACTATATAGAAATTGTGCTAAATCTTATCCTTCTCTCCCCAAAGACTGAGGTGATTTATAGGATAATGTGCACCTAAAATGCTCAAGACAATGTTTGTATATTTATTCTTGCTATAACTTTGAAGTCAATATCCCTTTACAAAAGCTAATTATTGTTAAACTGGATAAATGGAATTAGGACTCTGGTCACTAATGATTATAATAAAGGGAAATAACTGGTCAGGCTCAAGCTGATAACATTAGAAAAGAGACATATCATCCTCCCAGGATACCTATAGAATCCTAAGGAGTGAGAATTAGATGACCTGGCTCAAGGAGAGAGAACACTGATTATACATCCTACACAAATGTGCACAAAGTATTTAGATACAGGGAAGTTTGGGGAGGAAGGCACCAACAGCCAGAAAGAACAAAAAAGATTTTATGGGACTCTATGAAGCAAAGGAAAAGAGCGAATTCATTCCATACAGGGAAAGAAATGGAGCAAAGACAAATACGAGATAGAATGGGTGCGTGCCTGTGTATGTGTCCACGTGTGTGTATGTGTATATGTGTGCTCATGTGCATATGCATGTGTTTATACATGTAGTTATGTGTATAATAGAAACAAGGCCAATTTGACTGGATCACAGATTGCAGGAGGGATCCAGAATTAAACAATGACGACAGTCAAAGGGTTATTGAATACTCAAAAGTCTTGAACATGTATAATATGAATACTTTCTTCAAAAATTGAAGGTACTAGACATAAGTGCCAAAAAATGCACTGACTACATTTTAACGGAAAAGAAAAAATAGTTACCAATGTGAGAGTCATTTCTGAATCAGCAGTCTGTGTAAACTCTGACCTCAGTTTGAGCAAGAGTTACCATCAATAATAGCAAGCTAAAAGGGGGGGGGGGGGAGGGAAGAACAAGAGATGACATCATGCACAACTACAATTTTTCCAATCTAGTCTTTGGTTGAAAAATTGGGAATGATTTAAAGTAAAGGTATTGACTTTGATATTTTTTTTTTTTTTTTGGTGAGGCAATTGGGATTAATTGACTTACCCAGGGTCATAGAGCTAGGAAGTGTTAAGTGTCTGAGTCATATTTGAACTCAGGTTTTCCTGACTTCAAGGCCAGTTCTCTATCCACTATACTAGCTAACTGCCCCTAATCATTGACATTTAACAGAAATCTATCTGAGATTAAATAACAACCACATTGAGAATGGAAAAAAAAAAAAAAGAGAGAGTAATCAGAAACCACTTAGCCAACAAATATGGCAGCCAAGGGAAACTCTGGTTTAGAAAATAAGCTCATTTGAAAAACATTAAGGCAGAGATTGGAGGAAGATTGCAAGCAGTATCACATTACTAAATAGCAAAAGCCATGGAGAGGAAAATGAACCTTCAGAAAGCTTGTAATGAGACCCAGTAGTTCAGTTCACACAAATTATAAAGGTATGAAACTAGGAGGATACAAGTAGACACAAAATGTATTTGTATAAGTTAGCTATACTTATCTACAATGACAAATAGTGACAGCTACCACCACACTTCAACACACAATACGTTATGTGAGAAAATAGAAATGGCACTCAGCTCATCTTCATAACAAGAAGATTCTTGTGATAATGCTGTATGGCCAGTTCAGGCTTCATCATTGCCACTCACTGGACTAGCCTATTAATTTCCCTGTTTCCAATGTCTCTCCTATACAACCTTCATCCAATTGCCAAATCAATATTCCTAAAGTATAAATATAACATTGTTATCCCTGTGCTCAAGAAATTATAGTGATTCCCTATTATTTCCAGGGAAAATAATGCAAAAAAAAATTCTTTGGCTTAAATGCCAGCAACAATTTGGCTTCAAACTGTCTTTCTAGGAGGATTGATCGCATATTGCATTTACATTCCATATAAATAACATTTCACTTTCTAGCTCTGAGTATTCCATAAGTATGGAATTCCCTCCCTTATTTTAGAAGCCCCAGTTCCCTTAAAGGCTTAATTCAAATGCTATTCTCTTCACTACCTTTCCAGGTCTCCCCTATTGTTTATGAATCCCTTCCTCCTTTCAAAAAAAAAAACCAAAACAAAAAACAACAACAACAAAAAAAAAAAAACCTTTGTATTATATATATATATATATATATATATATATATATATATATATATACATAGAATGTAAGTTCCTTGAGGTCAAGGACCATATTATTTTTGTTTTTGTATTTCAGGTACTTGACACAAAGTAGGTGTTTAATAAATGCTTTTTTTTTTTTTCCCCTGAGGCTGGGGTTAAGTGACTTGCCCAGTGTCACACAGCTAAGAAGTGTTAAGTGTCTGAGACCAGATTTGAACTCGGGTCCTCCTGAATTCAAGGCTGGTGCTCTATCCACTGCGCCACCTAGCTGCTCCCTAATAAATGCTTCTTGTTGAACTGGATGGACCATCACAATCTCAGAAGAATCACAACTGAAGATGACCTAAAGAGCAATGGTAAAACATATAGTGGAAGCATATAGGCTATACCATATTGCCAGCCATGACTTGCATGTAACAATTGGCATAAAAGACATAATCAAGGGTGTGTATAACTGAAAAAGGAAGTAAGCCAAACACCGTGTGGTGGGTACGGCTCTAGTGGCCAGGTAATAATAAAAGTCCCAGAGGAAGGGTTCCAGCATATTGGGCACATATTCTAGGAAAAACTATGAAACGATATGAACAAAAAAAAAAATCACACAGAATAAGAAATAATGGATTGAAAGAATTCTCTCTTATATGTATATATGTATATGTATATGTGTGTGTGTGTGTGTGTGTACATATCCCTGTTGCAGAGACTTCTACTTCTCCCTTACAAAGAAAGGGATATCACAAAACACACTGTTCAACATAAACACATTTATTGTGCTTATCAGTGTTCAAGTGGTGAAAAGGAAGTGACAGCAGCTGGTCTCCAAGCTCTCAGACTCACAGAACCATAGATTCTGAGCTTCAATCTATACCAGTCCTTTCATTTTAGAATTGAGTAAACTGAAGCCAAGTGACTTTCCCAATCCCGTAAATTAAGCTCATTTGAGCCCAGGTCCTTGGATGTAAGGACAAACTGGACTTCTTGAATGTCATCACTCCCACTCCAGATATATACTCATCCACCCAGCCTCAGGTGGACTCAAACAATAGTGAGTCTATAAACAGGTACTGGCCTGCATTGGGCTCCCACTTTAACATACCAAAATGCACAATTTCCACATGATACCACAGACAAAACCTGGATCTTTATTGCTTAGATAACTCAAAAATTACAAAACCTTGTTGTCACCACGCAGCTGTCACAATACATCCGACAATCAGAACAAGCTAAGTTGAGTAATTCCTAAGAAGGATGAATATCCCTGATCAAAACTTCTTTGGTCTACCCAGACCTAGATGCGCAATACTGTGCTAGATATTGTTCTGGGAAATACATGTGGAAGCTGTCCTTCCATATCCCTTATTTTTTCTTACTGTTGACAGTGAGGTATTACTTCCTGGGATCTGATATTATTTCTATTCAAAGTGGAGCTCTTTCTTTATAGTTAGTATACAATAGCCATTTAGGGAGGACAAAACATCAAGAGTTTGGCTAGTTAGAATGATGCATGATCTTAACACTGATACTCTTACTGACTCAGTCATGAGTGACCACATATCAACCACAGTTCTTTCTTTGAAAGCTCTTCATGCCCTATGTGAACCAAGAAAAAGGTTTCATCCAAAAGAAGCCAACCTGTAAGAGGGAAAATAGTTGGACATATATACTTTCTTACAGAGTAGCTACTAAAGAATGGTCACTGACTAGTCACATTAGAGATAGAAAGGAAGAAAGAAAAGAGGGAGGGAGGGAAAGAGGGAAGAAGGAAGGAAGGAAGGAAGGAAGGAAGGAAGGAAGGAAGGAAGGAAGGAAGGAAGGAAGGAAGGAAGGAAGGAAGGAAGGAAGGAAGGAAGGAAGGAAGGAAGGAAGGAAGGAAGGAAGAAAGGGAGGGAGGAAGGAAGGAAGGAAGGAAGGAAGGAGAGAGAGAGAGAGAAAGGGAAGGAGGGAGGAAGGAAGGAAGGAAGGAAGGAAGGAAGGAAGGAAGGAAGGAAGGAAGGAAGGAAGGAAGGAAGGAAGGAAGAAAGGAAGGAAGGAAGGAAGGAAGGAAGGAAGGAAGGAAGGAAGGAAGGAAGGAAGGAAGGAAGGAAGGAAGGAAGGAAGGAAGGAAGGAAGGAAGGAAGGAAGGAAGGGAGAGAGAGAGAAAGGGAGGGAGGGAGGAAGGAAGCCTCCTCTCTCAACTCCCCCTATTTCAAAGCAGGTATAGACATTTTATGATTATTCATTGTCCTCTTACTTCCTGATAAGGAAAAAGTGCATTACAAAGATACTGACTGACTAAATAAAAATAACAGTGGTTAAGTGACTTGCGTAGGTTCACACAGCTAGTAAGTGTCTGATACAGGATTAGAACTCCAAAACTAGAGGCAGCTAGATGGCACAGTGAATAAGGCACTAGGCTTGCAGTCAGGAAACTCTGATTTCAAATCTAGCCTCAAATACATACTAGCTGTATAACTCTAGACTGACTCTTCCACTTACCCTGAGGGGTTGAATTTCTTCTACTGTCATTGGCTCAACTTTACCACTGACATTTTGGTATGTCCTTTCTAACATCAATCACCACTTAGAGTTAGGATATCCCTCATATAACAAGCAAGTCCTTTGTTTGCCTTAATTTCCTCCGCTCTAAAATGGGGAATAATAATTGTACCTGCTTCCCAGAGTTGTTGTGAGGATCAAATGAGACAATGATTGTAAAGCACTTAACACAGTACCTAGCACATAATATAAATATTAGCTATCATTATTAGTAGTAGTAATATATTACACCAATTGACTCCACTTTCAAACAACCTTTCAAAAGCCTAGGATGTCATTTTTCATCTGCTGTGCTACAGTTCTATTCATTTAAGTTTTCTAGGTAACTGTAGAATCAGGGCTGAAGTCTTGAAGAAGTACCAAACCCTTGCTGCTGCTAGAGAAAATATGGTGTTTCTTTTTCCAGAGTACATTGGATGGAAAGAATTACCAAGCACCTAGGGCACAGCTGGGGAAAAACAAGTATTCTTTGCACAGGATATAAGATCGTAAATCTAGACTCAAAAAGAATTTCTTAATTCCTTTAACTGCCAACCACTTGCCACACGTAAAGTAGGAGGGCCAGCCTAACAAAAGTGTGGCAGTAGGCTGCATACATCAAGGGTCAAACCACTCCTGCTACCACTGCCTTGACCACCATTTTCTCTTGGATCCCAATGAATACAGCCCTTAGATGTACTCAAGAGTCTTGGGAATAGCAGTGTCTTCTAGACCACCAGACTTGCTTCTAGTTCAGTCCCTATTATCATCTTTGAGGAGAAATCACTGTGGAGAGGGAGCTAACTTTACTCATCACCACCAACAATGACTTCTGATTAATTGCCACCAATATGTATAAGCATAAAAACTCTTCAAATGGCAGCACCCCCAGACCACTGGTCCTGATTTATGCCCTCATGGTCATATCTGAGTAATCAACTCCTGTAGAGAAGGATGCAGACATCCACACCAACCTCCAGTCCACTGACACTCACTAGGCGGGCAAGCCAGACTAGCTGATGCATCAAGGACCTAAGATAGAGATGAGAGGTAGCATGTACCAGGTAAGTCAAACTATAATCACCACCTTGACTCCTATTCAGATTGAGATGGGTGCAACCCAAGACTCTGAACCCCAAGACCTTTGGGAATAGTGAAATTAAATAATGACATTAAAGAAGAAACATTGAAGTCTGTTTGATGCATCACCCTAACCAAAGACTTTCCATTTGACTAGTACCATGTGTATTGTCTCAGTCATCATCTTTGAGAAAAGAAAATGTTTTACCTTTCTAGTTGTATCTTCAGTGATTAGCATCATGTTTTGCATGTTCTTAAGTTTAATGCTTTATTTAGTGATTCATCTAGTCCAGTCCCTTCATTTTGCAGGGAAACTGAGGAACAGGAAGGTAATATGCAGACAGGTTACAGAAGTAGGAAATGGCAGAACCAGGATTTGATTCAAGATCCTGGACTCCATGTCCCCTCCAATCAAATCTAGTGTTCTTACTACTGGACCACATGGTTGCCTAGTTCATGTTGTTGAAGGTTGGATGGCCTGCCTGCAACACTGCCAAATCAGGTAAAGACAAGTAGTACCTCTCCATAGACTGTCCTCTCCCACCCACACTGTCTCCACTCCCCCAGATCATCGTGGAGATCTCAAAGTATAATCAATATATTCAAGTTCCCATTTCCTGCATGAAAACTAAACCAAAGTGATCTCTTCCTCCAATGAACTCCTAAAATGTTTGTCTGTATCCCAGACTATGGAGAGAAAAGTTGTGAGATTATAAAACAGGCTTTTCAAACAGATTATAAAAAAGGTGCCCTTTCTCTCTTCATTTCAGCAATTTTTACAACAGTAGTGGCCTTCCCCTCCTATTGTCTCCCAACCTCCACTCTCATGTGCCAATGCCTTCTAGCTCTCTTTCCATTTCTTCAAAACCAAAGCATGACTTCTTTTTTTTAGTTTTATTTTTTATGTTTTTTTCTTTTTTGTAATTAAAGCTTTTTTATTTTTATAACATATGCATAGTTTTCAACATTAACTTTTGCAAAACCTTGTGTTCCAAATTTTTTTCTTTCTCCCTTCTTATCTCCTCTTCTAAATGGCAAGTAATCCAATATATGTTAAACATGTGCAATTCTTCTATACATATTTCCACAAATTTCATGCGGCCCAAGAAAAATCAGATCAAAAAGGGAAAAATTACAAAATGCAAGCAGCTGTCAACAACAAAAAAGTGAAAATAACATGTTGTGATCCACACTCAGTCCCCACAGTTCTTTCTCTGGATGCAGATGGCTCTCTTCATCACAAGTCTATTGAAAATGGCCTGAATCATCTCTAGGTTGAAGAGAACCACGTCCATCAGAATTGATCATCATATAACCCTATTGTTGCTGTATACAATGTTCTCTTGGTTCTATTCATTTCACTTAGCATCAATTCATGTAAGTTCCTCCAGGCCTCTCTGAAATCATCCTGCTGATCATTTCTGTAGAAAATAATATTCTATAACATTCACATACCATAACTTATTCAGCCATTCTCTAACTAATAAGCATTCACTGAGTTTCCAGTTTCTTGCCACTACAAAAGAGGCTGTTACAAATATTTTTGCATGTGTGGGTTCCTTTCCTTCCTTTATGATCTCTTTGGGACACAGACTCAGTAAAGACTAGATCAAAAAGTATGTACAGTTTAATAGCCCTTTGGGCATAGTTTCAAATTGCTCTCCAGAATGGTTGGATCAGTTCACAACTCCATCAGCAATGTCCCAGTAAAACATGACTTCTTCAAAGAATTAGAGAAAGGGTCAGCTAGGTGGTGCAGTGGATAAAGTACTAGCCCTAAAGTCAGGAAGACCTAAGTTCAAATCTGTCCTCAGACACTTAACACTTCCTAGCTGTGTGACCCAAGGGCAAGTCACTTAATCCCAATGCCTCAGGAAAAAAAAAAAAAAAGAATCAGAGAAAGCTACTTGTTAGTCATTCATCTTTATTTTGAGCCAAAACCTTCCCAAGGAGGGCACAAGGAGATAGCAAAGAACCTAGTAAGACCATCTAAATCATGATACATTTCTCTTCACTCTTCTACAATCCTTTCCCTACTCCACCACCATCATCAAAAACCAAATCACAGAACTGTCAAGTCCGAAATTAAATGACCAAAAATTCACAAAGGATATACAACCACTGTTAATTCTAAAAATGCCAAAGAGCTCACATAGATTGTCACAGCCACAGTTAACTCTAAGAAATGAAATACAACCAAAGAGCTAAAAGGGATCATGAGCAAAAAGCTTTCTTTATTTCACAGGAGGAGGGAAACCTCACTAAAAGGAGACCAGTTTAGTGAAGCTAAAGCTCAATATATATAGCAATGACTGTGCAATGAGTTCTAACCCTGACAATGAGTGGTAACAATAACAATGAGACAAGTTTGATTCCTAACAGGACTTCATGACTGGAACATGGGTCCTGGTATTTGTTGGAATTCAGAGACCATCAAGGGCGGGTGTGGAACAATGCTGGATTTTGGCATGGCTGAGTTCATCCAAAGAGTAAACACAAAGGATTGTTATTAAGCCAAACTCAGGGCAGACCTTACTTGCTGGGCCTTAACTCTGGAAAAAACTACACAACCATTGCTATATATATTGAGATTTAGCTTCACTAAACAGGTCTCCTTTTAGTGGAGGTTTCCCTCCTCCAGTGAAATAAAGAAAAGCCAAAATTATATGTATGCCAAAGAATCATTTAGAAATAAATTTCCTTCAATCCATTCTCCAACTGATAAAAGGTCAAAGGATATGAACAGACAATTTTCAGATGAAGAAATTGAAACTATTTCTAGTCCTATGAAAAGGTGTTCCAAATCATTATTGATCAGAGAAATGCAAATTAAGACAACTCAAAATTGCACATGTTTGACTTATATTAGATTACTTGCTGTTTAGGGAAGGGGTTGGGGGAAAGGAAAGAGAAAAATATAGAACAAAAGATTTTGCAAAAGTGAATGCTGAAAATTATATTTGTATATATTTCAAAAATAAAAGCTATCATAAAAAATTTCTTTGTGATTTTTTATTATCAGAAAATGTTTTATTTATTACATCTATTTTACATACCTACATACTTAAATTAAGGTCACAAAAAATTTCTCAGGTAAAAAGGGGTCACAAGTAGAAAAAGTTTAAGCTATAATATGTAAATATAAATATATATACATATATATAAATATGGAATTACACTGGAAACCAATTGTATTAATATGTGTACATACATGTACATATATTAATACATGTATTTTAATATGATTTGCTTCCAATGTAAGTCTATGGGTTTTGTTTTGGTTTTTGCATTTTAAAATGTTATTCTGAAAAGGGGTCCATAGGCTTCACTGAAGATAGTCCAAGAGATCTAAGAGAGAGAGAGAGAGAGAGAGAGAGAGAGAGAGAGAGAGAGAGAGAGAGAGAGAAAAGATTAAGAATAAATGCACTTCAGCATTCCTGATAAGTAACCATGTGGCCTCTACTTGAAAAACTTTTACTAATGAGAAAGAACATATTGCCTTCTTAAGGATACCTTTCCATTTTGGGGCCACTCTACTGATAAGGAAATTGATTTTGGTTTTGGTAGCCCTTAAAATACTACATAAATGTGAGCTATCTCACATATAGAATTCTAGATCTTGTCGTCCTGAGGTGAAAATCAAGTAACAGATGTGGCTACAGTGGGAGCTGTGGCCACAAGCCAGACCACAGGTGGCCCAGGTCATCATGTAATTTTCTCACTGGAAGCAGGATTGGGATTCAGCAGCCTCCTGGATATCTGAGCAGCCCTTTGAAGACCACACTGCTCACCTCCTGATGTGAGCAAGGGACTAGAAAAGGTGCCCTGAAAATTGTCTGCTTACCCAAACCTGGCTTAATTATTGCTGCAGGCAGGAATCCTATCTTGCAGTCAAAACACAAACACATACACACTATGCAAAAGCTTTTGCAAAGATGCATTCACGGGTAAGACATGGAAAGTGTGCACATTTACAAACAACACAAAATTCAGTAGATGTGAAAGGCAAATAGCCCTAATTGTGAGAGAAAATATTGCATCCAAATAATAACCCTGCGTGAAACATGGCTGGCAAATGACTGAATCTACTGAAGTTAGAGCTAGATACACATTTTTCTGAAATAACCACAGCAAATGGGAACCTACTGACAATGTCTGCTTCTGCTCCCCATCTCTCCTAAGGGCTCTCAGCCTTCCTGAGAAGTCAGGGGGTGGTGACAACCAGTGTTGTGATTGAGGCAGAGTGATACCAGGTGGCAAACTATGTACAATAGCAAGTTGTTTATGTGGTCCTACATTCTCAGTGTTGTTTTTGTTACATTATAAAAAGGGGAAAGCCCTTGAAATAAACAAACTCCATTTTTCCACCATCCTGGGGAGTCCCGCCTCATCACTTCTCCACTAGGAAGGTATATTTTAATCACCCCGGTGTGGGGGCTCTAGAAAGCACAGTACCTTGTGTCACCCCAACTTGGGGGCTCTAGAAAGCAGGACACAACAGTCTTCCACTTACCCAAACACAACAAAAATTCATGGATAGATGCAGCATTTAGTAGACTATGTGATTATAAGGAAAAGAGACAAGCAAGATGGGAGAGCAACAAAAATGTGTGGAGCAGAGGGCTGGATAGATCATAAATTTATCCTATCCAAGCTAAATATTCACATTCAACAAAAGAAGCAGCCCCGAGGTAAAACGACTATCAGAAGAATTAATGTCAACAGTGCTTCTCTGAGATGGAACAGTTTGTTGCCAACTTGGAGTGAAAGTTAAGCTAAAACACACAGTGGAGCAGAAAAAGAGTGAGCAGGTTTGGTTAACAGCACTGCATTTGCTCATCTGAATCAGAACATTTGTAAGCATTAAGATTGGCAAAAATGATGGAGAAATTCAGAAGTTGCTAATTGAAAAATGAGAACTTCATAGGGTTTACTAGGAGGATAATTCATTTCTAAGAAGGCAGTATTTAATTCCATCAAAACTAAAGTTCAAACAAAAATTAGAGAGATGGAAATTTCTTGGCTCAGGAAAAAGGCAGATGAAATTCAGTTTTATGCTGATAGTAACATTCCAAATCACTTGTATGATGCACTGAAAGCTACTTATTAGCCAAAGACCTATGGTAGATCTCAGCTGCATAGTGCAGATGAAGCCACATTGATTAGTGATAAGGACATGATCCAGTAGAGATAGGCTGAGCATTTCCGTTGTGTTGTCAACAAGACATCATCAATCAATGCTGAAGGCATTGACTGTTTACCTCAGGCTGAAGTCAGTCCCACTCTAGACAAATTTCTAACTGAAGAAGTCTTGAATGACATTACGCTTCTCTCCTGGGACAAAGCACCTATTGCAGCTGAGATTGAAATTTTCCAGATTATATGACAAGAGGAGGTTATGCCCCAGGAGTTCAAGGATGCCTCCTTTGACCATTTCTATAAAGGTAAAGGAAATAGATTGTCACAGAGGATGGAGGGAGGGGTGTGGAGTGTCTCTCAGTCATTGCTGATCCTTCACCTGGAACATGACTATCTATCTGAGAGCCAGTGTGGCTTCAGAAAAGGCCAGGAAGCAGCTAATATGGCATTTTCTTCCCAACAACTCCAAAAGTAATGCCAGGAGCAAAACAGAAGTCTGAACATAACATCAGTATATCTGACCAAGGCCTTTTCTACTATAGGGCTTTGGGAAAATTTTATCAAAATTTGGTTTTCCAGAGAAATCATCAATACCATACATCAATTTCACAATGGCATGCTTACCCAGGTTCTGGAGAATGGATGATGCTCTCATTCCTCCCAGTCATCAATGGAGTGAAACAAGGTTGCCTGCTTACTCCCGTGCTTTTTGGCATTTTGTTTTCAGCCATGTTGGTAAACACCTTCCATGAGGTTGAACAGGACATCAAGATCATCTGCAGCACTGACAATAAATTCTTCAACTGGAAAAGGCTACAAGCCAAGACTAAAGTAGAAGGAAAGTTGGTGCGTGATTTTTTGTTTGCAGATGATTGTGCACTGTTAGGATTACCAGGTGAGAACTCTGTCTGCACTGTGACAAGGTGAGAACTCGGGTTGTCTGGACAGTGACAAGGTGAGAATTCAGGTTGACTTGACAGTTCTCTGGCTCAGACCTTTGGTTCGGGCCTTTAAAGGGAGTTTACACCTTAGGAATTCTAGGAGGAGCAAGCTCATTGGTTGAAGTAATGTTTCCCAGAAGCCCTTGCATTATCCCACGCTCATTCTCTGGGAGGATAAAAGAAGGGCAGCATTGGGTCTGAGAGAATGGACTCTGGGATAAAGTCTTGACGCCAGGCAGGCTGAAAGGAGACCAGTCTGATTTGAGAAAGGACAAGAGCTGGAGGAGATTCAGAGCTCCCAAGAAACCTGCACACAGAGGAAAAGATTTTACAGATCAATCCCAGAGAAGGATTATAATTGAGCAGACGACCGGACCCTCACAATTAAAGAACATTACATATTGGTGTCCACAACGTGGGGCAAGGACTTTTGCTTATCCTGACAAGGACTTATTCTGAGCCCTTCAGAGGAGCTAGACCAGACGATTGCAGTGCACTAAATGATGCCTCTGAAGTGTTTCTCTGCTGCTTGTGCTAATTTTGGTCTAAACATTAGCACTAAGAAAACACAGGCACTCCATCAACCAGCTCTATACCATCTGTATGTGGAATCATTGGTTACAGCAAAAGGAAGAGTTTTAAATGCTATGGATTAGTTTACTTACCTCAGCAATATGGGAATGTACACCTAGATGATGAGGTTGACACACTCATTGCCAGACCTAGCTCTGTATTTGAGAGCCTTTGAAGGAAAGTGTAGGAAAAAAAGAGGCATTAGATTGACTTTCAAACTGTCTTAAGAACTTTGGGATTAATTGTGTGATGTGGGAGAAACTGGTAAAGAACTGCCCAGCATGGCATACATTTATCAGAGAAAGTGCTATGCATTAGGAGCAAGGCAGAATTGCAACTCAAAAGAAATGTAAGATACACAAATTTAGAGAATCCACCACAAATATTCATATGGATCATTTGTGCCCTATCAATGGCAGAGCATTCCAATTTCATATTGGTCTGATTGGCTACAGTCAGACACATTGTTACTTGACTCTAAAAGACATTTTGGGCCTCTTCCAGAATGAAGGACAACAACCAAACAAGGGCTTGGAAGAATCTTCAGAGTCCATTCAGTCAGACCTCCTCAGGTTATAGATTGGAATGGCTATTTCCACAACACTAAGCTCTGTGTGCATACTTTAAGCTTGGTGTATTGCATGAGCACTGTCTGAGGAGTTAGCAGACCTGCATTCTAATCTTGCCTCCGATGCTTACTGACCATATGATCTTGCTTGAGCAAATTATTTAGCCTCCCTAGGAACCAGCTGTTATCATCAGACTTTCAACTCAGATGCTCCTTCCCTACCACTTGTCCAAATGAGATAATGAATGGAAGGCATTTATATAAACTTCCTGAAATAATAGAAATAAGAATTCTTATTCCTGCTGCTATTGTAATTGATATTGTTAAGAATACTATCATGAATTTTTAGTGATTTCTATCTCCCTAATTGTTTGGAAGGAACTGAATTGATTTACTTTTATTTTCCAAATTTCATTGCATGGTTTTTTTTGTTTTTTGGGTTTTTTTTACATCACAATCATTTCTTATCAGTTCCAACAACAACGACAACAACAACAAAAAAACAAAAACAAAAACAAAAAAAAAAAACTAACCCTTCCTTAAAATGAAGAGTCCAATAATGAAAAATATATTCTATAACCATAGTCTCTGCCTCTTTTTTGTTAGATTTTTTTCCTCCAATTTTTTAGATCTTGTTCAATCTTTCCCTTATCCTCTTCATTTCCATATTTGTGCATGTACAAATTAGATTCATTCTACTTCACTTTCTAATAAAACAGAAGTTCTCTGAGATCAGGAACTCTTTTATTTTTTATGTTGTATCTTAAGGGCCTGGCATGAGGCCTCCCTGGAGTCCTTAATAAATGTTTCCTGGGTTGAAATGAATTTCTATCACCACCCTCTCTTCCAAAAGTTTTTTCTTTTCCAAGCTAAACATTCCTAGTATAAGGGTTGGACCCCATCCTTGCATGGCCTGGTGTTCAGTCTTCTTTCCATTCTGTTTATTATTATTTGTATGACTCCATAGCCTCTCAATGAAATTCCTAAAATGTGGAACTTAGGCATTTTTCCCTTCTGTTTCCATGCTGCAGCCACAGCCATGAGCACACTCAGGCTTCAGAAGTGTCCTTTTTAATTTTTTTTATTAATTTTATAATTATAACATTTTTGACAGTACATATGCATAGGTAATTTTTTTACAACATTATCCCTTGCACTCCCTTCTCTGCCGAATTTTCCCCTCCTTCCCTCCACCCCCTCCCCTAGATGGCAGGCATTCCCATACATATAAATATGTTATAGTATATCCTAGGTGCAATATATATGTGCAGAACCGAATTTTGTTGTTGTTGTTGTTGCAAAGGAAGAATTGGATTCAGAAGGTAAAAATAACCTGGGGAGAAAAACAAAAAATGCTAATAGTTTACACTCATTTCCCAATGTTCCTTCTCTGGGTGTAGCTGATTCTGTCCATCATTGATCAATTGGAATTGGATTAACTCTTCTCTATGTTTTAAGATATCCAAGAAGTGTCCTTTTTTAAAGAAAGATGAAAGTATGGTCCAACTTTGATGAAACCAATTCCTGTCAGCCAATTTGGAAGTTGATTATAGATCAACTGAGCATCCATAAGCCTGTTACTACTCATTTCCCAAAGCCTGAAAAACACTCTGACTCACTGGAAGGATGTTTACATGGACAATTATAAGAGAAATTAAGCAGTCTATACTTGCCTATATGTCTGAAGAAGTGATGAAGATGAGAAGAATGGGGATTCTATACTTTCTATCCTTTAGATACTGACCACTATATGTACCTCTGCTTGACCATGAAGATGAAGGGGAAAGTGTTCAAACCACAATAATACTATAGCAATAGATAATTTCATATAGTGTTTTAAGGTTTGCAAAACATTTTACAATCATTATTTCATTTTATCTTTTCAACAATCAGAGAGGATATTTTATAAATGAGGAAACAGAGGCATGAAGAAGTTAAGTTGCCCA